>NC_088342.1:10358000-10691500 GCF_036884655.1 Musa acuminata AAA Group
TTTGTTAAATGCAATGTTTTCTTAGGAGCTCCTTCCTGGCCTAATCTACATGCCCAGGAATTGGTCAACCAAATACTAACTTTGCTTAGATAAGGTTTATTAGGTAAGGCATCAGGAAGAAGATTTGAGACCTTGAAAGCGAAAAAAATAGTCATTTCAGCCATTTGAGAAAAAGCATGATAGAGCTGGGGAATCTAGTATATGAATTTAAGTCATATCGTCAACGCCACTATCAAATCAAATAGATCTAAGGAAAAGGAAAACCAGATGTTCCAAGAATATTACGATTCAACTGCAAAGTGTAATGCGATTTTTCCTCATACACAACATAATGGCATTTACTTTTCCTGTGTTAAGCTGTTCTGTCGGCAGAAGTGGCAAAATAGTTAATATTCTATAATCAAATTGACCTCTAATCTAAACTTAAAAAATGATTTAGCTGGTATGTTCAGGTCTATGATGTATTGGATATTGTAAATTATACAAAATACAGTTAATATTCTATTGGTAGCTTTTTTGCTTCGTTAAGTTCATTGATATCGTGTTTTTTTTAGTCTTCAAATAAAAGATTCATGAGTCATAAGCTTAAATAGTAAAGAATGATAATTTACATCTCCAGATAGAAAATCCTTGAAAATCTATTTTAACAAATAAAAAGTGGCACTATGTTGCAAAGCAAGCACAGTCAGGACAAGATACATGTAATGAATATTTAGCTCTTAAGAACTGTAATAGAATTAAAAACTATTCACATGTACAAGACAAGGAGCAGCTGTTATCATGGATTTAGGAGAATGTTAATTTTTCTCATCATGATATAAAAGAGAACCCTAATCAAAAGCAACATATATCGACAATTTTGCAGCACTAAGTGAAATATTTATCATTACAGCATCACTAATTTCTTTAGGAAAACATTTGACACAGTTATGAGAATATGAAGATGCAAAAGCAGTATTCCTTAGACTCAAAAAGAATGCCAGAGGACCACCAAACTTTGTGAAGCAGTTCAAGAAACAACTAGAAAAAAGTTGTGACTGTTACAAAAATGAGTATAAAGACAATTGAGTCAGCATGAAATATATGTGCCATTAAGAAAACTGAACAACCAGCCTTTGACCAAGAATTTTAATTTCAAATGATACCGCCTGGCTACGGCAAGGGAAGAAGCATTGAGAGAGAAGAGGAAGAAGATGCTCGAAGAATCGAGAGAACCTCGACACTTTCCGATCTAGCACCGCCCTCCCTCGACGATCCCAATCCAAAAGGTAACAGAGAGGTGACGGCTCGGCTTCTTCGTCGGTTCTTCACTGAACATCGTAGATGAGGAGAAGATCGGTCTTCTCCTCATCTGACGCGACGAGGAGAAGCGAAGGAGGTGACATCGCCGAGGTAGCGTACACCTCTTTTTTTTATATATTAGTTTTATATTATTATTATTATTATTATTATTATTATTATTATTATATATATATATATATATATATATATATATATATATATATATATACCGAGTGAAGCTCGAAACACTGATACGATACGAAATTATGAACCTTGCCTCTGACTAAACATGAACTCCTTCAGTGACATAAAAATAACTTTACAATTGTATAAATGAATTAGCCATGAACTAAAAGCACAACAATGAATTGGACCACACAATGATTGTAACAGCATTGATGGAAAAACAGGCAATAGCGGTCAGCAAACTGGTCATTCAAGGTTCTGTTGATATTCAGCAAAAGGTAGACAACTAGAAATTGGAATGAAGCTATCTCATAAGAAAACATAAAGAAATTAGTCAAATCCTCAATGGTTTGTTCATGAAAACTTTTCATAATACTGGTTATTTATTCACCAGTTTAAAAACTTTACTCCTCTAGCTGCAACCTCTTCATTTGTCTCTCTGACATCAGCTTTCCACAAGATGTCTTCATCATTCTCTATCTGAAAGAGAGTCAAATTTTACATGATACTCCAACAAAGACTAGCTTTGCAAACTTACTGATACTTGATATAGTCATGAAATTATTAAGAAAGTACTTGCCAAAGAAAAATCAATTGCAGGGAAAAGATGCCGATATTCGCTTATATTTCTCCTCTTATCACATGGGCGAACTCCCTGCAGTCAGCATAAGCCTTGTAATAAGAAAATCACTTATCAACTTTATTTGATAAATACAGAATGCTTATGGATAAACTTAACATCTAGAATAAATGTGAATTCAGAATTCAAATTGAATGCTAACTTCATAATAAATAACATATAAACTTATCACCAAAAGTCCGCCTCGAAGTGCAACCTATTACTGTTGATCCAAAGCATAATCAATAGAACAAGAGGACAGGCATGGAATAATAATAAATTATGTAAAACTTGGGATAAATCATGAAAAAATATGACATCTATGCTTGAAGACCAATTCTTCTGATCAAAATTGACAGAAGATAAATTAAACAGTAAGGTTAATCTTGTAAGTGAAACTTTAGAATTAATTATCAACCCAGTGGAAAAAGGATAAAGTAATAAATACCAAATGCTCCCGGCAAGATTCAACCGCTACAAATGGTGGAGAGTTCAAGCTTGAAATTGCAGGCCGGTTACTATTCCCAACGTTTTCAACCATTAAGGCAGGCACATTGACCCCATCACTATAGCTGTCTCCTCCAAAAACCCCTACGGCAGTTTGCATTGTTCTGTAGCAAAATTTATACCATTATAACAAAATAACCAGAGCCACGATTAAACTACAATCGCTTGATGCACTGATGACTAATGAACTATGAATTCAATGTAACAAAAACACCGCAACCATCACATTTATCTCATCTTTGCAAGCCTAATGCACAATATGGGTATCTGAGGAAGATCAAATGACCAATATACATATCCTTACCCCTGCAAATAGAGAGATTATATCCACAATAAGAATCCTGGTCACTCAAATTATAATGGGCAAAACATACCTTATAATGCAAGGTGAAGCCCTTGCAGGACCAAATAGATGACGCAATGATGTCAGTTCATTCATATCAATTGTATTTTGTTGTTCACACAAGTAATATTCTAAACAATTAATTCAATAACAATTGTCCTCTAATTAAACAAGTTGGATCAAGTCCATGAGAATTTTTTACTTCTTTAACAATGTACGGTATAGTATATCACACTATAACTTGTTTTACAGTCTACTAATAGAAAGAAGAGAGGACAGGCATTAATACAGATGTTAAAAAATAAAAAACACGATAAATTGTTATGACCAAAACTCAAAACCACGAGAACCAAGCTCCCAAACAGTATTTTAAAGTTGTGTCCTATGGTGGGTAGTGTGTGACGTGAGATTAATCATACTGGATAGGAATGTTAAAGTTACCTCCAGTTTAATCTCTAGTATCATTGTTAGGTCAGAGATATACAACACATGGATCATCCAAGATCCCTTGTAGCTGATATAGGGTCTGAAAGAGTTGTGCCCCACCACATGGCTGCCACAATACCCTGTGTTCCTCTACTAAGTCCAAATATTCATCAAGATGCACCAAAGATCCCAGTGTCCCCCGTACACCATAAACAACTACCATATTTGTTATAAATTGAGCCTACAATCATGTGAGTTAAGTTCACTTAGGAGTCATCAGATGTTGTTCTTGGGGGTAGATAGTAACACATACTAACCAAAGTCATTGGACATGTTCAACTATTCATGCAGAATTGGTGTGTTACAATAACTAAACACATGTACGGATTACAATTGATATGTCGAATCAAAGATAATGGAAAATAAGATGACTAAATGCATTTTTACCTTCTTTTTCTTCTAAAGTTAGAATCGCTTTCCAATTGAGAAAAAAAATACAAGTCTTAGACCCAATATATTGTAACAGTATAACAAGTTCTGAAGGAATAAATGATCTCAAACCAATCACATGCATTTAAAATTTTCATACCCTAAATATCTCTCCACAATATCTAACTCATCATATATCTCTTCACAATAATATACTACTACAAAACACCTAAGAACTAATAATGTTGATTCATTAAATTCAGCAGCATGTGGAATAAATACAAAAATCAAAAGGTTCCAGTCATGGCTTCAAATCTCGATACCAGACATCTATCGGTCCGTGGTTGGACCACTACAAATCCTGTATGCACCGAAATACCAACGCATAGTAGGCTGTCACGCTGATCAACACCAAGAAGGACAGAGGAGAAAAAGGAGAGGAGGAGTTGAGAAGAGGCACAGCGGAATAAGAGTAGGAGGAAGAAGAGGAAGAGGAGGCTGAGGACTGAGTGAAGGACCTAAGGTTGATCGACAGCTACTCTCTAATGCGGATAATCATGCATCACTTACAAACCTACAACAGCTTCAAATAAATCATATATCAATTCTTTCTCTCTCTGAAACTACAGAAAAAGAGTTAAATAACAATTCCCTTGGATAATGGTGGCAGTGGCGAGCTAAACAGGATTCAAGGGGAGTGGGGAGTAGAGAGAGAGGTGTTTAAAAGACGATGTCACTGTCAAAATTATAAAAAAAAAAATCAAACTGATGCATTAATAAATCTTATTTGAATGTGTCCATAACATCTTAAATGATTCTACTCACCATAATATGTATTTATTAGTAGAACACCAAAATTTTCAGGTGTCTTAACAACATTGAATTTTCATACAACAAAACAATAAACCTTCATCAGTTTTCATGAGTCATGAACTTATCCTTTGTCTAATTCTGCATGTTACTGTGTTTAAGGTATTACAAAAGTTGTAAATCATGTGGCTGGATGCAAACTGGACATTACATGTGATAAAAGTGGTGCATCCTAAAGTCAAGTTAAGCCAAAAATAACATAGATGACAACAAGGATATTCTTTTTAAGAGGAAGAGGAAACTTGGGTTCCACGACATTCACTAAACTCTTAGATAAAGGATAAGCCTGCAGTTGCTTGGTGCAATACCAAAACTAGAACCATCTTGACACAATATAGCCCCACCTAATGGAACTCCCAGAAAGTTCAAAATAATGGAAATCACTTACACCAAAGTTTTAAAAAAAAAATCTTCAGAACTTCAAAGAAATAAGGGCAACAGAATCAGCATCAGTGAAGATTTTCTTCTCGAAAGAAAAAAAGACTATTGTCCATGATTTGAGTGCAAAGAAAAGGCACAGGACTGACAGCACCAAACGCATAAGGTACACATGGCAACTCTGATCCCGTGGCAGTTTAATCCTTGATGTTCCAACAAAAGACTCGAGGCTCTAGTACAACATGACAAGGCCTAATATGTCCAACGATATTTTCAAATGCATTGAAAAGTGTAATACATGGAGATCTGTCCTCTTTCTACTTGTTAATACACAGAATTTGAATAAAAAAAGGGACAAAAATTCATACTTCAAATTAGTCAAATAATTCATATAAGGCATATAAGGATTCTACCTTAGCAAAGGAGAGGTGATAACCAATTGAATTTTCTTATATAGGCCGCAGGCTCTAATGTGTTTACGGAGATTATCGACCTGTAAGAATAACATAAATATAATTAAGCAATTTTAACTATCGGTCACAGGAAAGTTTCATAACAAGCGCATTATTAACATGTTAAAATATGAAAAAAGAAGTACCAATAAGTTGAACAAGCATGCATATTATCATACACAAAATCACTGAAGGATAACCGAACAAGTGTTGTTAGTTCTTGAAACTCTGCTCAACCATTCTTTATGCTGCTTTGTATAGATTTTATCTTTGCCACATTTCTCTCTGTGTCCTCTTACCTATTAATGCCACACACAAAGGCCTTTGTATATCTTCCTCAATCCCACTTTGCACAAAGGCGTCCACAAATTTTTCTTGCAAAACCATTCCACTCATGGGTTGGTTAGGAACTTGTGTCCAAGGTTGCCAAAGCACCCTGATGGTACATAGGAGTTGGAATCCTTACATGCCCATGCACCACCAAAGCAAATAAGCAGATCACCTAGTAACTTTAGGCAATTTAATTTTCTAAAAATTAACAATAAAAAAATAACGTTAAATATAATCTCAAATCTGAGCATACAGTTGATTGTGCAACAATGCATAGCCAGTAAAAGCTAAAGTCGATTAACAGTTTAATATAAAGCAAGTCACTATATTTTTACTCCATCAAACTATAAATGGTCTTGAATCTTGTATTAATTTTTCAATTCAATATTTTAGCATTTTTGCATGGTAAAAAAGAACTACCTCTTAAAGCTTATAAACCTTAAAAGGCTAATAGAACCTTGTTTCACCCCAAGTATCGTTTGTCAGGCCTGGACTCATGGGGCAAATATATTGAAATAGTTTTTAACCTAGACCGCTTAAGACAGGTTGGATTAGAAAGGCTAGAAAGGCAAGCCCATTTAAGCACCTACACATGCATCTAGGCACCCATGCGCCAGCATTTGATAGCATTACTACCAACCATATCCATTGTTGTATGTTAAACTGCAAAGCCTAAAACTATTGAATCCAATAATGAATAAACCATTAAACTAATCTGAGAACTATACCTCGAAAATTATGAAGAATACCTATGTGCATGTATTAAAATAAAAGAAAATTGACATCCACAGAAGTCACATATATTGATTATATCTCTAAATATCAAAGAAAACATACATACATAGTATGCAAAATGAAAAAAGAAAGACTATAAATTTGCCTAAGTCAATTATACCTAGCCAGTAGGGCCCAATTAAGCACCTAGGTGATACCTAGTGTCCTAGGCAGCAACTTTGAATAACACTAGCTACATCTAATTCACTCATATGTAAACCCAACTCCATGTGAGCTCGTGCTATTACAGGACTATACCTATTAACATCTCCATCCATCTCACAAGATTATGCAGCCATCTGACGTCCTCTAGTCACTTATCTAATGGCTCTAGATCCTTCAGTTTTTTTTTTTTAACTCACTTCACTCAAGTAAGACTCGCACTTGGAGTAAGACTCACTCTCCTGCTCTTATGACGCACATCAGTAGGCTGTCTCCTCAGAGACCCTTCAAACTCCATTTCAACAAAATCACGTCACTTTGTTTTATCTAACTTCTGGATATCTTTCTTTAGTTCAATATGGAATCTCCTACCACGTCCATACATGGCTTTTAACTTTGTCAAGGTACCATGTGGTGACTAGAGTAGTTTACTAACACAATAAATTGCACAGAATGCTGTCTGAAAGTACTTATGCTTAACCTCTTATTAGCCTCCCATTAAGTTCATTTACTTAAAACCATACTAATGTATATCCTCTCCATGTAAAACTTCTTGGATATCAATGAAACAAACCACTGGTGTCCTTGTTAAGTTCTATCAAATTCAATATTCCCCTAGCTAGAGTAGAGTTCCTTGGCTCCATGTAAATCTAAGTTGAATCTGCATGGATCTAACATAGTTCCCATAGATTTAAGCTAGATCCAACATAGACCTAGCCAAAATCTGTGGATCTTGGCCATTTATGTCTAGTTACATGATTACCATTGTTGCTTCACCTAAGATCAAATGTTTCATGCATTATTCTTTCTTGTTTAACTATTTTCTTTCAGTTTATGCACCAAAACAAATTTGAATAATTTTGATGCATAATTTAAGTCATAACTAAGTTGAACTACAATGATCTAGAGAGAGCATGAATAGATGTGCTGCAACTCACAATAATTCTTATACTTATTGCTGCATCAACTTCTACAATTTAATATGTTTTGAAAACAAATATTATCAGTTGATATCATCAGTCTCGCATGCAACATTTTCCACAAGCAGTAATGTTAGGAAACCATGTTGCATCTAGTAAAACATTTTGCACCATCCTACACAAAACTATTCCTGTTTAATTGCAGTCCATCAAATGATCAACAAAACTGAAAAAAAAAAAAAAGTGCATATATTCAACCAAAAATTCTTGACTGCCCTTGGATCCAATCAGGCTAGACTACTCAAATAAATAACATGCAGCAAACAGAGAGAAAGAAAGTCATTTATTGTACCTGATCCCATCCCAATGGAGTAAGGGGTGCATCAAAAAGTTCTGGAGATAAGTATGCTCTGTAGTCTTTTTCACCTTTCACATTATGAATGCCCTGTGCATGTCTGACCTACATACACATTTTGCATGTAATAGATTAGAGTTTCAGGTCCCCAAAAAAAAAAATCTTTGGTACAAGGCCACTTTAGAAAATATATTTAGCTAAAACGAACCAGGTGCACAGTTTTACAGCGCTGCAAAGGAAACAAGCTTGAGCTAGTGACACCATTCATATCTGCAGATAACCAAGTTAGAAGCTGGTGGCATTCAGTCAATGCAAAACCAGAGCAACTAGTGTCAAATTATAAACCTAAAGCATTGTCTAAAATTCTCTATTGAAAGGATGAGTAATACAAGGAGATTTGCAGATAATAAAATTTAATGTTTTTTAACTTTTCAACTTGGTACTAGCCCAGCTAAAATACTTTGAACCAGTAGTTCAAAAGAATCAAGTTAAATGTTTTGAAACATCTACGTAACCTGAACTATAAACAGTGGTCCTACACCATGAAGTACAAGAGATGAGGATGTGAATGTAAACTGGCATGCCCCTTGCAGACATATCAGCTCTAGGATTCTTGCCATGCCAAGCCATATCCACATAGTATTTTTATGTCCATCTGGACACATATCCACATATTAATTCTAAGTACATTGTTGGCACATTATCTTACCTTTTTCCTAAAGATAATGAGTGACCAATCCAGCAAAAGAACTCAAAAGATAAATCCATATCATTAATTTCTTCATGCTCGTTCCAAGTTCAAAATAATGTTTGTACGAATAAGAATCCCCTTCTTTACATGACTTCATCTCCATATAGATAAATATAAGGCCTATGGGGCAATTACTCAGAACTACATTCTGCAGCAAGCCTTCCTAGATGACAACAAGAATCCCATTAGCCTCATTAATCATATATTCATTAAAAAAGAAGTTCCTGTAGTTAAGTTCAAAGACTAGAATAGTTGTCAATGGAGGTGCAAAAACTTTATGGGCGCACCTTTTGAGATTTTCTCATCAAGAAAACTAGTCATCACGATTCTCACTCCTTCCCTATAACTCGAGGACAACTGGCCGGTGAAAGATGTGTTTCGCTACGTGATAGACAAAAGGTTTTGGAAAATTTGAACTAGATAAGGCAGACTGGCAGTTACCATAAGGTGACTCCTCCACCTACTTTGAATTCTTTGATCAAATATGTGACCCTATCTAAGAAACGTAGGCACCGAGTCTACTAGCTTCCCTGTGGACTACCGATCTACTAAATTACAAACCCTCTGTTGAAATCTCCTAGCTCAACTTTTCTTGAACACATCATTCTCCCTTAACCATGTTCTTTGCTCAACGGCTTAATGCTTTTGCTTTCTTACAACTGGGAGGAACAAGAAACCTAAACTTCTCTACGATTTTATGGAATTACTAGTACAATTTTTCTTTCCCAGTCGTTACCAATGCTGTCTTCACTCGGATTTCCGAACTGCCTGCCGCTGTGCGACTATTCGTCATCGATAAATCAAAAACGAAAGAAAATCAATCTCTAATTACGAATGGTGGAGTAACCGTACGACAAGACAACCATCAATCAAAGAGAGCAAGGGCAACGATCTTCTTCTTGACCAGGCAACCAATTTAAGGAGCACGCGAACGAGATCAGATCAATAAGGGAAGGTAGGTAGTCTCTTCCTTTCCTTGATATTTACCTGGGAAGCCGGAGGAGCAGCGGGGACAACACGGCCAAGTAGAGGCGGAAGAGAGCGGGAGGGGAAGAAGCGGTGGAGACGAGGATGAAGAGGGGGAGTGCTTTGGATGCATTATTAATATGTGGTGCAGATGTGGGGAGGAAACGAAAGCCCAACTTTTGTGGAACTTAGAATTCCAGCCCAAGTATTTGTTCTGGAATTTTCTTTATTTTATGTTTTTTTTTTTATCTATTAACAACCTTGTTATTCATAATCTCTTTAAAAATAAAAATAAAATAAAAATAATATTATTTTACTATTCATATTTTTAATATTATTGATTTTATTTTTTTTCTACAATCCCTTATTAGTCGTAATCATCGTCGACTTTTATCACCGAGGTTACTTGACATCGTCCCACTCGAAAAAGTGAGATATTTATTATAAAATGGATTGATTTCAATTTAAAGAAGAGATTTTCACTCAAATTTATAATTGATTCTCGAATTATAGATTAATTGAGGATTAGAATACGTAAGGAATATAAAAGTATCATTTTATATTTATTTATATTATGATCTTTTCTCGCCATTGTCATCTTCCAGGGAAGATGAAAAATAGCAAAAAGAGAAGAAAGAGGAAGTAGAGGAGCATATTTAGGTATATTTATAATTTAGAAATATTAAAAAAAATTAAAATATGATTGTAAATAATAAAATGGGGGTTATAAATAGCAATCTCCTTTCTTTATTTCTTTAACCCGAACTAATTAATATTAATGAACAATTTATTCAAAAAAATATATGTGTATTTTAATTTTTTCACATCATGTAGTGCGAAATAGGTTTTTTTTTAATATTTTTGTTACCGTTGGTTTACTATTTTTAAATTTTATTGTATAAAATCGAGCAAAATAACATATTTGATGTTTCAAACTCTCAAGTATTTACGTAATGTGGATGTATCAAATCTATTTACTAAGGATTGAAAATTATATACGATAAGGATCGATTATGAAGTATTCATAAACACTTATCGATTTAGGTTGATAGGCTTTAATGATTATCATGAAGATGAGTCACATGAGCTACAGAATCCATGACACTATCTCCTCTCTCATACAAAGATCCCTAAAGTGAAATGTTAACCTAAAATGATCAAGGTGTCCACATTAGTGCCACGCATTCTTCTCTTATAGACTTTGAAGTTTTGTTTTTGTCACGTCATGTTAAAACCTATCAAATGTTAACTCTAAATAGTTGTGTATTATTATTATACTTATATTTCAATATTTTTCATCACGAAAGATTATTTCGATACAATAATTAGGTTTTTTTGATAATTTTTATATGATTAATGTAACTGCACAAATTGGATTCATAATGCTTTAAATTTTTTATTTCTTTATGAGTGTATTCCTGATTGATATAAAGGACACTAAGAAAGTTACAAGAACTAATGCTTTTTTCTTTAAGGAACGTATAGAAAATGATCAATATTTGTGTAGCTATTGAAACTATGTGACACTAATCCTCTAATCCTCTGACCACAAGCAAAGAAGATTTCATGGTCAAGCAATTGCAGGAAGCAGCATCCTGATGACCTTTGACTTGTCGCAATGTTGTTACTTAGCCGAAAATAAAAAAAAGTCAATGCACATCCATTAATCCCAGTGATCAATCACATCATACTTTCAACCTTGTTTGGGACTCCATAAATCCGTGCAGTTATTGTCGTGATGGGGTGCACGCCCTAATGGTTGCAGACAATGAGATGATGGGATGTTTTCTTTGTCATCGAGTTCAATGTACACAGAATTGCAAGATACATGAACCAGACAATCTACAATAATTGGAAGATACTGGACATCTCTCTCTCTCTCTCTCTCTCTCTCTCTCTCCTGCCTTTCTTCCTCTTGCAGACACTTCACCGTGCCACCATGTGAAGCCACTTAGACTGACATGATAAGAAACCATCACAAGGTGACTGTGGATCTGTTACAAATGTCTCTCCTGGTCAAGATCATAGCTTGTGACTGAAGGAAAGCTGCATGCACACTTCTGAAGAGGCTCTCTACATTAATTTTCTGAGGATCGAGTCCAACTCCATGTCGGTAGTAGTCTTATTTATTTATGTCGTTCATGTGCTTTATTAAATTATTGACGAAAGATGGGAGTACCTATTTAATTAATTTTATCTGACATATATGATTGTTATGTGATAGTTCAATGTGAAAAAGAAATAGGGCCTATCTTTCATTAATCTAGACAAGGGTCAAATATAGATGATTATGAACTGTTTTCCTTTGTTATCCCTATTAATAAGAGCGAAAAACTGTTGAATACGATTAAGGATTATTTTTTTATAAATTATTTTATTAAATATTATGTTCCTTTATTATCAAATATAAAAGTTCATCTTCGTAACGAAGGGATGTTACCCTTTTTTAACCACTAGCGTTTACACTTACATAACTTAGGTTACTACATCGATGCAATACTGGCTTCTATTCAACGACCTAAGCCTCTCACCCTTAGGAATAACCCTAAGCTCTTTATTCATCCCCTCGAGTTGTTCTTAAATCTCACCTAGTAAGTGTGGATGCTAATAGCTATGATACATATCATTGGTCTACTTTTGTCCTAGTTAGCTCAATAGGCGATACCACCATCTCAATAGTGGTATTCTAGTTGCCTCACCGGTTCGACTCCTTGAGCCTTTGCCTCAATGATAAGTGTTGGGTCACCCCTTTTCCTCTTCAGCCCCTCCATCTCCCCATCGAGATTATCGATCATGAGGGATTGATAATAAATGATAGAGCTGATGTTTTGTATATGGTCAATAATAGTCATAACATAATAGTGATACAAGTCAAAGATAAAGAAGCACCTTGGAAAATTGCAAGAGTAATCAATGTGCAAAGATTATCTTAAAAAAAAATATAAAACTAACCAATGTGCGAAAACCCGACCCACGTAAGTAAAACTCACTATGATGAGAGGCACAAGACAAAATATACCCGAGGCACATGAGTCAGAAAAATATGACCCTCATAAAAAAAACCCAACATAGCGAAACGTATAAGACAAAATATGCCCGAGGTGTATGAGTCACGAAAACCCAATCCGCATAAAAAGAAATCTGTCATGGTGGGAGACACAAAATAAAATGTGTCTAAGGCATGTAAGTTGGAAAAACCCTCCACCCGTCTGCCCACGTGGGTAAGGGTCCAAAGTAGAAAGTTATGAGTTGTCCTCCCTTGTCGCTCACGTGGACAAGAGGTCAATGGAAAACTGTTGAAGGCGGTTATAGGCTACCTCTTCGCAGAATATTTCATGAAATATTTTACCATTTTTTGACCATATATAAAGCTCATCTTCAACACATAATAGGGAGTTACCTTTTTTTTAACCGCTAGCGTTTACACTTATATACCTTGAGTTAGTATCTTGAGCATCAAAGAGACTGGGTCGAGAAACCTCTATTGACCTCAGTTTTCATGCAAGTAGCATTTTGGGAGCTTAGTATTTCTATCTTGAAAGCACCTCGATCAACCTTACGCATGGGTCTGGACCATGTCAGGTTAACTAGGATATTAACAACTTTTTCTCTCAACAATGAGTTATATATATATATATATATATATATATATATATATATATATTTCTTGTAATAAACAATAGTATACTCTATTATTCTGAGAGAAATGATCAACATAAGAAAACAAAGATTCTGCTTTCAGAAAACTATTTCATGTGATCATAGCAACAAGTGGTCCTCGGAGAAGGAACACCTTTGAATCAAAATAAAATTCTTCCACTTCTATCATTTAACTGAACATATATATATATTCCGAAACAATTTTGTAGTAAATAACTGCTGTTGTCGATTCCTTATCTTTATGCTAATAAGTGGATAACCTGTTTGAATCAATTTTCTGAATCAATCTGTCAGAAATATTCACATCAATAATAACTCGACACATAATAGTTCCATCAACAGTGAAAACGCATAACAGTGAAAGAGCATAACCTAATCAACATCTAGACCACGTGGAGATCAATCCAAAACAGTAACCCAAGGAATATTCTAAAAATAATGGGATACAAAATATTCTATCTACACCATAAAATATTCCCATCACTTAATTTGTTCTAAAAGATATATTAGGTAAGATAATCAAGATTAATTATTATTTATTAAAATTATTCTGTTCATATTAATTAGTGACTTGAACGTCGAAGGAATCAGATCGAAAAACTTATATGATGTCAATTTTCATATAGATTAATCGTGGAGCAAGCAAGGCATCTGAGTCTACTTCAACCTTAAGCTAACTTCGTGTCTCAATCTTTTTGCACAAACGATCAGACTGATCTAAGCATCACCGACGTCCCTGCCATCAAATCTAAATCTCAAAGTTAAAAATCTTACTAAAGCTGTTTTTTTTTTTTTGCTTGAAGATAAGACAGGAACAAAGATAATGTTTTAACTACAGATTATTCCAGTAAATTCCCATCTACAACTCCGTTTTTATCACGTTGCTGCTCTTATCGGCCTCTACAAGCAATCATTGGTCGATCCATCCATCTCTCTCTGGATTCGTTTTACTGACATCCCTATCAATGTCATTCTATGAGAATAGAGCGTGACCATCCAACTAAAATAATGTGGAGATGAGGATGAAGAGGGAGGAGAGATGATTGATGTCATGTTAGCAAGCCGTCTAAGAAACGCATCTTTCGATGACTGCAATCAGTACTCTATAATAGTAATCAAGTGTAGAGGGCATTGATGGTTTAGGTGGCACAGTAACTCCTATCATTGTTGTGTCAGGTGGGGCGTCACCAAAGGTTGGCTGCAAGTGCGTCGTCTCCCCCACTGGCCGACTCTCTTCTTCTTTGGAAGATGGGCGGTGGCGAAAAGGAAAGAAGAATGTTTATTGCTGAAAGTAGCAGACGATAAAGAGGAATGGAGCAGTAGTCGGAGAAGGAGAGAGTAACCAAGAGGCTGATTAAAGACGGGCTGAAACAGGAAGAGAAGAAGGATCTGTATCTGAATGGGGAGGTGTTGTGCAGAATTACGACGCAGTCTTGACTACTAGATCAGTGCGGAAAGCCGAGGTACCGCTGCGAGCCTCGGGAAATTTACTTGTCCTGATGCGGTGGCACTTCCTTCTCACTGGGATGCAGAAAAGCCAAGACGGTGATGATGACGGTGATGTGCTTGTGATATATAGGATGTGGAGGTGCGCAAGGAGGAGTCCAATTGTGGAAGAAGGCACAGAAAGAGAGTACCTTTGAGAGAAGAAGTGAAGTGAGCGAGCGATGGGAGGGTGGCGGAGAGCCTTCTGCACGTCGGCGACAGTGGTGGCCAGGACGGAAGCAGGAGAGAAGAAGCAGCAGAAGCAAATCATGGGCAGTTCGAGCCCCAGGAGTTGCGCCAAGCTGAGCTTCTTCTCCGGCGGCGGCGGACGAGGGGGGAACAGCCCCTCGACGCCGCGGCTGGCGCTGTGCCGGACTAGTTCCGAGTCTCCGGACAGCTCGAAGCTGCAATGCGACAAGCTCCCCAGTCCCGCCACCGCCAGCGTCAACACCAGCAGGAAGAACCGGAGTCCAGCTCTGTTTCGGCGGAAGGCTCTGTCTACCCCTTCTTCTCCAAGATCCCCATCCGGGTTCGCCCTCTTCAAGCAGCTCTCCCGGGTATGCATTCCCTGCCTCCAAAAACATGCTTCTTTCTTGAAGATGACTGCGGAATTCTTTTATTCCTGCTGTTTGATTTCCATAAAGATCCAGTGGTCATGGTGTTTCATTTAATCTATCTCGGCGGCTGGATCTCGTTAGGGACTTCCAGCTTCTGGGCGAGCACCATGGTGCGCAGCCTCATTGCAGAATGATGAGGGATGGAACGAGTTCTCTCCCCATCTTTTCCGGTCATTTCAGTTTCTTTTTGGGTTCACAGCCTTTTGATTGCCATATCAGAGCAATTATCCTTCTTTTGACTCTTCTCGTTGTCATAGACGATCGCTGGTATCTGTTGACGTCTTCCTCTTGGGTTGTTGACGTTGTTTTGATGCGGTGGTGGCGGTGGAATTGCAGAGTAGGTGCCGGATATGTACGCAGAGCCTCAGGGCGAGCCGGGAGATGCCGGTCTTCACGGCGGAGTGTTCGCACGCCTTCCACCTTTCCTGCATCGCTGCCCACGTCAGGAGCATGCACGGCAGCCTCGCGTGCCCCGTCTGCTTCGCCACCTTGCGTCGAGCACAGTTGCCCTCCGCTCTCCACCACCAACAAGAGGATGCAGTCGTCGAACAGGTGCTGGCCGGAGAGAGCGAGAACCGGAACAACCCGAACAGAAGAGCTACTAGCGGCGGCGATAGGAATGCTATCAAAGGGGGGGAACGGCAGCTGGGACAGAACAGACTGACTGCTGCTGCTGTTAAGGTCTACGACGACGACGAGCCGCTGCTCATCGTGTCCACGACCAACAAGGGCGGAGGTGTGCGGTTCAACCCAATTCCAGAAGCAGCAAACGAGGATGAAGATGAACGTGGGAACGATGAGGATGACTTGGAACGAAAGAACAAGTTCCGCGGGCTCCTCGCGACCCCTCCCTCTCCTAGAAGCCATGGCGGCGGAGTCCCACGTCGGCCGACAACGAGGTCCAGGGCGGGTGGCGTCCAGGTGAGCATGATGCCGCAGGCAGCTCTGCTCTCCGAAGGGCGGAGACACCGGAATTATGTGGTGATGCTCAAGGTGAAAGCGCCACGGATGCGGCCTGCGAATCTCCTCAGCCCAGCGGGCGGGCGCACCCCAATCGATCTGGTGACGGTGCTCGACGTAGGCCAAGGCATGACGGCCGACAAGCTCCAGATGCTGAAGAGCAAAATGCGGCTGGTGGTCTCGTCAATGGGCCCTGCGGATAGACTCTCCGTGGTGGCCTTCTCGGCGGTCGCAGGTGCCAAGAGGCTGCTCCCTCTTCGACGGATGTCGAGGCAGGGCCAGCGCGCTGCCCGCCAGATCGTGGAGAGGCTTGTCGTGGTGGGCGGCGGCGCCCCGTCAGGGGAAGAGATCGTGGCTGATGCGCTCAGGAAGGCCACCAAGGTTCTGGAAGACCGCAGGGAGCGCAACCCGGTGGCCACCATCATGCTCCTATCCGACGCCCGGCAGCAGCAGTCGCAGGACCAAGGAAAGGAGGACGAGCACAACTACCATCACACACCTCTTTGCTCACCACGGGATGATGGTGATGGCGATATCCGGCCCTATCCCCTGCCGATGATGACTTCTGCCGGCCCCGCCACTAGTTATGCACATCTGGCGATTCCCCTCCACGCTCCTGGGTTTGGTGATGGAGCAGCGGGGCCGTCGCCGCAGAAACAGAAGGAGGAATCCTCCGAAGACTCCTTCATGAAGTGCGTGGGCGGACTCGCGTCCTTGGTCATGCGGGACGTCCGCCTGCAACTTTTCCTCCCCTCCGGCAAGATCTCTGCCGTCTACCCATGCGGCGGCGGTGGTGGTGGCGGCGGCGGCTGCAGAGAGGAGGCTCCCGGGGAAGGAAGCTTCGTTCTTCATCTGGGAAACCTCTACGCCGAGGAGGAGAGGGAGCTGCTGGTGGAGCTGCGAGTGCCAGTGTCGTCGTCGGCTGCTTCGGCACCGGAAAACAGCCACCATCAGCTGTCGGTGAAGTGTAACTACAGGGATCCAGCCATCCAAGACGTCATATTGGACGCGGAGCAGATCCTTCTATTGCCACCCCTCCTCCACAGCCAAGCAGCCTCGTCATCCTCCTGCTCCGCGACCTCCCAGTGGCTGCGGAATCTCTTCGTCTCCACCCGGGCGTTGGCCGAGTCGCGGCGCCTCGTGGACCTCTCAGACTACGCCACGGCCCACCGCCGGCTCTCCTCCGCCCGCTCGCTGCTTCGGCAGTCCGCTTGCGACGCCCAGGACCACGGCCTCATCCAGAACCTGGAAGCAGAGCTAGCCGACCTCGAGCGCCGCCGTCTACTGAGGAAGCAGCACCAGCTCCCTCGTCATCAGGAGCAGCAGGAGGAGTCCCTCTCGCCATCCAATAGGAGGCGGCGGCGGCGAGAGCCTCCGGCGGAGGTGCGAGGGGAGCAGCTGACGTCCACTTCGGCATGGCGCGCCGCCGAGCAGCTGGCGAAGGTGGCCATCATGCGGAAGTCTCTGAACCGAGTCGGTGATCTGCATGGGTTCGAGAACGCCCGGTTCTGAGCAAACCGGAGCCAATTGGGTTCAACTTCATATATATCCGGTTGAATGATTGTACAGATCCTTTAAATGAATTTTCATTTGTACAATGATGTTATACTTATCAGATGCATGAGGAATAGTACTAATTGGGTTTAAAATGACTCAGATATGCCATTAGTACATGAAAGTGGTTTCTTTTTGCCCTAATTTGGGTGTTAACCTTTGGTGAGGCTTGATACACTGAACATGATACATCAAACTTAGTAAACAAATTGACAGTGCTGGATAGGCATAACTCAGATTTATATTTCTAATATTAGATCGAGCAAGAAGAATATAATACAAAATCCATCGGAAATGGATATAGAGATTTGATATGATGAACTAATATACAAGATGAGGAACACTGCAATCACATACTTGACTATCTGTCAATTTTCTCTGTGTTTGTGTCATCTGATGGTCAAATGACGGTTTCCATCAGCCGTTCGCGCATCAGCTGTAGGTTGGTTTTCATTCCGAAATTTGTTGATACGTTTTTGCATGCTCACATTTCTGTCAGTCAAATCCAAAAGGTATTAGCTTCTTATTTAGAGAAATATTTTGATTCTGTATCCAAGTGTATCATATAACATGCATTACCTTAATCCATTTGCCATATAGATGAAAGCATGTTATCATCACTCTTTCTGCCAGATCTTGCTTTTCCTGGGAATTTTCCAATATTTTTACAATCCAAACCTTTACAGCCAAAGATAATAAGAAGGGGGAAAAGCCATGATCGAAGCTAACAAATTCAATACCTTTGCCGGTATGCGGAGAAAGCGTTTACCATCAGATGGTTTATTGTCCTGCAAAACATCACACGGTCATATGAATACAGTGAATGAAATTTATATAATCAAATTATGCAAAAAGCATTATAAAATGTATCACTATAGAATGGCTTACTTATATAACCACATATAACTTGGTGGGTTCATTTCATGCAGCTGGTGGAGAACAGTCCTTGCTGCAAAGTCAACAGATTGTCATTAACATAAATCAGAGATGCAAAATACTTCAATCTGATCTATATTGACCATATTCTGAAGTAATAATATTCTATATCACAGTTAGGAGATGTTTGGAAGGCCAGACATCTCTGCGAAAGAGAATGAGTGAGAAGTTAATTTAATCATAGTAGTTGTTCATTTCAGTGATACAAAACAAAAATAACAGAACACAATTCGCTTGTCAAGATAAAAATACAAGAATGGTGCTTTAGCACTCTGTTCTCCTATCAATGTCTGTTCAAGACCTTTACAAGACATAAATCATCAGTTTTCTTCATCACAATATCCAACTAAGGGTTAAAAAGTTACCTATTTTATCGTGATTATCAAACGCCATACTTGCACACTTCAGCTACTACTAGGAATCAGGTACCGCTATCTTATAAAAATTTGACATCGAAATGATAAACGGTTTTTCGTTATTTCAGCAAACTAAACATTTCCTCTTGTCATCTTTTGATGGTAAAGTCATTGTTAACTAGTATTTTACATAAATCCAGCACTAGTTCAGTGGTAGGGGAATCAAGGCCTTGTAAGGGTAAGGTGTTATCTCCAACCTCATAGGTACCTTTTGACCATATGAGATTGCCCAGAGTGAACATTCCTTATCAGCCAACTACCGCGAGCTGACATCCCATGAGGACAAATGATGAAGTCCACCATGAGACCTCTAAAAGGCCTTGACTTCCCTACGAGGGCGGGCGCACTGATGAGTGAGCTATTAATCTCATAAGCCAAGAACCAATGATGACTCTAACCACATACTAACCTGATCCAATATTTTCTTTTCCTTCTAAATTATGTAGGCTATCAATTTCAAATTATATATAGAAAAACCGGCAATAGAAAGACAAATCTTACAAGAAATGAGGAAATGAGGCAATCATTAGTCACCTATTCGCACTACCATGCAACGGAAGCTACATAAGCAATTCATCGAGCATCTAAAGGGCAAGCGTGAAACATTACACGGCAGTTACCCTTTTACCACACGAACGTCGTCGAATCCCTCTTCGTCCTGCCCGCCAATCTCGGCCACGACCAGGCCGCACGTCCTCCTGCTTCGCGTCTGCCGCTTCAAGAGCGCCGGCGCGAGGCGGCCGCGTCGAGCGTGACAGGCATCGAGGAAGGAGCTTCCGAGCTCGAGGGAACAGCCCGGCGGCCTGAGCGGGGGGCCGCGTCGAGCCCGAGGCAGGGCGAAGGCAGGGAGTCCACGGCGATGTCCCCTAAGGCCATTGATGCGGCCATCTCGTGCCCAGATTCCAGTAAGGTCGGTGTCGTGGTCGTTGTTGTTTTTGTTTTTCGTTTTTTCGTTTTTTTGTTTCAAGAAAAAAAAAACTGTGTTAAAACTTGGGTTAATTATAAATTAACTCTAGATTTAAAAAATTTACACTGAAATTACTATAATCATCAAAGTAAAATATTTAGATTTATTTATACTAACGTTACTAATTTTACCTATAAAAACATAAAAACAATGTGAAAAAAGTAATTTCAACGTTATAGTTGGTGGCGACTAACGGTGGTGTCGTTGGAGGCCGTAGGTGACTGTCGTACATGAGAATAGTGACGATGAGAGATGAGAATCGTTTTACATATGCGTGATGTCGAGCTGTCACGAACGGTTATCGCGCACTCGCAACAATTTCGTTCAACGAACCGTTCGTCATTTTTGTATGCTTGAATAGAGACATGGCAACCTGTTTTGCCTTGGCTTTGTGTGTTTTTGCTTGTAAAAATACATGTTCGAACAGGTTGCAATGCATAGTGTGATTGCTCACTGCACCGAGTCAAAAAGCCCCAAATTGGCTCCGTTTTTGCATGTCGCGGGCTGTTTTCTGCAGCCCGCTGCACCCGCGAAATGTCAGTTATCTCAGCACCCTGGAACCCCCCGGGTGGCACAGGGCTGGATGGGGCTTCGGTATATTGTCGGGCATTGAAAAATCTTCACAAGTTCGTACGTTGACTTGACGGGAACTTGCCTTCGTGCCTAGCGCCCGTTGAGCAATTGTTTGTGGACTTACAACTATTTGTTCTACCTTCTAAAGTCTTTGTTTTCCTTATTTCTCTCTTTTCTTCTGTGCACACAAGGTGCTTGCTGAATTGCTTGTAAAGCTTCCCTCTTTGCGAGATGTCGGGACTTGTCCGTCGCTCATTTTTAATCTAATCAACTTTCTGTTTTACAGGTCATTCAGAACCTGTACGAGGTTACAACTAGGCTGAACCTTTGCGGACGCATATGTCGTAAGGACGCCTCAAGACGTAGGCAATTCTAGCTAAGTCCGAGAAGTTTGCGCAATGGTGCGTCGTGACTTAGGCAATTCAAGCTAAATTCGTATTTTAGCTACAAGGGTGCCTCATGACTTAGGCAATTCCAGCTAAGTCCGTGACAGAGCGGCCCTTTAGTCGCTCGATAATTACGTCGACATTGACGCAATTGTCGAGCGACGAAATAGTCGCTTGACATTTGTGTCGACGCTAACGCAAATGCAGAGCAACGCCGCTCAACAATTATGTCAATACCGACATAGATGCAGAGCGGCATCGTCGTCCAACACCGTCATCCGCCACCACCAATATCGTCCGTCACCACCAATTAAAATATTAAAATTATTTTTTTTTCTCATTATTTTAGTGTTTCTATTGTTAAAACTGACGATGTTACGATAAATGGACCTAGATATTTTATTTATAATAATAAAACTTTTAATATCTAATTACACTTAACTCTTAAACTTAGAAAGATACAAAATACTCATAAAATATATAATAATATATAAACTTAAACAATTTGATATATTATTAAAGCCAATGTTTATTGTTTGACGGTCACTATAGTGACACAAGCTATAATTAATTAATTTTTTTCAAAATCAATGTAGAGACATCCACCAAGGCGGTATTTAGATCGATCAGATCAAACTGGAAAATCTAATGCACAGAATGCTCTTTAAACTTGTTAGAACAAAACATACACCGTTTGAGGTGATGGCATCATGCCATCATCCCATAAACCTTTTCTGGTGGTAGACGATCGCGATAGACGATTGCAGAGGAACTGCTATGCTCATGTGTAGCTCAAATGTATAGCTTACGTGAAAGTAAAAATAAATAAATAAGAAGACAAAAAAATAAGATGACTTTTGGTTAATATTCACAAACCTTAACCCATGATGTATATGACACAGAAAGCAACAACCAATATCGCAACGCACATCTTTAAAAATATCCCATACGAAAATTTAGTTCATAAGTTTTTTGTCTGCTTTTTGCATCCAATGTCTGAAGGAAATTACAAGGACCGAAATTTAAGTAGCACAAAACTTTTTGATCTCATTGACAGCATTCTTTTGAGTTACAGAAGATAAACTTGTTTCCTTTGCAACATGGGAAATTGAAGGAAAACTAGATCGCAGAATAATCAATATAATGAAGACATGAATCGTAAAATTGTGTATAAAGTTTTATAAACCCTTGATAATTTGATGTGAAACTGATCTAATCATATTGACGGTATTATCTGATTGGCCTGGTATGCTGCAATATAGAGGCAATATAATAAAATGTGGAGGTAGACACTCGTAGTCAACCTTCACAGCCAGTATAAAGATCAAGAATGAGTGCCGCAGGCAGAGCTACCATTGATCCTCTACCTTTTCTTGGTAAGCTTTGGATTCTTGCACATCCGAATGCTTAGAGGTGTAACTTCTACCAATTCATCTTCTTGAATGTATTCTATACAGTCGTCCAAACTATAACTTAATGGTGAATCCAGAACCACTGCATAGAGAAGGAAAAGACTAGTTAGACAACTAGATCTAAGAGGATAAGATGTAGAGAATGTTTGATCTAACAAGCTGTTTCAACACCATAGTTGAGGCTTTGACCAGCAGATATGATATTTAATCAGAAACAGCACATGATCTAAACCTAAACTGACTAGTTTCACAGCACAATGAAGCATGATCATATTTCAACAAGTTTCTCATGTCTTTGTTGCATGCCATAAGCTCTTCACCTAAAGCCTTTAACCTCAAGTATCCTAGCAATATATTGGATCACAATTTAAATCGTTGGTTGTTTGATACAATATTTAATATCACAATATGAAAATAATAACAAACATCGTTCAGAACTTAAAACTGTACTCTATTTGTTCTAAAGAAAAATGTGCACAAAGATTATCATAACTGTCCCCAACCACCACCAAATCTTCTTAAGCATTTGCAACGAGCCCACAATACTAGCAATCAAATAAATCTGAACATTGTCATACTATATCTCACTAATTTTGAACATAAATTAGTGATTATACTCTTTCAAGCTGTTAACTGATTCTTTCCACCATACAGGAACACAGTGATATATCTTCTAAGGACATTGTACAATGAGCTTGTCTACTACAGACCATGCTTTTGACCCACTTTGGAAGAAAGGATTAGGAATCAAGTTCTGTACAAAACCTTCAAGTCAGAGGTTTCACCATGCCACGGACATCAAAGGTTGTTACTAGCAGCTTTATTTTGTTAGTTAAGATACAAAGCAACCAAGATATTGATTATAGAATATCATAATTTTAGATGTTCCTATATTTTCAGGGATCAAGATGCTTTTTTCTATAGGATCCTCTTACCTCAATCTCCTCCTCATCCTTCTCCAAATCTAAGAATGTTTGCTGATATGTGAGACTTAAGCCACAATAATACATAATCTCATGTTCTACTTATGTAGACTGTAAACCAAATTCATAGGCTCAATTTGCACAAACAAATTCTAGTTTGAAAAAGGCTAGACTTCTCCATCTGTCACTATTAGGTCTTTTAGTACAAGTATAGAGTGAAATTCTCTTTGTCTGGATCCAAAATCACAGTAGCTTAAATTCATCCCTTAAGGAAAATTGGAAAAATGACAAAGGAACACCAATACTTGCTTCACATTGTTAAACAATCAATCAACACATTTTTGAGCCAAAAAATACCATTAGAAAGGGACTTGTCTGATTCCATACTTTTGTACATCATGGAATCAAATACAATGGTACACCAACTATGCTGATTTGTATACATTAGTTCCACAACACACTAGTATGCCAATACAGTGACTGTACTAAAATACTGAAATTTTAAACCAATTTATTTTTTTCATTTTTAATGGTGTATTGAGTTATTATATTATCATAATAGTTGGTGATGCTAAAAAAAATTCTGATACAGGTAGCACCATGCTGCACATGAATATACTGCATTTTTTTTAAAAAAAGTCATCAACACGGTTAAATCTACTTGTCTAAAACAATTGACATTAATCTGGTCTTAAATAAACCACAGATCCAAAATCACAATAACTAAATCTGATAAATTATATTTATTTGTTTCAAACATTAGAACTCTAATCTACCCTAAGATACTTTCATTCATGTTGAAGATATTATCTTTATCCTCCTTGTTCATCTAGTATTGGTTTTTAAAACAATCGTTTTGAATCCTTTTCTTGTTTCCAACCGTCAAATAGATGCTTACACTAAGGCCTCTAGGTTTCACAGTTTGTGCTGTAAAATGATTAAAAAAATGTCAAATTTGTAAATAATTAAAAAATACGGTTAGAAAGACAACATGTCTATTGTTTATCTGCAAAAAAAAAAAATCTCAAACCTAATGATATGAATATATGCATGTGCATATAAATAACCTAAAACAACTCAAATAAAGTACAGTTTTGTAAACATCTCTGGTTCCCTATATAACATGAGAAAGAATCCCAGTCAATTCTAGAAAGCATGCATCTTTATCCTTAGGTAGATAATTGGGTAGTAAGGGATCACTACATCTATAACAAGATAGTTCATAAGGTGAAAAAGAAAGGGCATACAATCTTATTATGCAAATTAAAAAGAGTTTAGTGGTTGAATGTTATTGTTTAGTTTGCATAAAGAACACAACTGCACATATATGTACATCTGTAGGCAATGAATTGCATGTTTGACACTTCAAGGTGCACTTGTATATTTTAAAAGCTTCTAATTCATGATCACCATATGACTCACCTGTCTGTTCCTTGTTAGATCGTATATTAGTTGCAGCCTTCTTCTTACAAACGTTTAGAGATAAGTCACCAGGACGCTGATGGCTACCTACAATTTGACCTTTATATACTTCCATACCAGGGCTAATAAACAGCTGACCTCTTTCTTGTGCACTGAAAAGAGCGTAAGAGGTAGTGCTTCCATCTTCAAAAGCAACCTGTTTCACAATTTCCATACTTGATTTTAATATAATCACCGTAAGGTTGGTGAAAGAAATAATATTAGAATTAGAATATAGGTTATACCAAAGATCCCTGGTCTCGGGTGCTAATATCTCCTGCCCATGGTTGATAGCCATCAAATACTGTGTTCAAAACTGCTGTGCCTCGAGAAACTGTTAGAATCGCATTCCGCAATCCAAGAAGGCCACGAGTGGGGATTTTGTATTTAATCAATGATGTCCCCTCAGATCTATAATAACAGAACCCATTCATGAGGATATATCCTAGTGGAAGAGAATATCGAAGGAAAAGGATTCTGCTGAATAAATCATATATTTCACAAACAACAAGAGGATCAGGCATATATAGCTAACTCATAGTATGCATTGCAGAGAATTCAAGTTAAATTACTATAGTTACCAATTTCTACTAACAATCAGATGATCCAACCAAACTCTTAAGGGTCGACCTAGTCCAGGATAAGTTTTGCAGTGTCATAGCACTATTAAGAACTAACACAGGTTTGAACCACCATTGGCACCCCTTGTTTCAGCCAGGGGCTGGTGTGATACTATGCTTAATTCACATTTCTGAACTTGGCAGAGTTGCTCAGCTAAGTTATTGTAACTCAACATCTAAACTATCAATTGTGAAATTAAGAACAGAAAACACATCAATCATCCTTTCTACAAGCTCTTGGAAGCAGGCATATGCAGGAAAGAATGATATGAACAGAGGAAGATATAGCAGACAGACCCAACCCCCTGCATATCAAACATCTGACCACGCCTTTTTCCTAGTAGTTCAACTACAGGCCCCATATATTCTTCTGGCAGCTCCACAGTAGCAATCTGCACAAAATAATAAAGAATATTAGCATTTTCATCTGCAAAGTGCAAACTTCATAAGAAACTTAAAAGGAATGTATCTCATAATTCTTCTAGTCTTATAGAAAATGTTAAGGATAACTTTTACCTCAAAGGGCTCCAGCAATTTATCATCTATATATTTGTTAATAACCTTAGGTGGCCCCACCATAAACTCATATCCTTCTCTTCGCCTGCACAAATCTAGGTCCAGTGGGTTATAAGGTTCTTAGGATTAAAATCAGAAATTTGAGAAGTCTTACATATTTTCAATCAAGATGGTAAGATGCAGTGTACCCCTTCCACTAACAATAAATGTATCAGAGGTTTCACCATCTTCTACTTTCATAGCCAAGTTTCTCTCAAGCTCACGATAGAGCCGATCCCGAAGATTCCGACTTGTTACATATTTCCCCTGAAAATTAATCAATAGAAGTTTTTTATGCAATCTAAGCCATGTGAACAATTCATGCTTGACAACGGACTTTTCAGTAACTATTATGAGTGTCACTTTTTCTTCTCATGGAGAGATCTTTCTCCTTAGTGGCATAATTGCAAAATGCATAAAATATGATAATCATCCTTACAGGTGAACACATGCACCAGCACAGATCAGTCACACTACCAGCATCAGTTGACAATGAGTTGCTTGTGATACCATTTAAGTATAATATAATGCCATCAAATTGGAAGACAGCATCATCCCATCTAGCATTAAAATTATTTGATCAAACCAGATGGCTGGGAGAAAACAGAACCATGATAGCATGTCCCAATGTAGTGGCTATCAATAACAGTCATATTTAATGGAAGTGATAGCAAAATACAATATAGATGCTTCAATCTCTTGTAATAGTTCAAAAAATGTTATCGATCACTAAAAGTGTAGTGCATTTGAAAGCAAAATGACAAAAAAATGAAGCAGTTATCAATAATTAGAAGTGAAATTCAGCTGGAGGCAAAATGACAAAAGAATGATGCAACTATAATATTTGTTAGCTATTTGACAATTATCTTGGTTCAACAAATTGACCATTATAACATAAAATATTGCAACAGGAGTTATATGCATAATTTAGTCTGGAGGCATAGTGAGCCCAAACATGACTAAGAAAAAAAAAATCTGCGCTGGGGCAATTGACGTAAGAAAACAAGGTATCCAACTAAAATTATCAAGAGTAATATGCCACATAATATGAAAGATACACAGGTGGTAGACCCAAACTCAAGGACAACATTAAGCAGAGAGCACAATGCAGACAGTAATCAATTTTATGAAAACTGGACTGTTCACTAACCTGCACTAACATCAAAAAAGAGGAATCCACTCATAACCATAATTTAACATAACCAAGAATTAGACAACAACTTAAGCATGTGAACATAAACTTCGTGTGTAACATTCAGAACTTATCTAACACAACAACCATGTTAATCAGACCATTAATTTGGATGTATATTGCAAAAATACTGATGTTCGACATGCTGGAACATTTTATTAATCGTAAAGGAACTCTATCGCATTATCATACCTCTCGACCAACAAAAGGTGAAGTGTTGATAGAGAAGGACATTCTCACTGTTGGCTCTTCCACCCTAATGGTAGGTAATGCTTTCCCAGAGCTTTTGTCAGCTATAGTCTCCCCAATCTGCAGAATGTATCAGAATCATAACTTTATTATGCCACAGTTTGTAGCCATTTGTTCCAATTATAACTCTTTAGTTGATCTCTGAAGGCAGAATGCAGTGAAGCTAACCATTATGTCATTAATACCACAGACAGCACATATGTCACCAGCCTGTACTTGCTCAACTGGAACTCTGCTGAAATTCTCATAAACAAAAAGCTCACTGATTTTAGCAAATCTGCAAGTATCATCTGAAGTGCATACCTACAAGAAAGATAACATTGCAGGAAAATTAAGGACCAACTGAACCAAAATAGTCACCAACAGATGTTTCCTATATATTCCTTGTTAAACATAGCATGTTTATGTGTAGCATAATAATTGAATTTACTAGCCACTCTCAAATATTGTATTTGCTAATCCGTAACAAAACACTATAATCGAGGAGCAATTCGATGTCATCAGTTCTAGATATTAGTCAAAGTTCTCAAATTCATGTTGTCGATAATGCAAGCACTTGCGAGGCTTAACTTGTATTGTTTATCAAGCAGAAATACAAATAATACTTCATAGCTCAACTTGTAATGTTTATCAGGCATGAATAGATATGAAACTTCACAATTGTGTCTAAGAAGTATATATTCTGTGCAACAGGCAAAGTGAACTCAAGAATATCACTTGGAAATATGAATCTCAAAATTGTTAACTCAAGAAAATGCACAATTGTCATACACGGCAGAGAAGTTCTAAATCAATCTCATTGATAGGATAAATAGTTAGCTATCTAAAGCAACCTAATTTCTTCAAGATTCAAACCAGCTAGGGCAAAGGTCAAGTTATCCACAGAGGCAAAATGTAGAGATATGGAGAAAAGATGGCCAAGAGTGAAACAGCATACAAAAAATGGGAGCCATTAAAAGCAATATATAGTGCAAAATTATTTCTGCAAATAGTAAACAACATATAGAGTATCCACAAAAGGATGATTAGGAGATTTAAAAAAGAAGCAGCTGAAAATATAAGAATTACGGAAATCTAAGAAAGGATTGCCATCTCAGATAAGTACCAGAAATTGCTTGTATGGTCAAATACAATTCATGGTGATTTTAGTCCTTTAAAATTTATGTGACCCCAAAATATGGTTCTTACAGACACACACAGCAATATAAGAAACTGCTTATCCAAAATTTACTTCTATGTAGATTAGAAATACATAATTGAACTGTTCTCACCTTTACTTCTGTGCCTTTTTGCAGTACCCCAGCATGCAGTCTTCCAATTGCTATTTTACCTTTATGTTCATCATACTCAGTGTTTGATACCTGTGGTAGCATTATTAGAAAATCACTACACCAAATACAGGAGAAAGAGAGATATTTTGATATTTATTTCATTTAGCAAGGGAAAATAACCCCATGAACAAGAAGACAAATATTTGCCTCAAAATAAATCTAATATTAGCTTTCCCACTTTATTGAATAAATCACAGAACTAGGAGAAAGAACAAAAAGAAAGTAGGGAAAAGATGTTAACTGGCAATAGGACAAATACTAATATTTCCCTTCTGTTACAGTCATTCACCTTCTATTTTCTACAACTGACAGCCCCTTTATTTGAATACCCCATTAAGACCCAAATCCCAAATTAAGACTAGAAAACAAGCTACACCTATAAGGAAAAAACCACAAAACCTTCAATTTTTAGGAAATTCATGATGCCACAAAATCACACTTAGTGGAACTTTTTTTTTTTCCTTTGATACCCATTTACAGAATACAGGAAACATCAAACTCCAGAAGCTCTTCTGGGGCATTGGAGTGACTCCAGCTAACTATTTTGTCCCCTATTTTTCTTCATAGTAATGCAGTGAATAGATTTTTATACATGTTACAGTTACTGCATATCATTTATACCATTTTTTTCTCTCTTCATTTCTTCTTTGTTTCTTTATTATTGTTAACAGAAACTTGAAAAACCCAAATACAAAAAAAGAAAAGGCTAAAAATTATCACTGACAAGCATCTGTGTAGGACCATCTTTGTTAATACTGGGCTCTGGGATGCATCTAAGTATGGCCTCAAATAGTGGCCCAAGATCATCAGCAAGATTGTCGGGAGATAGTCCAGCCTTTCCTTTAATGCCACTTGCATAAATCACTTGGAAATCACACTGCAAATATCAGAAATAAATCAAGGTTTTTTAGTTAACAAAGAAGCTATTTAGAAACTTTGCAAAAGATAAAAACTAGAAAATATGTATTAAAGCATGGTCTACCTGTTCATCAGTCGCATTTAATTCAATAAAAAGTTCGAATGTGGAATTTATGACAAAGTCTGGACGAGCTGAAGGCCTATCAATTTTATTTACAACAACTACAACAGCATGACCAAATTCTAAAGCCTTCTTTAAAACGAATCTTGTTTGTGGCATCGGCCCCTCTACTGAGTCTACCTGCAGAATAAATATTTAGATAGTTATCAGGAAAGCTAAAAGATCAGAAATTAGCACAAAAAAGTGAATTTCTTAAGAACTTAATGAGATAAACATAGATAGCTTTCTATAGGATCATATCATGATGCAACTATTTGAATAAATTGGTGGAAGGGACAGAATTCTATCAACAACTAGCCAACAGTATGGAAGGAAAACTGATGCAAAATAGTAAAAAATGATTTGATCCCTGATGCACCGTCTAAGAGGACTTCCATGATCTTATTTCCATGATAAATCTTTCGAAGTGGAATTGCTTAAGAAATGTATCAATGAATTTCAAGCATCCTTATCGTAAGGATTAATATTGATAGTAAATTTCAAAATATACCACAAGGAGAACCCCTTCAACCATGTTCAGGACACGTTCAACTTCCCCACCAAAGTCAGAATGACCTGGAGTATCAATTATGTTTATCTTAGTTCCCTTGTAGGATATGGATGTGTTTTTGCTAAGTATTGTAATTCCCCTTTCTCGCTCCAAATCATTTGAGTCCATTATTCTCTCTTGCACGGTTTGGTTATCACGGAAGACCTGAAAAACGGAAATCAACAATATAAGGTTGGTCAAGAATGATGGCATATCATATAACTAAACAGTCCAAACAGGTTATTATGCATAATACAGAGATGAAACTTTTAGAGTAGATACCATTCTAGTTATTAACAAATTTTCCCATAGCAGTTCTTAATATTTATGAAATGTTCTCTGGATGTTAGAGAAACACGTGTAAAACCATCTTGAATATTGTTTGTGAATGCCATCATTTATAAAGCAATAGTACAGATATCGGACACCAAAACAACACAGCATGTATAAATTGATATGTTAAATCTTTAAAATAAGGTACCATCTGGAAATAAAGATATGAGAAATTTTGGCATATAGTATTAGAATATGTAGTTCCATGACATGATAAATCACTATTCTATTTATCACACAAATATTAAATTTTAGTGACATTATACTTCAAAAATATAGAAAGGAAAATAAATCTTGAAAAATAGGATACATTATGTGATAGATATAGCAATAAAGATATGAGAATGCTTGATATTGGTAGAATGTGTAGTTCCACATCATGATAATAATAAAAAGTAGTTAAATATAATCACTAACCTATTAATCATGAAAAAAATCAATTATCAAAACATTGCACTTAAACAATATAAATAATAGTGAAAACTTATGGTAACAGGAAATCAGATTATCATATTAATTTTTAATCATAATCTAATAATTAATAGAAAATAAAAACTATATATCAGTATACGTATAATAAAAAATTCAAGAAAAACAAGTTCTTCGAAAAAGTGCCTGTGAAGTATCCATTAATAACCTAAACAAAACTATTTGACATATATCAATGAAGTATCCCGCAACTCGCAAGTATCATATTTGGCACACAACCCATACATAAGTATCCATGTCTCGTAGTTGATCCAAGAAACTAATTCGTTCCATATACTAATCAAATGCAAAAGCAATATATAGTTATATACTATTCTCATGGAAAGATTATGAGGAGCTCCATATTTTTAACGATGACATTTAAGAAACACCATGATTAAAAAAGGCATGCACAACAATCGATTGTAATAGATATTTTACACAAATCTTTGTAGACTACCATGAGAGGTCATAGGGCATTTACGGTATTGTGCTACTAAGAAACATACTTCATGCAAGATCAACAGTACCTTTGCTTGCTTCAACATCGCATCCACCAATGTCGTCTTACCATGATCTACATGAGCAACGATCGCTATATTTCTTACATCTCTTCTTGTCATTGACGTCTTCTTTGATACTACAACAAATTAGTACATATTATACACTCCAAACCTTTTCAAGTCATCATAAAAATGCATAATTGTTGAAAACTCAAAGCATCTGAAACCAACTTATGTTTCACAACTTGAAAAGTCAGAGATGGATACATATAGTTGGAAGGAAAAAACTTGCCAACCATTGCTAAAAGCCTGAAAATCTATATATTGTTAGAAAACGATACTAAACATAATGCGTAATCATTTCAATTATATTAAAGAGGATCCTAAAATGTCCTGTCATATATCATTTGCTGCTTTAGCAGACAGAAGGTTATTGTTGAATTAATAAAACATCCCAAGAAATATTGTAAGAGCCAAGAACATTGCCTTATGATGACCACGAGTTCCTCCTCTTTAGAGGAGAGTATAACCTGTTAATAAGGTAGCATCCATCTGTCATAACATATAATCATTTGGCTAAAATCAGACTAAGAGGACCATATAAGAAATAGTACTTTGTGTTGACAACAACCCATTTTCTAAGTGCCAGCTTCAAGGCATCCTAGTTATGTTATATTACATTATGCACCACATGATAAATGGATGATTGTTGAAAGCATGCCTGAATGGCACTAAGGTCAATTGACCCTATCTTGGGCCTTGCCTCAGTCAAGGCTCAGCAACTTTAACAAGGCATACCAAAGGTGCATGTCTTATGTGCCTTTCAGAAAATCATGCATGGAAGGCACGCCTTATGATAATTATAATTGTATTTCCTTCTTATATATAAGATTATGATATGACACTTTTTATTGTTTATTCTAGGATTTTTCAATTATTCAATAAAAAAATAAACTAACAAAGGGCATTTCACCTTGCACTTCTCCCTGCTATAATGCAAGAAACTGATCTCGTCATGTCTTTGCTGCTTTACAATCTCTTTTATTGTATTCTTCTTTGTTTTTGTTCCTTGTTCTCTATTGGACTGCTGAAAGGTGCATATCCTATTACTTCATCATTTGGTGTTAATGCTCTAGTTTTAATTATGCCTTGTTTTGTTGTTGCATCACTGTTGCCACCTTTTTTTTGTTTTGTTATCGCATTGTGTAGCTTTCTTTCTTCTTCCTCTAACATGTGAACTTTATGTTCATAGACGTGTACACTCTTCCAATTGAGCATACCAATTGGTATGGTATGCCATATTTAATTAACTATGCTTTCGTGTTTATATTCTATACTTAGTCTCTTCTTCTTTTTTTTATTGAATTTTACATGTTCACCTGTTTTGACCTAGGGAAGCCACCAAACAACTAGAACACTTGTAGACACTGGCTTTGCCACTCATATAGCAACTGAATTCCAGTATCGGAGTATTGTTGTCGGTGTTAATGAAATTTTAATCATTAAAACTAACGCTTCATTAATTGGCAAATTGAATCAATTTTGTTTCACAGGAAAACACCGATAATAAATTTAAACTCAATGCTACCATGGTCCACGCAGTCAAACAGATGGCAAAATCACAAGAATGCCCCGCCACAGGCAGTTCACTGTGCCTTGTAGCAGTTTAATGATAGAATGCACAATATAAAGCATCCCAATCAAACATCATGAAAATTTTCTGTGAATTTTAAGAGAATATGGAGCGGCTCCATATAGAGGAAAAGCAAAGCAAACAACTGAGAACACCAATCAGAACAAGCGTTCTGCCAACTTTAATCAAAAACCATGTTCCAGTTCCACGTACTTCCCTTAATTAATCAGATATAGCCACGATTCTAACACACATATCATCAAGAATCTCCAACACGAACTCCAAACCACCGAGTAATTGACCGAAACTGTGCTGAACAGAAAAATAAATACCAGAGGCAGCTTCCTTGGCGGTGGACGTCGTCGAACATCTGGTGGCCGTTCGACGCAGCCGCGCATTCGGATTAGAACATCCCCTGGAGTTTAAAAAAGGGCAAGACACACGCCGGCCAAGAATCTCCTTGAAGAAGCAGACGGAGGTAGTAGCTTCCCTGGGGTTTCGGTAACTGTTAGCGCTGGCCGGGAGGCGAGGCGACGGGCCGAGCGAGGTCCGGATGCCGATCGCCATCTCCATTGCTCAATGCCTTCGGATTTGGCAATCGAGGCCCAAAAGGCAACGGAGACGAGGGTAAAAGAGTGGTCACGCCGTAACCTTTAAAGATATGTCGCTTGTGGTGTTCCGCCCGAACCCATCTGTAGAGCCCTATGCCGGTTAGCGGCCTTCTAAATCGACGGTTCAGATGGGCGGAAGTCGTTTATGGTAGGTGAGCCTTATTCGGTACCGGAGGAACACCGTTTATGAGTAGCGACGTGGCTGAATCGCGTGGGCTCAGGCTTCTCGCCCAGAGCTCATGGTTGGTATTCCTCGGATGGCCGCAGCCACTGCCGATTCCGGATCCGTACCCGATCCGAGTCGAACCTCGTTTTGGATCCGTAAACATCGGATTTGGAGTTCGGAATCCGAGAAGAATCGAACGAGGTGAACTGAAGTGAATTATTCTTTTAAATCATATATAATATTAAGCTAATTATAATTAATCATCATTAATATCTCCATCCTTATTATTTTAAAAATTATGTTAAGATTTTTATATCTATAAAAATAAAATATTTAATTTGTTACTTTAATCATATTTATTTTTAAATTTTATTAAATTATTTTTAAAATATTTTATTTTTATAAGTAAAAAGATTTTATCGTAGAGATCGAGATATTAAAGGTAACTAAGTATATCGATAATTTATCATTAATCTTATAGTATTAAACCTACAAATAATGACATCCCATCAGAACCGTCCGTTTCCCTCTCCGTTTTGATCTCAATCACTGGACTTTTACTGTCAAAACAACTATGGAATATTTATTATATTTTTATCCAAAACAAACGAACGAACGACTGAGATTATGGGAAGTGAGATGGACGACTTTGATGAGACCTTTCCTTCCCTAAAGTGTAGAATAGTGTGTTGAATCGTCGAAGCTACAATAAAGAACTACCGTCGATCATCTCAATCCAACGGGTCGATGCAGAGTTATCAGCATCCCATCCCCATCACCTCGTCGGATCAGAGTCGTATTAACCTCTCGACCAAACGAATAACACACTAGTTCTTCTGTCATAGCTTTATGTTCCCACCATGACACCACCACTACTCACTAAACAACAGATAGGGTTCCTCGTTGCACCCCCAAAGTGAACAGTGTCGAAGACTAGATTGGCGTACGTACGTTCATGGAGGCTCCACCCCCACACCCTTTCCATTTACCTCAGGGACAAGTTCAAAGTGGAGGAGCAGGTGACTACGCGGCCATGGCCTTCCCCGTCACTTCCACTTCCGTGTTGGTGCAACCCAGAAGTGTGCCCACCCGCTGACACCTCCCAAGCTAAAAGTCGGAAGGATTCGCACCACAAGGTGAGATCTAATCGGACCATCTGATGGCCAGGTTCGTGGAAGCAAGCACATAAAGAACTCTATCAGCCAGAGGTCATATGGGAAGAAAGAGTAATATTATTCTACACAAAGGTGTGTCGCCACCTGCCAACTTTGCTTATATGAGATCTTGCGGTATTGACTTGGTTTGTCAGTACACTCTGCTGAGGTCAAAATAATATCGGATATGATGGAAGCAATAGGGACTCTACTCACAGGCTTAAAGATTAGAGTAATGGTATAGCGGTGGACTGATCTGATAAGAGGTTAAAGAAGCATGCTTTGCCATTAAGAAATGATAGAGATAGAGAGAGAGAGAGAGAGAGAGAGAGAGAGAGAGAGAGAGAGAGAGAGAGAGAGGGAGAAGAAGAATAATAGTTTTATGTAACTGTTTGTGTCCGGGTAATAAAGAAGGCCATTAATGGGACGACATGTTTGTTGGCCACCTATATTGTATTGAGGAAGCGAATGGCACAATAATTGCAATGAGGTAGGCATCGTTAGGGTGTGGATGAACATTTTAGTTGTTAAATGTGATGCTCGAATGCATCATTAAGAAATAGTTGGAGGAATATTGTTGCAATCATCTTGTATATTATATATATATATATATATATATATATATATATATATATATATATATATATGATCGAATTCATCAGTTGATTTTTTTTTTATATGATCGGTGAAAATTGTCTTCGATTTTCAATTCTCTTATCCTCTCATGATAATTACCTACCTATTATATATATTCCCTCAACGTCACTATAAACATTTTCATCATCATCATCATCATCATCATCATCATCATCATCATATATATATATATATATATATATATATATATATATATATATATATATATATATAGCAAAGATCATATAAATCTTTTTATTATAAAATTAAAATACAATAATTATATAATATGTTATATTATATAAATTAGTTTTTTGATAGATTTTATATTTGAAAAAATATATATATTACATATTACATTAAAAATTATTAAACCTACGATCCACGTATTCTAATGATTAAGATATAATATCCACACTTATGAGATCGGGGATTGGAGGTACGTTTACAGGGATCAAACGTCGATCAATCACATCCTAATCTCTTGTCGCCGTGAAAGGAAATGGAAAACCCCATACAAATACATCAAGGTATCTCACTCATGGCCACATCATTCCCCCTTCCAAGTTGTCTTCAAATATTCAGAATCGATTCTTCGTATCAATGATGGTATGTTTGTGTGTTGCTAACCCAATTTGGCTTAGTCTCCACCATCTGATCAATCAAACTGTGGTACGTAGCTCGGTGGACAGTAATATCATCTTGGTTGATGTGCAACAGGTTTGAGTAATTGCAAACAAATCAAATCGAGTTAATGATTCAATAAATTTCAAATGAAATCGAATTCGAAGTCATGTAGTTCGATTTTGATTTTAAAAAAATTAAACTAAAATTAAAATCAATAATTATGATTCGATTTCGAATCGACTAAGAAAAATAAATAACTAGGTTCGATAGTATAATGGTTAGAACTAAATCAAGATTGGCACTTTCAGAATCGAAATAAAAAATACTTGAAATAAATATAATTCTAATTTCGAATTTGACAAACCAAGAACCACCAATTTGGAAATCATGAATCAGATCATTAAAAACAATAACAAAATAAAATATATAAATTAAAAGTAAAAAAAATAAGATTTACTTGATTATATATTAATTTATATAATTTTTTTTTCAATTATAAATATTAGTAATATAAAAACTCTTATTTGAATCAACACAAAACCTTATATACACACTTCCATATTTATTATAAAAATAAATATTTTTGATATCTTTAAATCTATCACAGAAATTGATATGAAATATATTATCAATCGATCATTATCGATCATATGAAATACTTATGGGAAGAAAGGATCCGAGTCACGTATCTATCTATATGAATAAGAGTTCAAAATAAATGATTTGAAATATCTCTCTCTTATCACTCATGTTGATAAGACGTCAATAAGACATTAGGGCCATTAGAAATTATCCCCTTTTCAAGACTTATATAAAAATATATTTTCTAATATAATAATTAAAAAATTATTTTTTTAATTATTCGTGTCCGTACTCATATATATCTAGTTACTAACAAAAGAAAAATCTATTTTGACTTTGATCTTCGTTCAAGTGGTACATCTAGAGTTCGATATTTTTATATTGAAGATATCTCGAATAACTTTACACATACGAATCTAGACTACGTCGGCTGAATAAGACGTTAACAACTCTTTCTTTTAATAAAAATAATTAAAATATATTTCTTATGTATCACATATTAAAATTTTAAAATGCATAACATATGTATATAAATTATTATTCAAATCTTATTTTATACTATCAACGTGAAATAATATGTTTCTAATTAAAGTATTATAAAATTTTACTTGACGCAGGCATCAACCCATACAAATTGTATGCGTGACAATACTACTCCATACAGCATTGGAGACCTTAGAAGCCCTAATTTAATAATGTAATCTGGCATCTGATTGCGGAGAAGAGGACATTTATATATCACATTTCACGTAAGAAGACAAAAATGCAATCCTCAGTTTCATTGTGTCTGAATTATTGTATTAGTACGGTTAGTATATATATATATATATATATATATATATATATATATATACTGCCGATATAATAGAAATAGGAGGAAAAAGATATATAAAGACAAAGACTACGCTTTGCTGCACAAAAATAAAATTCATTATTATTATTATTATTGCACTATTATTATGGGAGGAGGCAGTGCGGTGAGTGGGGCCGGATGACGCTGCCACAAGCCACGTGTTCGACGACAACGATAAAAAAGGGCATGAGTGGGGGAAGAGAGAGAGAGAGGCCGAAGACGGGTAGCTCCTGGTCTCCGTGGGCCCCATCTCGGGCCCGCTTCGGTTCGTACCCGAAGCGCACCCCTCGCTCGGCAACGAGCCGAAGCACACACCCCGGAGCTGCCAGCTTGGCCCGGTCCGACCTGCCTCCGCGCCATCACCCAGATCCAACGGCGGTCGTTGTCTCTTCTCGGGTGATTGTACGCGTTCCTGCCGTCCGACCCCCTCGCGCTCGCTTTCCACGTGGGCCTCGCGGGCGATCTTGACGGTGCGGGGACAAGGGTGGTGCTACGAAGCATCGCGGCGGGCAAACTCGCGCGACGGATGTAGCCGGTGAGGATGCTGGAATTCGAGGCGCAATTCACCCTGGAAGGGCACACGTGTCGGTCATTTTTCCAGTGATAAGGCGACTAGGGCGGCGATTTTTAGAGCACCCGCGACAGCTCGGTCTGGTCCCTGGAGCCCGCAGCGTATCGGACGGTCTAAGTGTTGCCACGATGGCATCACCATGGTTGGACCGTCCGATGTGGAGGACGATCGGACGGACTGCGCACGGAGGCAAGGGTTGAAGGGGCGATCTGGATCGATGGTTTGTTCGGGTGAGCGACAAAACGTAAGGGAAAGCGGGTGGTGCTGCAGAAAGAGGCGACGGAAGCAAAACCATAAGATAGAGAGTGGCGAAGCAGAGGAAAAGGAAAAGAGAGAGAGAGAGAGAGAGAGAGAGAGAGAGAGAGAGCACACGGAGTGGAGGAGGAGGTGGAAGAGATCTGGCGGAAAAATTCCTGCTTTTTTGGGTTCTGAAGGATTCCGGCGAGCTTACGCGATCTGGTCCGTGGGACGGGACCGGTATCGGGAACCATTTGGGCGGTGAACGGCGTCGGTTGGATTTTATGGGAGATCTGGCGGAGGGGATGAGGAGAAGCTGGTGATCTAATTGGATGACAGGGAGAGATGGAGAGAAATCGTGAAGCTCGGAGAGGGACCATTCCGGCGGCGGCGGCCAACGGCGTCGGCGTCGGCGTCGGTGGAGGAGGGTTGTCGAGGAGGAGGCAGAGGAACAACAGCGGCTTCAGAGACTCTCCTGGTTTGGAGGCCCCGGACTTTGTTTCCGTGTTTTTGTCTTCGTCTTCTCGGATTTCAACTTCTGTCACTTCGATATGTCTTCTGCAGAGAAGGATGGAAGGATGGAGATGCCGGAGACGTCAAGGCTGCGGGATCGAGGGGTGAAGAAAGACCGGGATCGGGACAGATCTGGCCGGAGCAAGAGGAGGAGAGGGGACAGGTTGCTCCACGGGAGCAACAGAGATAGAGATGACGCCGAGGAAAGCTCCGAGGAGAGCATCGACCAAGATGAGGACGATGAAGACGAGGACCTGTCCGTCCCCGTCCGGCTACCACCGTCCTCGCCCCCTCTTCTAAATCCTTTGGCGGCTTCGTCGCCACAGCAGAACAACCATCACCACCAACACCAGCAGCAGTCGCGGAAGACGTTTCCGCCTAAAGTCGTGAAGTGGAAGGCAGATGAGATGATCGGTTTCACGGTACCGAGAAAAGCTCGTTCAGGTAGGCGATGAGGAAGCCGGGAGATGAGAGAACGAATTAAGAAGAGAAAAGGTTTTCGCTTTATTTTCTTCTCTCTTTTTTCTTATCCTTATCTCCTCTTGGTTCTGCAGCAGCTACAAAAAGGACACATGAAATGGCTCCAGTTTTAGGAGCTGGAGGTGGCGGCGGAGGCGGAGAGCAGATCACCCAGCAAACATCCATTTCTCCGTCGAGGCTGAGCCCCGCTTCCACCTCCCAACTCTCACCGTCTTCTTCCAATGGCTCCCTTCGGAAAAAGATGGTTGGTTGGACCAATCCTGACACCATGCACTACCTCTTCTTTCCCTGTGTTCTTATTTGGCTTCAACCGATTGACGTTTGTTTTCTTGTTTGTTGATTCATGGCATCAGAAGCCGATCAGCGGAGCCAAGCACCGGCCGCCAAAGATATCCAAATCGGCATCTTTGAGCCAAGATGAGATCGAGATCGAGGTCGCCGAGGTTCTGTACGGGATGACGAGGCAATTCGAGTCTCTTGCGGAGCAGGACAGCCACAAGCTGGAGCCACGGGATGTGGATGGCGGGTCGGGCAATGAAACTAAATCGAGAGTGTCGTCACCAAGCTCAATGTCACCATCTCCGGCAGCACTTCCGTCATCCAATTTACATTCCATTCCTACTCCGTTGCCTACTATTGGTCTGTTCTGTACACCTAATCGATCCTTTTCCTCTGTTTCACCGACATTTTTATTTCTTCGCTGATCGATGCAGTAATATCTGCAGCTCCGAAGAGAAAAAGGCCGAGACCTGTGAAGTTTGACGAAGAAGGCCCCACAAGTCCAGTGCCTTCCATTGCCAAAGTGGATTCAGATAACCAGATTAAAACAGAGGCTTCATCGCCAAGATTGGAGAAGAATGTTGCATTTAATTCCCTAAAAAATGGCGGTGGGTCCATTGATGTTTTGGCCTCTCAGGATGGGTTATCCGTTGTACAACAGCAGGAGTCAGCAAAGAAGGAGAAGAATAAGATTCAGGATTTGCATCCATTGACAACAGTCTCAAACATTGGGGACAAAATGGAAAACAAGCAAGAGCTCGTTTCACCTGTCAAAGGATCTGCTCGGACTGACTTGGATGCTACAAAGATGTAACTTCTAATTTGCAGTATCTTTCTAACAAGTATATCTCGATTTGATTTCTTAAGCTACTCACAATGTTACAGATCCTTGGATAACCTGAAGGAGAAGTTGAAGATTGATCTGATGGTGGGTGGATGTGCTTCTTTCAGCATCTTTTGTAAGTTTCTTCATTCAAGGGCTATTTAATTGAACGAATTTATGTGTTTATTGCAGGCACCTCCTCCAGGAAAGCTGTCTCCAGAGAGGGATGACTTTGAGCCAGAACAAAAGCCACAGGGCACATTCGTTGAAATGGTTGGAAGTTATGTTAAAATTTGTGGCAATAATTTGCAAAAGTTGTTTTGGCTCGACTCTAAAGTCACTTCTGCAATTGTTAGGCATCAAAAGTGAACAAGGATAAGGCAGAGGCAAAGCCTGCAGAGAGTACATTGATGAGAGATGATAGACAGATTGAGAAGTCTGCTCAGAAAGATATTGATCTGAAGAAGCAAGTAGTAATCACACAGAATCTTGACCTTCAAGTTGATTTGGGAAAGCCGAAGAAAGATGATAGTGGCTTTGACAAAGTGCAAATCCACAGGCAGCAAGTGAAAGATTCTAAAGTAGAGCCTAAACAAGAGAAGTCTGGTAATAAACATTTCCCAACCAATCGTTCTCATTCTTGTTTGATCTTTTCCATTTGGATTTCTATCTTTAGATCTGTTTCCTCTTTTCACATTTAAGCATCGGCATCCTCGCTCCATATGCCATTGACTGTTGGAACTTGGCCAGGGGTTTTTCCTCCCTTTGGGTAAGCAATTGTCTTATTTTTCTAAGACTTTCCAATTGGCATTGGAGGATTCATCTTCTTCATCCTCAGGTACATGGGTCAAGTTCCATCTGTGCAAGCTGTTGTTGCTACTGATAGAAATGCAGATCCTTCGGGTTCCTTGCAGGTTTCTTCTCCTTACCCACGCACACTTTCTATCTCAAGCGCGCACATACATACCACACATGCGCATGCAAAATAATTATCTTAGGTAGGTTCTCTCTGATTCTCATAACTTCTGTTGCAGCCACCAGCCTTTCTTCAAATGCATCCCCGACCAAAGCGCTGTGCTAGGCATTGCTATGTCGCACAGATGATATCCAACCACCAGAAGTTTGCACGGATGAATTGTTTCTGGACTGCTGCGGCTGGAGCTACACCTTTGTACGGGGCCAAGCCATATAATCCTAATATGGTTCCACCTTCAGATGCTGCTATCCCTATAAATCCCATGCAGGGAAGCTTTCCAGGGGCTAACATGGGTGCATTGCAAGATACCAAGGGGACACCAGAGTTAACATCATATATGGGTAATATCTCACAGGAGAAAATGCAAATCATGGATACTGCCCAGAGAAAGCCACTAATTCTCCAGCAGATGCCTCAGTCTGGATCAGCAAACAACACTCCGGTAAGGATTCTTTTCACTCGTCCATGGCGGATCTTTTAGAACTGTTGGTGCAAGGAATAATGAAAGCCGTTCTTTTTGGACCCCTTCTTCTGTCTATTTAGCATGGGCCTGCATTCGTTTTCCCTGTCAACCAGCAGCAGGCCACAGCTGCTTCCAGTAGGCCTGGGGCAGCAAAAGCTTCTGTGGGCTCTGGTGCTGAGGTGCGGGCATCTGGTGCCTTGAATTCTGCTGTGGGGAGCTGCGGGGGTGGTGGGTCAGCGAATCCAGTGAACATGAGCTTTGCTAGTTTGCCTCCTAATGAAGCTCAGTACCTGGCTTTTCTTCAGAACAATGTGTATCCTTTTCCTATTCCTGCCCATATTACAGGGGCTCCATCATTTCGAGGAACAAGTAATCCTCAAGCAATGCCCTTCTTCTACCCTCCTCACATGCTTCACCCATCACAAATACGACCGCAGCAGCAGCAGCAACCAGCAGGGCCACTACCTCATGTTCAACAGAGTCACCAGAGTCCAATCACTTTGAGCGGGCCTTCCTTGCAGAAACATCTGCAGCAATTACACCACGTTGGGGGAGGTGGTTCTGGTGCTGCTGGTGCAAGTTCTAATGGTTTTCCAGCCATTAATCAGCAACAGGGCCTCCTGTCTCAGCATGCTCGTCCCAAGGAGTGCAATAAGGACATGGAAGATAACCTTCCCACTGCTAATGGTAAGACTTCTCAATCTCAGAAGGGCATCTTTTGCCGAACAATTTTTGAAGCCAATTCATTCTCAAAGCTTTGCTTTGATATCTACTGCTGCAGCTGCTAGAAAAATGTGCAATAATGGGGTTCATCGTGATAAGCAGCCAATTAATCATCAGGCACAACAAAAGCAGAACATGATGGTAGAGCTTACACCACCTCAAGCTTTTACAATACCCTTTGCATCCTTTGGTGGGTCTGGAACTGCAATACCAGGTTTCGACTTCTCTTCCGTGGCACAAAATCATGCCATTACACATAGCCTCCCAGAAATGTCTAAACATGGCTACCACCAGATTGGCACAGCTGCAGTTGCTGCAGGTGCTCAAGCGACAGAACAGAAGGTCCACCAAGTGTCAGAAGATGGGAAATCTGTTGCCAGGGAGTTGATGAACACAAATGTGAGTGGTGAAGAAGGTAGAAAGATTATGACTGTAAGCAAAGGTCCACAGCATTCTCTTTCATTTGCAAAAGGAGATGGTGAATCTTCCATCTCATCTGTTCTCAATAACAGCATCATTGATATCTCTTCCCGGTCAGTAAACCCCATTCAATCTCCTGCAAATGGCAGTAGATCTGCTGACCGTTCTGCTGGCACGGCTACAACTACAACTCTTGTTCCCAACTCCCAACCACAGCAACAACATCTAATTCATCTTCAGCAGCAACAGCTGCAGATGCAGCACCATCCTGTATCATCTCGTTCAAAGCCCTCAGCCTCAAGCAACAATACTAATATCCATCCTGAGAGTCTGCCTGGAGGTTCTACCATTGCTAAGTTCCCTCATGCTCTAACTGGCTTTTCTCAGGCTCTTGGACAAGGTGGCAGCCCGATCCAGTGGCCTCAGGGCAAGACATCTGCTGGAAGAGGTGTGGATCCTTCTGCAGTCACACCTACTCAGGTGATGATGAACAATGTTCTCCAACTGCAAGGCAGAACAACCCAACAGCCGTTTCCCGCCCAAAGCCACCAAACCCAGATTTCATTTGGCATGAATTCAAATAAAGTGGTACCTCCAGGGGGTCAACATCTCTCTGGAGCTTGTGGAAGTCCATCTCCATCATCTGCCACTATTGCTGTTGGATCGCCCTCAAGTTCAGTCTCCAAGAGTGCTGGTGGGAGCCCAAGTGCATCTGCAAGCATAAAACCCAGTCCTCAAACCTCTGCAGTTTTGCTTCATCAACAATCAAGTGTAAAGCAATCGGCATCAAGCTCTAGCTCAAAATCAATAACTATGGGTAACCCAAATGTGCTACCCATTCTTGGACACCCCCAGAAAGTTCCTCCGCCTGCCCCCAGCTCTAACAGTAAGCTGCAGCAGCAGCCTCAGCAACCAAAGCAGCAAGCTTTCTCCGAGGGCCAGCTGTTCTTCTCTAATTCGCACATGCAACAGGTCCAATGTGCTCAATCCGGTGGTTCTGCTCCCATTGCTGCTCAATACTATCAAAAGCGCCAGTCTGAATCACAAACACGACAGTCTCAACAGCAGCAGCAACAAAGCTCAACATTATCTTCCACTGGGATGCTTTCCCTTTGTGCCCCCTCCGCACTTACACTGGCTGGTGTTTCCGCCACATCTGATCCTGCAAAGGCCATGGCTGCGGCCAACAGCATGAAGGGTCTGCCTCCACCTAGCTTTTTTAATGCGACTCCGCTGGCTGCGGCTGCTCAGTCTGCCTCTGGCTCTCCTCGCCATCCAATGTCTGCTGCATTCACTTATATGTCTATGCCACCATTTTCCATGAAGCCATCGACTGATCACAAACCTGGTGATTACACTTGTCTTTTTTCATTATTCTCCTGTATAGATCCAAAACTGCTTTATCAGACTGAGTGCTCATATTATCATAATATGTTCTACCAGGAAGTGACAATTTACAAGCCTGTTGGCAGCCTGAGAAGAGGTAATGTTGGATCGGACAATGATGCTCGGCCACACCAACTGCATCAAAGGCCTCTTTGCATAAGATTCTGGAATCAAACAAGAGGATTCTCCTCCCTCTTTCCTGGCCCATTGCCCTGTAGGTCTCTGTTCAAAGGTGTGCACAATTTGAATGTTCGAATTGGATAGGAAGGACAATGAGAAATGGGGGACAGGCAGAAGGAAAGTGGTGGTGGGTAAGAACCAGCCAGCATTTTGTTTTGTTCTCAAGTCCCTTGCAGTCTCGAGACGAGAGGGGCAGAGGGACTAAGCACAAAGCAGCATAGGGAAGAAGATGACTGTACAAAAAATATCCTCCTATCTGGATTTTGTATAGTGCGGTCAAATGCTAACCTCTATTGTGTCCTGTTTCTTCTGTTTCATTTATAACTTAAAAAGTGAGATGATTACATTGAGATCATCATTACATGCTATTCCTCCATGGTTTTACATATAAACATCTGTTCTCCGATGCTGTTAAGATACTGATTATGCAGACTTGAGTGGTGTGCCAATTCATTTCGTTGCCATCTTTCATTTTCTGTTGGCTAAACATCCTTGTGCTCATTAAAAAATTTATCTTTCTGTGAAGATGTGAAGCATCAGTTGTGTTTGCTTTGCACTTCTTACTGCAGAGAATAATGAAGGGTGATTGTGAATTGATATCATTGAAGATTCTCATGCACATATTGCAATAAATATTTAATTCTGAGGTATTTTTTGGTGCAGGTTATCAACACCATGGTTTCAAGTCCTAAATTCTCTTTTGCCAAACATTGAGAGGTGAAAACAATGTCTGGATGACTACAGGGTTGCTGTATTCTGGACAGTCTCCACGATTACTAGGTAACAATTTATGTTCCAATCAATATGCATTACAATACGTTTGCTGCAACTTTCTTTCTTGTGTTAGATAAAGTGAGATTTGTTGTGTTTCCTCCTGGCTTTTAGCCAAAGCTCTTGTTAGTGGGAAATGTATACCCCACTCATCAATCAATGTCTCCCTTTATATTTGATTAAGTTGTGAGGGTTGCACAAAAAAATTTGGCAGTTTGGACTGCTTTTTTTGGTCAGAGTTGGTATTTACAAACTTATGACAGATTCCAATAACATATTATTTTCATCCTATTTGTTAGCGATCTGCTGCTTTTCTTTCTCTGCAATAGCTCATTGCTATTCTTTGTCATCAGATTCGCCTTTATCCTGTTTTCGAGTGTCTTCTTGTTCAGATTGGTGGGATCAGAGAATTCATGGTAAGAAGTGGAATCTGTCTCTCCATCGATGGTAAGTCCATACTATTTCAATTCCATTATTACTTTAAATCCCAAGACACCATGGACACTGTTCACATGATCACCAAATGGTTCATGGTTTCTTCAAGCACAAGAACTTACCTGTGCACACCTTTCTTTCCTCTGGTGGCCAAAGCAGCTGTTAAGTGGACTGTGCAGGAAAGGTTCCCCGCCAGCTGAAGTCTGTGGAGGGGCCAATCCAAACATGGCTCACTAGACTTTTTGTGAGGCAGATAGCTTGTCCAGTGGCACAAAAATGAGAAATCTGAGGTAAAGCTGGTTGTCATTGGTAGAGAAATTACTAATGCTGCTGGTGGTGAAAGTAAATCCAACTTTTATCTTCTACTGTTCTTGTCCTTGGCACAGGATGTGAAGAGATCTACCACGGCTTGTGTTGCTGAAAAGCTCACGCGAGGAATCCAAATGAGTGTTGCTGAAGCCCTTTAACTACAGACACTCGCACTCGCACTCGCACTCGCACTCGCACTCGCATCATCGGCTGCTGCTTACGACCGAGAGCAGACAAAGGACTTGGGATCACGAGCTACTGGCGAGAGATGCCAATGGCCCCATCCTACCGAGGACCGTAGCCATGTGAGCTGTGGATGGATGTTATCCATACCTTGTGCTTTGATCTCTTCCCTCCTTAGATCGTCATCCGGCTGAAATGGCCTCCAATTCATTCTCGATTCATGTGTGTGTACCTCCTGCTGACTCATCGTGGTTGTGATTGCCTTTCACTGTAGGGTGTAGCGGTGGCCGTCATCTTAGACTTGAGCAGCCGAGGGGAAGAAAGGATGCCGGTGGAGGAAGCGTGCACGCTCCTCCATCATCAGCCCCACCTCGTGGGACTCTCACTGCCGGACACCGAAGAAGAAGAAGGCGTGTAGCGAGTTGCAGTCGGCATGGTAAAAAATGAAGGGGCTTAAAAGCACGGAGATGCCAGCAGTCAGGTGGCGCAGCGCTGCTCCACCGACCCCACGCACAGCTCAGAAGCAGCGATAAGCTGCAGTCGCAACACCTCGCGGTGCGCCCACTCATCTTTAACAGGACTAAGGAGACTGGAGCCATTTACATGCTCTGTTAGGACTGCCTACTTTCCATGTCAAAGTCGCTTGCTGGTACATCGATCAAGCCCAACAACCATGGCAGTCGGATTCCAACCATCATTTTGAACGTGAGCATCACCAGTCAGGGAGTACAATAATTAGGGTGACTTCGAACCCTCAGCTCACAGTGAAGTGGGGCTGCCTTCCTCGTGGGATGTAGTCGACCATAAAACGAGCCGCCTCCTCCTCCTCCTCCTCCTCCGTCTACCCAGACTTTGTCGAGTAGCGGAAGCATGCACGGAGGTGATCGGCCTCGGGTTTGATCCTGTCTCGCTGTCAGTAACAGATGAAGCTCGTCGTTTCCTGGGACGGTCTTTTGCCATAAATGAGATGTCAGAATCCAAGAATGCTGCTGTTTTCCTCCTGGAAAGACTGAAGCCCAGCTGCGGCTCCAGACTTCATGAACAACGTACAAGGGGCTGTGACCTTCATGCCAGTGTACAGTTGTTGGTCGGGGCCGGTGGCGTTTGGAGGGTTAATCGCCAGTATTCTGCAAGTAATGAATCCAGGTTCTGTAGCTCTGTGGGTTGCTGGTGGGATTCTGGGAGAACGGAACATGGGGAGGGAGTGCAGCAACAGCAGATGGTTACTACTGCTCGCTGTTATCAACAGGAGAAACGAGATGTAGGTTTGAAGGGTGCTGCCACATGCTGTTGTACGTTGCAGAAGCCATTAGAGCTGCTTCCACTCCTTGATCGCGTTATCTGTTGCTGTGTTTGCGTCCTTTTGCCAAGGACGATGCCACACTTCCTGCTCTGGAATTCTGATGCTTGAGATACAGCCACTGGACGTCGCCGTATCTATTTGCTGGAGAAGGAAAAGGAGAACCGGTTGTTCTTCAGCTGTAGAACACCCGTAGGGAGGAGGTGGAGGCTTCTGTATACGACCGATTCTGAAATAAACATCTTATTGTGATATGATTGATCGATAGGATTGGTGTGTCTTTCCCACGAATAAATATCTCAAGATATATAAATGTCGTCTCCTGATGCGAAGGAATGAGAAGCGACTGCTGTCCAGCTCAAGCATTAGCCCCGACCATGGCCCCACGTAGGCCCCTCTCCACCACATGCCAAAAAGAGACAAAAGGAGAATAAAGCCTCGTGGGGTGATGCGTGGGTGTCATCGAGGAATAATGCCATGAGTGGTCGCTTTACCTACAACACTAGAGAGAGAGAGAGAGAGAGAGAGAGAGAGAGAGAGAGAGAGAGAGGAGAAAGTCGACAGTGAATCTTATAGATCACAACAAGACTGTTAATGTTAGGGAACAACGTTAAATTTCATTTGTGATCCTTAAATACGAAGTGGGTTAAGTGGAGGTTTTATATGTGTGTGTGTTACTCTCTTGCACAGTACCTCCGTCAGTGACTCGGTTACGTGACATTCTCTGGTTGGACGGATTAAGTTACAAGTTGTTCTTCTTCTTGCTTCAGCTTCCTTACCTTGTTTCTTTTCATAATTTTCTCTTTCATCAGTGCTGAAGCACCTTCAAAATTCTTTTATAATTGTGCTGAAAGAAGAATCCTCCCGATTGTATCTTCGGATAGCTTTCCCAATGAAACCTGCATGAAGATCAAGAATACGTCTGGATTTTTTAGTAGGAATGTTTTTATTTACTTTTGCTCTAACAGTTAATACCTTAAATAGGTTCCATCTCATGACAAGAATGAAGCAAATAGAAAGAAAAAGAAAAAGAAAAAGGATCAAGGCTCAAGCCAAGTATGGCCACTACAATTTCACATCCTAATGAATGAAGTGACATTGATATAGAATAATACACACCAATTCATACAATTGCATCATTTCGTCACAAACATAGCTGATTTGCCTAAGATGTACGATGTTGTAACCGACAGAATCAACCCAATTTTAACCTCATCTAGTGCCTGAGCGGTTGCAAGAAAAAGAAAGTAGATGAGCACAAAAGCTCAGGATCACACAAGCTTTATCAGTGACTTCGCCACTTTGTAAGTTGAGAATGGTCATGCAACAAAAAGGGGTCCAAGATCAGTCCGCCGCACTCAAACTCCTGCAATTTTGTACCCATGCAACAAGCTGCTACTACATAGGCGATGATCCAATCATGGTGATAACCTGGGCCAGCCCTTCCCTCTTGTGCCACTCGGAGGTTCCCAAACCGGTATGACTGGTCTTCTGCATCTTACATCTTTGAATCTTTGTGTAGTGATGTTACTGATCTGCTACATGTCATGACTTTGCTTGAAGAGGAACACGAACATGACCTATTAGTGGCATTCAAACCAACAAAACAGTCAGATAGTACATTCCAAACCAATGCATCTAAAAAGTTCGCTTTGCTAGTTCTAACAAAATATATCAGAAGTAATGCCAACCAACTCAACAATTAAAACAGGAGTAGAAAACATATCAATGAAAATAAAATAAAATAATTTCGCCATCATCTAATCTAATAACTAGGACGTGGAATCTTCAGAGTGAGAAAATATGAAAATATTATTTTGCCATAATCTAATCCGTGGAATTTCACACAATAAACAACTAGGGTGTTTTATCTTCAGAAATGACATGAACAAAGTAATCAGCTGTGCCATTATACACCGATAAGATCAATGGTCATCAGGTTTTCTTGTATTGAGCATGACATTTTAGCAACATATTGTACCATTTCAGGATTTTCTATTGCACAAACAATGAGATAGTTTTCATTTTCATCGAGCAGAGTGGCTAAAATCAGAATAAACTGTAAGTGAAGTTCTCACATAAGATCATGAAAATAATTATTTTGGCACTATGTCACATATACAAATTATATATGATTCAATGGTCAGGCAGATTCCTAAAGTCCTCTATGGTATTGGAACAATTAAATGGTTCTTTTCACTAGCACAATTGGTGCTAGGTTCTCAGATTTGACTATCGTGAGTTCAACAAAGTGTCTACACCAGTGAGGGTGAGATAGTGGCATGCTGCAATCTCCTATATTCATCTAGAGAACCACAAAACATAAAAAAGATTTTGACTTTGTGTTTAAAGATGGTTGCATGCACTGCAATGTAGATGCGGGATCTGTCCGTATGTAGTGTCAGCTGCCATTCTACATGTTCTTGATGATAGTGACATCCTGATATACCTTTGCACATCCTGTTAAGTTCCTTTTCCCCACTAAAATTTTCATCCAAAGATTTTCCAAAGGACTTTTAAAACGATACTCCTTGTATGTTGAGTTTCTAAATTAGGTCTAATTTGTTTTCATAAACATTGCAATTGTTTGCTGAGTTGTGGTACTTTGCATTCAAACTATGTATTTTATATTCAAATTCTACCAGCTTCTAGAATACAGAAATGGCAAATTAAAGCATCTGCCAATCCAAATGATCAACTTTTAAGTTGAAAATCAGTCACAGAGTATACAACATTGATGTGCCAGTAATTGCTCAATCTTGAAAGAAAAGATAAGGAGTTTTACAGATTACAGTTGTAGACAAAAGAAATCCTTTAAGGTCACACTCTTAATCTATAAATTCTATTGATATTTATGTAGCATCATATTTCAGGACCACAAGATTACTTCAATACACCGAGGAAAATATTTCTAGTGTTAGATTCATTGCTGGAAAGGAGATTCATAATTAAATACCATGCTTTGCATTGCAAAAATGAACAAGGTTGAAGGTCATAATAAATTGTTGTCAATTAGTTAGTTCAATTACAGTTCTCTGCAACCCAGCAAAAAGGGAAAAGTAAACATGGTTCATGGAAGCTTTGTTGGTTAATCATGTGCTACGTAATCTAAATGAACTGCACCATAGTTAGTATTGTGGGATAAGCGTATATAATGTAGATTAACATCTAAATATGCTTAAAGTTAGGGTACAATAGACAGCCTCTCTGCTAAGGGTAAGGCTCAATACAGACCTTAATTAGTTCAGGTACTGTCTGCAAACCTCCAGAAACTGTTTCCATCTTAATTTAGCCTTCTCAAACCCCTCCATATCAATGTTGTTTCAGTAACATCATTTTCATCTGACATTTATGTTACTCCAGGCCTCAATGGCTTTGTAGCAGATTTAGTTAACTTGATACAATTTCACATAACCTCAGATCTTTTTTGTAGGCCAAATTTCTCGCTGAATTTTGATTGTACAAGTCTATTTGATGTTTAAAGTATCATGTTGAGAATTTGGAGTTGTTTGATACCCTTTATCAAACAGATAAGCAGGTGGATCGGTGAAAATAGTTCAAAATTTGACAATTAATACTCGAGACGAGTTTTTTTAGAAGAATAAAGCATTTTGAGAACCCATGAGTGGTGATTGATTGGATCAGGAACAAATTTCTCGCTGAACTACTTTTGGTCGGTTTTTTCTCGAGTGTGATGATCATTTACAATTTCTTCTTCTAAACATAGGTTTGTAGAATCAGCAAATCATACTTTCAAATGGGTACTATTTCATTTTATAGAATTCCATGAAAACCAATACATCGGTTCTGAACAGACATGTCAATTCTATGTCACTGATATCCACTGATAGTATTCAACAGTTATTAAGCACAAAATACATGTTCCAATAAAAAAACAATTAATAACAGATCCACGAGTAGCTTCAGGAATATTGCCTGATCGATGGCTATACTACTTGTTAGTGTAAACAACTTTAAGCCGTGGCCTTGGGGGCGACGCGGCTTGGTTCGGGTCCGAATGATGGGGGATCTTCCTGGGACGACCCTTGAGACTGCAGAAGACCGACTGCGGTGGTCCGTTCGCGAAGAGGTCACCGTTTCCTCCGGGAGGGGGCTCCTCGCCTGGGCGTCTGGTGGGAGGCCTCCGTCTTCGCATCTGCACAAAGGTCGGGTCGGGAGAGCTCAGCTCGACCCCTCCGACGATCAAGTTAATGAATAGTCGCAGGGGGTTTTTTTCTTGTCCTCACCCTTTCCTCGGAGCGCGAGGGTTTTTATAGTGAAGGTTACCGTCGCCTGATGTGCCCGCTTGCAGGGAGCAGGATCGTACTCCTGGTAACGTCTGACATCGACGTTGGCGTGGCGTGAAGGACCGAGTCTGAGCAGGATATTAATGTGCCTCGGTCGACGTTCCAGTCCGTGTTGACCAGGTGCTGTCAGGTTAACAGAGGCGCGAGGCGTCATCTGGGGCAGTTGACGTCAACCCGAGTCTTATCGCCATTATTACCCTCATCACTACCCTCTATCAACAAAGTACATATACTAGAATAAATATGTCATAGATAATATAGCTGAAACTGAAAAAATACAGTAAAAAACCTTAAAGATTATTGAACTATTGGATTGAACTAGTTTACTTAATATTTTGTTAGATTAGATGCATGTAATTTAATGTTATAGTAACGATTATTTTGCATATCTAATACATAAAAATCATGATTTGACACAAGTACTTCTTTTGATGATTATGTTTTCTCTCAGTTATGTTGTTAGAACTTTCCTAAAGCAAGTCGCTTGCTTTGTTCAAACAAGTGCCTCACGCAATAAAAACTTCTAACAAACAAAAGGCTTACTCGGTGGGCATCGGAGATAATGTAAGCATCACCACCAACATCAGCTCCATAATAGCTGTGATCTTCTAGTCGCCGCCATCGAACGAATTCTTCCGCATCTCGGAGGAGGGCAACAATGTGATCGCCGGGACTCCAGGCGAACATGGAGAGCCGGCGATGCCGAAACCCTATAGGCGGAGGAGGGGGAGTTCTGTGGAGCTGGAGGGAGGAGGATCATGGATTTGACTGCGCGAACCAAGGCATTGGGTTCGGCGGATTTCCACCACGACATGTGGAAGGAGTGACTGGCGTTCCTTCCACGCGCGGCGACTCCTCCCCTGCGCCGCTGGTGGCTTATGCTGATTCCGCCCTTGCCGTGTCGAATTGGCTCCGACGCAGTCTTCATGTTGATTGAGGCTTGGAAAAGATTCATGTACTTATTCCTCTTAATATTAAAATTTCCCATATATAAACATGATTAATATTGATTAATTGAATATAAATATATAATATTAATGTATCTTAAATATCCTAACCTTTAAAAGTTGTAATTAATTTTTGAACGATATATATATATATATATATATTTATTTATTTATTATTGGAGGAAACAAAGGACAATATCACAACAATAGTCGGAGGGTGCGGTGTGGGCAAGGAGGCCTATCAAAATCATGCTCTCCCATTGGTCCAACTCATCCCACCCTATCCAACTCCAATCCTTCACCTCCTTCCCATGGACCTTTTCTCTCCCACACACTCCTCCATCTGCCATCTCCATTACCAGCAGCAGCAGCAGCAGCAGTTTCAGCACCAACGCCATGGCTATGTCAACACAAACCTCCCTTTTCACCCCTCCCACCACCATCCCGTTCTCCAAGCCCGCCGCTCCCCCCGCACTCCTCCCGTGGAAGCAAACCCCCGGGGCGAGGCAGCTCCGCGGCGCCAGCCTGCGGGTGTCGGCCACCGAGGAGAAGAAGACGGCGGCGCCTGAGGCTCCCGAGGCCCCTGCCGGCTTCACCCCGCCTCAGCTGGACCCCAACACCCCCTCCCCCATCTTCGGCGGCAGCACGGGCGGGCTTCTCCGCAAGGCGCAGGTGGAGGAGTTCTACGTCATCACCTGGGACTCCCCCAAGGAGCAGGTGTTCGAGATGCCCACCGGCGGCGCCGCCATCATGCGTCAGGGGCCCAACCTGCTGAAGCTGGCACGCAAGGAGCAGTGCCTGGCGCTCGGCACCCGGCTGCGTTCCAAGTACAAGATCAAGTACCAGTTCTACCGGGTGTTCCCCAACGGCGAGGTGCAGTACCTCCACCCCAAAGACGGCGTCTACCCGGAGAAGGTCAACCCCGGCCGCCAAGGCGTCGGCCAGAACATGAGGTCCATCGGCAAGAACGTCAGCCCCATCGAGGTCAAGTTCACCGGCAAGCAAGTCTATGATCTGTGACCACATACATCTCCTGCATGCTTCCCTTCCCCGTGTCACATGATATCATATATATGAACTCCATTCGCCTTCTGTAATCTCGTTCTTATCTCTACATCTCCTACACTTGTATTATTTCTCATCCAAACTCTGTGCACAACTTCAATTAAGCTGCTCATATGATTCCCAGATTACGACTGCTCGGAGTAAATAATTCTGTTAATTGGTTCGATAGACTTGGTCATATAGTCTTAATCATTGGTCTTCGCCGATCACAATCGAAGCTATATATCTCCACCGAATGCCATGCTTCTTACGAGAGACTCCATTAATTAAGCTGAGTGCAGGCATCCCTGTGAGCTTTATGCTGCTGGGTATTAAAGCATAGTCCAGCAGTCAGCAAACGTCGGCAATGGGACGTCCATCAAGAGGTCTTTATTGGCCATGATGAAGCCTTCTCAAGTGACGTTGACTACAAATCCACTGCCGACTTCGTCTGTATGTGAGCATGGCGACTGCAACGCAAGCGAATCTTCATACTTGGGCTCTGAGGCAGAGGGATGACTATTGAGAAGGGAGGTGGACAGTGACATGGTACCAAGACAGCATGTAATGCATGAGTAGGACTGCAAGGAGGGGGAGTGCAGTGTGGCAGGAGAGAGGAACAGTGAAATGGACAACACCCAAGCCCAAAGCAAAGTGATAATTGCTTCCTCCTCCCCTTTTTCATCGCTCTCACTGCTCTGCTTTCACCGCCGCTGCTCGATGGGGAGGCTGCAGTCCCTCTTCTCCCCTCTGAAGAAGCTGTGGATTCGTTTGCATTCGGCACACAGGAAGAGTACTACGCTCCCTCCGCTGCCTCTGTTTCTTCATCTTTCTTCCGTTTTAGTTAGCGCCACGCCATGGCGTATGACACGGTTGCATTGACAGGGAGGGGGATACACATCCTGTACGAGGATGTGAAGTCGTGCCCGTATGAGGACGTGCAGGTCCTCTGGTCGATGCTGGTGGAGTCGCGCACGCCGCCGTTGCGATTGAAGCGATGAGGGCGTCGGAGAAGAAGAAACGCCTCAGATTTTGCGTCGCGCCCCCTTCTTCGACGTCATGTATGCTTGTGCCTCTCTGCTCGGAGAACATATCGACATATCCGTTTGTACATAAACATATATATATATATATATATATATATATATATATAGAGAGAGAGAGAGAGAGAGAGAGAGAGAGAGAGAGAGAGAGAGAGAGAGAGATAGATGAGAACGAGGAAGAAAAGAGAGTTCTTACTTGTTCTTCTACATCTCTAAATACTACTCAATGCAATCTGCTCTCTCCTCTCCCTCTCTCTCATTATAAAGTGATGTTATTGTTTATGTGGAGGAATTACTGACTCTGTTTTCTGACATTGAGAACTTCTCCTCCTCTGTTCTACCTGTCGAAGAGCTGAATACCTTGTTAACAGGGATCAAATACCTATTAATCATCGCTCAGTAGAGTTGAGAACCTTCAACTTAAAAGGCATATTACCTATGAAATCACAAACAGATCTCTCATGTGGGTCTGTCAAGATCCAGCTTCTTCCTAAGGAGATGATGAAGATAATACCTACATTTAATTCTAGGTTGCTTAGAGTGCATATATATATATATATATATATATATATATATATATATATAACCGGGCCTCGAGGTCGGCCCAAATGGTCCTCGTATTGGTCCGGTTGGGTCGATGTGGCAGACCGGCCCATGAACAGGGTGACTTCGCGTGCATAAAAGGGACGGGAGCGGGGAGGGTTTCCACCACGCGCCGCCGATCCTCGATTCTTCGACAACCCCAAGAGGAGGCAGTGGCCAGAGGAAGGCGGGCGTCGAACGTTCGACAAGATGGGGTAAGTTTCAGCCATAGCCCGGTCCTGGATCTTGTTCCAGTTTCCTTATCGTTTTCTAATGCTACGGTCGAACTGTTTGTCTAGGGTTCTTATGGATCAGTTTATGTTTCTCTTTTTTCGTCGGGAACTCTATAATCCTTCTTGGTTCACCTACCCTTTCACCTCTTGTTGTTCTTGGATCTCATGTATTCGGTGTCGGATGGAGGATTGAGTGATCTTTTATGCGGATTTTCGGGCTTCGATCTCGAGTTCTGGCTTTCGCCTATTTAGGATGTTAGATAAGAGAACCGGGGGAGAAACCGAAATCGAGTTGATGTTTTGAAAATTCGAATCACCATTTGGATGGGGTTTTGAGCAATGGATGACTGCAATATGTATCTGTCTGTCTGTGTGTGTGTGTGTGTTTCTGAATGCTCAAAAGATCATCTTGTTTTGCCAAGCGTATATTTCAAAAAATTTGGCATATGGAGTTTGGCTACTTGGCACTTTTGGTTTGATTGGAAAAGTTTTTTGTAATTATTGATGACTGTATGTATAATATTTAGAGATAAAAATGTTGTTTTTGATTATAAGTTAAGTTAGTAAATTCAATCAATTGCTTGTGCTTGAGTAATATATATGATCAGAAATGAAACCAAGTTTCTAGTGCGCGTCTAAACATAAGAGTGATCATAAAGAGAACTTGTTTGATTAAAGAGAAATGTCTTTTCATCAACTGTAAGCTCTGTTGCAGGAAGACTCGTGGTATGGGAGCTGGGCGCAAGCTCAAAACTCACAGGAGGAGGCAGAGATGGGCAGACAAGGCATACAAGAAAAGTCATCTCGGCAACGAGTGGAAGAAGCCCTTTGCTGGTTCTTCGCATGCCAAGGGTATTGTTCTTGAGAAGATGTAAGTTTTATAATGCTTATTTACTTTTCATTTTCTAATTTTGGTGTTGCTTATGTTTGGAGGACTGACATTAGATTGGCTCTTGCAGAGGCATTGAAGCCAAGCAGCCCAACTCCGCTATCCGAAAGTGTGCTAGAGTCCAGCTGATAAAGAATGGGAAGAAAATTGCAGCCTTTGTTCCTAATGATGGTTGCTTGAATTTTATAGAAGAAAATGTAAGTTTTAGATTCATCTAGCAATTCTATATGCCATTATGCTTTCCAGATGAATGGTCTATGCACTTGTTAGCAAGGATTTAGTTATAAGAGGTAGTATTGGACTGGTCTTGTGCAAACTAATATGCACTGGTCAGTAATGATATGGCAAAGGTCTCATGGCAACCATACATCAGTCACATTGTGTTATGATCCTAGTCGATTGGTTAATTGTTACATTAACTAATATGCCTCGAATCACATGTCGAAAATTACTTGAGCCCAAGTTGATGGTAGAAACCGATCAAGTATTATTCCTTTTTTTTATATATATATATAGGACGTGGTATGAGACCGATTTTACTATCTGCTTCGAATAGTCTGTTTGCGCCCCAGATTAAATGCCTTTCTTGTCGATATCATCGGCTGATAGCTTCAACTTCTAATAGTAGTCTGTTACTAATCTGCATTGCTTTTGCAGGATGAAGTCTTGATTGCTGGATTTGGAAGGAAGGGCCATGCCGTGGGTGACATTCCTGGAGTAAGGTTTAAGGTTGTGAAGGTTTCTGGTGTGTCCCTGTTGGCCCTATTCAAGGAAAAGAAGGAGAAGCCTCGGTCTTAATAATGTATCTGCTAGAGTTTCCAGATGAACCATTGTTTGGCTCCATATTATGCACTTAGTTTTATATGACTCTTTCTATAGTTACTGATGAACTGCTTCTGAAGACGTTTTTTTATGGTTATTCATCCTTTAGCACTTACCCTCTTTTGCCGATGGTAGTTTCTTTATCAAAACTTTTTAGTGTAATAGCTTTGGAATGAAGAGATTGGTCATAATGTAATGATTATGCCCCTGTTTTTGGTTGAAACAAAGATATGATTTTTGGATTAATGAATGGTCACGAATGTGGCAGAGGAAGAATTGGTGGGACTCTCGCAATTTTCATTGTAATGGAATGATGATTGGTAGAAGAATCTCTTGAATTGGGTTAATTATAGATTATATCTTGTAGTTAGTTTTAACATCTTGATTCTTATATTTAAAAAAATTATATTGATATCTCTATAATTATAAAAATAAAATATTTAAGTTTATCTTAGTTTTATTGATAGAAATATAAAAATAAATTATAAAAAAATAATTTTAATATTTGATGGCGGATGACGATTATAGGCGTCGATGTTGACATCGACGTAGTTGCCTAACTATCTTCGATGATGATAAGATATGCTCTTATCGCAATGTCACCCGCTTCCATGAGGAGCGTGCTATCGACTTCATCGTCGTCTATCTTGCGTTGATGTTGATGCAATTATCGTTCAAAACTATATCGACGTAGATGGTGGTGGTCATTCCCTATCCCCTCTCTTCCCCCACCCCCAAGTCCACTTTCACTTAGAACTCTCCACCACACGTAAGAAGCACTCCGTCACCTTGCTCGACTCGTTCACGGTCTACTCCAATGGCCTCTTGTACGACGGTGATGATGTAGACGAGCTCTAATTAGTGCTCGATGACGTGCCACAAAGACGATGTCCATCGTCGATCAGTTTCGACTCATCGACATGTATAACTCCTACAAGGCGGTGTGCTTCGTTGTGAACGCTATGGTCAACCTTCTTCAGAATGGGTTGTTGGTTTTCTTCAATCGTCGGCTCGACCCAAACAACATCTGACACATCTGCTTCGGTGTCGACGGTGATGCAGAGCGATGAAAGGGTCGCTTAATGAGAGATGATGTCAGAATTAACGTGGTAGCAGGGGGAGCGATGAGAGCTCCAACGATCCCAGCTTTTTGTTGAGGTTGGGATTCGCCCAATTGATCAGCGGCGAGGCGACCACCATCTTTGCTGTAGACATCATAGCGGCCACCATCATCTCCATTGATGTAGACGCAATTGTCGAGCGACAACTATGTTAGTGTCGACGCAGATGTAGAGCAATGCCAGGCGGGCGACGATGAGGTCGGTAACGTGCTCCTCGTGGAGGCGGCTGGCATCGCGATGAAAGCTGACCTTATTGTTGTTGGAGGTGGTCATGCAATTGCATCAGCGTTGACGCCAACGACGTTATTGTCCATCATCAAATGTTAAAATTATCTTTTTATCTTTTATTTTTATATTTTCGTCGATAAAACTAATGTTGTTGGGATAAATGTACCTAAATGTTTCACTTTCGTAATTATAAGAATGTAATATGTAATTAAAAGACTGTTCAAATTAGCCCCTTTGAACCTTTGACAATGTCAACGTAGCTAACTAAAAGAGGGTAATATCTACCTAAACGTAGCTAACTATAAGAGGGTAATATGTAATTAGCCCCTTTGAACCTTTGACAATGTCAACGATCAAATGACTGTTCAAATTTAGTTTTCTACGACCAAACTAAGAAGCGATCAGCTAATCTCGCCTTTCCTTTAGCAAAAAGAATAAAAACAATAATAATAATCTCACCTTTCATTTTCTACGATCGAGCTAAGAGACGGTCCGCATAGGTATTTTTCTTATTATGAACGATTGTTCTTAATGGCCAGCCTTACGTCATGATAGGACCAGGAGGTTTTGAGAGAAAGTGTTGAACGAACTTCTAAAGCGGGGAGGTGTAACGAGAAAAAACCCTGATAGGACTACTGCTCATAGTGGGAATTGATTTGCTTACAAGAGAGGATATCGAAGAATTACAGGGAAGCAAGATAGGACCAGGAGGTTTTGAGAGAAGGTGGTTAGCTAGCGACGTATCTATCATATGTCAATAACATCGTCCTCAAATTTCATATTACCTTAGTATCTCAAATTTTGAATTAAAAAAATTATATTAAAATTTCTATAATTATGAAAATAAAATATCTAACTCTATTTACTTAAATAAAAAAAAATAATAGATAAAAATAATTTTAAAATTACACCGATGTAATTTTAATATTTTAAAAAAAGATGAGAAAGAGGACGATGTAGATGTCGATGCTCTACATCTGCATCGATACTGCTTGATAACTACATCGGTGTCGCTCTGCAACCCCATCCTCTGGCTTCAGCCTATCATCTCGTGTCGTTGATTCGTGATCGTTTACTGAGAATCTATGTGCTTCTTGGTGCCTTAGAGGTAGAGAGATAAGAGCTAGAGGACGAGGAGGCCACGGAGTACGAAGAGAAGATAGTAGGATCAAGATCACAGGAAGTGCAAACGGGGTGGACTCATCGCGAATTTACGTCGAAGATGCAATAACCAGTGTCAAGAGAGTGACAAGTGACATAGGTGACCTGGCGGACGTGGCAAGCCACAAAGAAGTTGGTGCCATGGACGGAGATGTCGTAGGCCTAATAAAGGAAGGTTGCGTTCTGCATTTGCGTTAGCACCAATGCAGTTACCGTGCAACATCGACATAGATGCAGAACGTCGACGTCTGCGTCGTTCTCTTCCTTCTCTCCCTTTGTCGCTCCTCTCGTCATCGCTCTTCCACCTCATCTATAATAATCACCTACGAGTCCCAACAATACTATTGTCTGCCGCCACTATTGAAAATATAATTGAGATATTAAAATTATCGTTTTACCTATCGTTCGTATTTTCATTGATAAAACTAACGAGGTTAGAGTAAATGAAACTAGATGTTTCACTTTTATAACTATATGAATTTTAATATAAATTTTTTAAATCTAAATATAAAATATTAAAAAGATGAAATTTTTTTTTAATTATTAACCCTAACATTGAAGCGACAACGCCAGGTTGGTGATCATTCTTGATTGGTCATTTCTAGGTATACTAGGAAAGGTGTTTGTTCCGATTACGGACGAGTGGTTCGCTTGATCTTTGTTAGTCGGGATGCTGACAAAAGGAATGAAGTGGCCGACAAAGTTGGCAATATTCTTATCGCTCACAACCACTTGATCTTTGTTGAACGGGCTGACATTATTGTTGCCTCCTGTAGCATCAGACTCTTTTCATGGTCACCGTGAAGTGTGTTAGAATTAATGGTGCATGAAGCACGGCACAAATGATACTTTTTGTCTCAGGATAAAGAGAGGACTTTTCACAGCTTTCTGGTTCACATAGACACATATCGACCACCACTGTTTATCCTTTAATATCTTTGTTTCAGTCACACCGCTCGTAATGTTATTTCCTCCTCATCGACTCCTGATAATAGCAGTTCATTTGAGAGCGCAGCATCATAATCACCTTTTCCTGCAGTATCCACGAGAAAAGACCCAATAAGAATATATGAGTCGTCTATGCAATGCAATAATGTAGCAGTTGGTTTTTCTGACGTTTCCTTTATTTTTTTCTTCAGCTCAAAATAATGTTATTTTGATCTTTGTAAACACTACCAGTATCTATGCCACTCCGATTCAGACTTCTTAATTTGTGCTGCGAAAAGAAAATTTTGATATCATTGTGTTCCTTCCAAACTAGATTCCTTTCTACTCTTGTTCACAAAAAAAGTGTTTCCCAATATCTATGCCACTCCGATTCAAACTTCTTAATTTGTTTTGCGAAAAGAAAATTTTGATATCATTGTGTTCCTTCCAAACTAGATTCCTTTCTACTCTTGTTCACCAAAAAGTGTTTATCAATATCTATGGCACTCCGATTCAAACTTCATAGTTTGTTTTGCGAAAAGAAAATTTTGACATCATTGTGTTCCTTCCAAACTAGATTCCTTTCTACTCTTGTTCACAAAAAAGTGTTTACCAATATCTATGCCACTCCGATTTAAACTTCTTAATTTGTTTTGTGAAAAGAAAATTTTGATATCATTATGTTCCTTCCAAACTAGATTCCTTTCTACTCTTGTTCACCAAAAAGTGTTTACCAATATCTATGCCACTCCGATTCAAACTTCTTAATTTGTTTTGCGAAAAGAAAATTTTGATATCATTGTGTTCCTTCCAAACTAGATTCCTTTCTACTCTAGTTCATCAAAAAGTGTTTACCTATATCTAGGCCACTCCGATTCAGATTTCTTAATTCGTGCTGCGTAAAGAAAATTTTGATATCTTTGCGTTCCTTCCAAACTAGATTCCTTTCTACTCTAGTTCACCAAAAAGTGTTTACCAATATCTAGGCCACTCCGATTCAGATTTCTTAATTCGTGCTGCGTAAAGAAAATTTATCTTTGCGTTCCTTCCAAACTAGATTCCCTTCTACTCTTGTTCACCAAACCAAAAAGCAAGTGCCGCATGAATGAATGATACCAAGAATAAATAAATAAATTTGCCACGATTATCAGTATTATGATTACTTGTTCCAGTATTTCTTTTCCCCAGAGATGCTCATGGCTATATAATAAAAGATTTGGGAGTGTTCTTAAGATCAATTTTGTGTCCAAATAAGGAACTGATAAATAAGCCTGATCCAATAATATACATCACCTGTTACCAAACCTATGACAGTCCCTCGTTTGATTTAGCAGCTTGAAGCATTTCCACTATAAGAGTCTTCACATCCCTACAACAAAACAAGAAAACTTGGTCAAGGTAATAAGCTCAGATCCGCAAGGGAACTTTCTTAAGGCAATTAATTAAACTAAGAAACAGGGCAAATTGATGATTTCATGGGTCTAATGTTGCCAAAATGCTTTAGCATGTGAAAATTAGAATTTGCAAAATCACTAAACATGACCTACTTCCTGTCTTGAGCACGTCTAGGGAATGGGATGCGAAGTTTCAAAGTACTTCCTTGATAACCAGCCTGCATAAAAGATGTGCCACAGCTTCAGTCTTCAGTGAAGATACAAAGTAAGAGAACATCCTTCGATACACTAAGCATAAAGATGGAAATAGAAATTTGTCTCAAAGATAATCAGAGCAAATAATATTTGGTATAAAATGCCCAACTAATCAGTTTAAGCACAAAATTCCTGCCACGCAGAGAATACATATGCAACTGTACCCTTGTATGCAAAATGTTGTTTTCATGAATGAAAACACATGAAAATAACAATATAGTTCTTTCAAATAACATAACCAAGAAAAAGGATTCATGTAGTCCGCAGTTAACAGAACATCATACTCATACTTCTGACAGTTCAGATATTGATTCCAAAGGAGAGAATCTAACAAATTAAGTTTTGTCATTTCAGCCACCTCATGGAAGCAGCTCTTTTCGCTAACAATATTGGTAAATTCTTAAATAATTATATATTAGCTAATCACAGTGTAGACAATCTCTAGTTTGTTGCACAAGTGACCACTATGCTGTTATTAGCAACTTCCTAAATTTCATGACAGAAAATGTTGAAGTGCAATTTACAATGATTTGTATGCTTTGTCTGAGACTATTAAAACTTAGAACATAATTCTGACATGTATCGGCTTAATGATAGGGTTCCTTTGATAATTAAAATATTCTTGCCCAAGGGATGTTACTTGATGAATACAATAAACAGCATACAAATAATACAAACTTGTCTGATAATACCAGACGCTTCCAGATGTTCAGAAGAAGTTCCAAACTTCCAATATCAAATCCAAAGGAGTTCAGATCGATAGGCTTGGACTGAACTACAAAGTGTAAGGAATTGGATTCAGAGACACTTCACTGAGTCCATTGTGCCATTCATGTAAAGACTCGATGTCACTGATTAATTGGATTATGTTGAGAAATATTATAGTTTACAATCCTGGCCCAGAACATATGATTAAACCCTGTCTGAGTCGATTTGGGGAATCATTGTGGTTCCATTGCCACAAGCTTTGATTTCATTCCCGTTGCTGACCATATCCCTTATGGAAATGACTCCTTAAAGAATTAGAAGAGTCTGGATGGATAAACAGCTAAAAGAGCATTGTGAAGCTGGGCTCGTAAGCGCTGTTGGCTGAAACCCATGAAACCTAAAGTTGCACCACATTAATCTGCAAATTGTCAGGCTGCAGGCCATAGTTTAATTTTTTTGGTCAGAAACATAAGCAGAAAAGTAAACAATATTTTTTGGTCAAGAAGAAAAAATAGTTAAAAGTGGCAGCTTCCATTGTTCTTCTTCTTATTTTGCTCTCTCAGGTAAAAGTCATGCAAACAGTATTATAATGAGATTAAAAATTGTTATCCTAATGCGTAACTACTATGGCAATACTACCAAAAAAGGGCATGGTTTAAAATGTCAGTAGGACTATTTACCATCTAACAAAGCATTGATAATGAAGCATACGACTTGGTACCTTGGTATACTGCTTACATTTTTGTGGTGATACTGGCTGGTACAAGTTGGTAATTCTGCTAAATATCTTGGTATTAAACCAGTCTCAGAGGTTGACAAATTCGATTTAGATCAGTGCTCATAACTCGGATGCAGCGCATTATCAATTTGGCACTAAAGGCCTCTCTTTGTCTGCAGTTATCTTCGGTCCTTCTCCTGTGTATTCTATTATATTTCTAATATTGGTCCATCAGATATACAAATGTTTTACCTAATTGAAGCTGATGTAAATTTATTATAAACATTAAATAGCACAACTTTAACTTTCTGTTTGGTTGCACATTCCACGTAATACCATTTTCACACTATTTTAGTAAATGATATGAAGGCCTTCAGTTGATTCTATAAACCCACATAGTCTAAGCAACTAGGTATGGAGTGCCATTTCTCAGTCCACCTTACCATGAAATTTTGCTGCTGTAGTCACAAGCTTAAGAGTCAACACCTTTAGTATGTTATAGATAATGTATTTTGCATATTTTGGTTCTCAACAAATATCATATATGGAGAATGATAAAAGAGAGCATTAAACCCGTTATATAGAAAGAAGAATCATAAACACACTCAAATGAGCTACCACCTTTACATTGAAGCCAAGGCTATCCACATCTTGCATGTGAGCAAAGTCCACCTGAAAACATCATTCTTAGATTAGGTCCTAATTGAACAGAAAAGACAAACATTTGGGTAATCCTAGCCACACAAGCACATAAATGCAGCTCTTCTCACAAAAAATTTCATCAGGAAAATATAGTTTTTCTTTAATTACCTTTACTGAGGTTGAATGTTGTACAATGGCTTTTGTATCTTCTTGATGATCCCTATTCATGTGGGACTAGCAAAGGAAGAACAAGTTAGTAATAAGAATACCCAGGAACTGAAGAAATGATGGTTAGAATACCGTGATAGGCTTTGTAAATTGAGATATTGGATCAACTTTGGCAGCTTTATATTCCTCACCATCAAATTCTAGTGACAAAATCATTATGAGCAACATATATGACATGAAATTTGAATGTATAATTAACTAAGCTGAGTCTCAGCCTCCACAAGAGGTTTGAGATTTGGGGCTGAGAAACCAATCAAAATCATAATACCAACATGTGGATTACCTCCTGATCCCAGTAGAGCCGTGGCAACGCCAGAAACATAGCGCACATATTTTGGTTTGATGTGGATGAAACTGAAGTCACCAAAGTCAACCTTTGATAGAAAAAATATCCCTTACCTCCACGAAAAAGACAGAACTGCAAATGCATAATGGATTTTAAAAAGTTGACAATTACCCAAAATGCATCTGGATGTCTTCTTAGATAAGCAGTACGTGCAGCTTCATTATCATCTTCAGAAACCTAACAAGAAGGTTATGTTGCAGAAAATTTGAACCAAGAGGTTTCAATAATAGGACAATGTTGTGTGAGAAAAGAAGAAAAATAACTAGAAAAACAGTGCATTTTACCACAACAAGATTATAAAATATGCAACTCAGAAGTTAAGAACAGGCATAGCAAACAAGTCTTATGTCACATACTGGAAATCTATGTTATCTTAGGAAATGATATGGCTTTAGGCACTTTAGAGTCTAGACTGCAAGTGAAGTTATCATAATTGACTACTATATAAAAAGGAGAACTGTAGAAAATTAACAGGCACATAACAAATGGGCATTGAAAAATGCATTTATTTTCCAATACACATTTAATCCTTATAACTCTTTATTACTTAGGTTGCAATATTCAATAACATTAATGACTTGAAAGCTCATAAAAGTGAGAACCTAAGAGGTCTCTAGAAATTGGAATTATTAAGTGACATTCAAGGCTGCAGAACCAATGAAATAAAGGCATTTCCCCGAACAAAGACAATCCTGTGTGTCTCTTGGGTAATCCGGATACGATTACATATTCTAGTCAAACAGTGCTAAGTGAACATCATCCACCCAAACACTTTACGAAAGAAGAAAGAGAAAATTTTACAAACCGGAACAGCATCCCCATATATGGTGACAACTATATCAGTCCTATCTTCAGGATCCTTTGCTACAAGCAATGAGCACTTAGGATTTGCCAACAAATTCTGCATGCATCAAATAATTTTCCATTAAAATACTGTAAAAGAAAAACCTTAAGGAAACAAAAAACGAGAAGTAGAATGCCGTAAAGTTATCCACAGAGGAAATTATCTAGTTCAGAAATTATCTAGTTATCAAACCTTTGAATGGACAGCTAAGCTACTGACTGCTAGTATGGGAGAACCATCATGATCACATGCAAAATCAACCATGGATCCGGAAGGATAACCCTCGTGGACCTGCACAAGTAAGTACGTAGCTTATGTCTGATGTTAATTGGCTTTCAAAAGCTTGAATTGAATAACATGGAATGATCTATATGATCCATTGCTCAGAAGAAATATTTTTAGCACTAAGTTCCAGTTCAGATATCACTGAGAAATATTTTCAACCCTACATTTTCTCCACCAAGACTGTTCCTTGCAAAAGTCGCTGTGCACAGAAGAAGTCCGAACAACACTGATAACGAAATATGGACATATGCACAGATTTATACGTATACAAACTTGTACATGTAATCCCAAGATAAAGTAGATCAATAAGAGCATATACAGGAATATGAGCAACGTAAGCATAACTTAAGTCTTAATCCTACAAAATCAATGATGAATGTATAGAAAGAAAGAAAAAGAAATATGCATATTAGGAGGCACACACCAGTCTTCACAAGAAAAAAAGTGCACCTCCTGTTTAAATATACCTAATAGATCTATTGTTCAGTACTTAAAGCTGAAATGGACATATGCCAAAGTTGTCAACAAGCAGCTAATGGAGAATTATCGGTAATGCAAAATAATTTTTGTTACGAAATAAGGAAAGATGCCAGTATGTCACATTGATTGTATGATACATAGTTTTTCTAGTGTACATCAAACTTATGAAAATTTGTTCATGAGCAGGGAATTAAGTCAACAACAATACAACTGTCAGACATAATAGACACCGACAGAATCAACAGAGGTTCTTCAGTTTCCAATTACTGAAATACCAAAAGAGCCAAAGCAATGAACAGCAACAACAGTGTGGTATCTTCTCATGGCACAAGTTAATTTTAACAAACCACGATTTGAAAAAAAAAACTCATTGATTAAATTCAAAAGTTTATTTATCGAGTTCAAAGTGGTTGAATAAAGATACAATTAGCATAGGATAACAACATATAAATTTAATAAACTGATTGATTACACCAATCCACCTGAGAAAAGGTAGAGAGCATGCCCCGAGTGCTGAGATCAAGTAGTGTTCGTATTTCTTCAACAGGAGAAAGTCGAGCAGCAGCTTCCTACAATAAAAGAGAAAATTTAATCAATTCATGACGCACACAATTACAAAACTTAATGTGTGCCAATTACCTTCAAATCCATATCACTCAAGAAAACGTAACCACCATATTGATGCCATCTTCACATACCAAGTTACAAACTATTTATGGTGAATTTCCATGAGTTCAACGATAAGACCACGCTACTTGTATCTTATTATGCTGCTTTTAAGCTTGCTTCTCAATTTTTGTTTTCTTTAGTCCTTGATAATGTTCTCAAGCCACTAGCATTTTTAACAATTGCACACTCAATATAACTGATCAAGCACCAACGAACTTCGATAAGAAAGTCAAAAGTAATTTCTTACATATCAGAATGATCATCCTCATTGACACCATATTAAACATGCCCACACACATGAAACACAGAATGATCATCCAAATAATCAACTGGAAATACACACCTGATGAGCACGAATCTTCTCGAAGGCATCCGAAACCCCCGTCACATCACCTGGCGCCGCCATCTGAGGTGAAAATTGATCGCAAATCGATCGGTAGACTGACCTCAGAACACGATTGATCGGGGAAGAAAAAGAATCGATAGCTTATCCAAATCCGAGGGATTATGTTGACCTGGGAGGAGGACGGCGAGGCGGACGAGGCCATGGCGCGGGGGGAGAAGGCGGCGAAGAGGCGGCGGCGTGAAGGAGAAGAGAGCTTCGCTGAATGGGACAGCGGTTTAGTAAACGGCAAGCGATTGACCAAGGGGGAGACGAAGGAGGGCAAGCGGACGGGTGGCGTTCGCAACACGGTCGTCATCCCTCTACGCCGCCTCCACTCCACTCTCTCTCTCTCTCTCTCTCTCTCTCTCTCTCTCTCCGTTTGCCTCTTCCGTTACGTTTTCTTTTCTTTTATTATATTATTTCCCTTTTCTTTAAAAAGAAAAAAAATAGCAACCATATCTCTCCCCACACACAACCCTATTCATGTACAATTTTGACATAATTACTAAATTACCTAAAAAAATTTACATTCATATATTTCTGATTTTTTATGTTCATCTTTTGTATATTAAATTTATTTATCAAAATAGATTCAAAAATCTCATCTAATATATATTTACATCTAATATCTAATAGATTAAGGTAACTGAAGCTTAAAATAGTCTTGTCATGTACTAATCACTGACCCAACATTAATAGTTCGAAACCTTATAATTTCGATTTAGTACATAATAAATATATATATATATATAAATACTTTAAATTTAATTTAAAAATATATTTCTTTTCACAGAACTTAATGACAATAAAAGATCTCAAGAATAGTCTGGACACTATAATGATCAATAAGTCTATGCTTTGTTTCATTCTAATCCACGAACATAAAAAGAAAAAATAACAAGAAAGAAAGAAAAAGTTGATGGAGTATTTCTTGCCAATATGATACATAAGATATATCAATTTATGCAATCTTTTCTCACTCTTATCACTGGTCATACCAAAGGAGATCTTATTGGGGGTGTAGAGGCACATCAATTGGCAAAGCTCTATGTGTGCACATGGTGATGTATGAGAGAGAGGAAACAAAATGTCAAAGCTCTAAAGACTCAGTTTCTTCAAGGCTAAGTTACAGGTGATAAAGACCAATACAAATTGAATTCCAAATCCTTTGCACTCAGAGTTGCTTTCAAGTTTCATCTTTGTGTTGATGTTGCTGGTGACTCTGTAGGTCAACTGTAACCATGACAGAGAAAGGAGAAGAGCCATGGAGGTATTAGGTGAGCTGGAAGTATAAAGCATAAATTTGGAAAGCAGCTGACCAAAATACAAGTATCCATAAAGCTTTATTTCAAAGTTGAAAATTGCTTTCAAATCAATCCAACCTACTAAATTTAGAAGTCGCATGTATCCTTCTTTTTGACATCTACATAGTTTTTTCATCAACACATAAAATAAAATAATGATGTGGTAATACACCTATCAAGTATTGAAACTTTATTTGATATTTTAAAAATATCAATTAACTTAATTGATAAAGATCTTGACGACGGATAATAATATTCATTCATCATTTACCTATGCATGAAATAAATAAAAAAATATTTGGAACATAATAATCTAGATATTAATATTTTGCTTTAGTAGAATGGATTGATGAGATCCCTTGGTAGGGGCCATAGCTCAACTTCAATTTCACATTGGCAATACCAAGCAAATTCTTAGTCTATCTTTTGATTCACATCATAGAAGCTGAGCACTTCACTTCTTTCCTAAAGAAGTGAAGCCTCCATCACAAATTGTTGCTCAACACACTCAGTTTTTTCTTCTTCTGAGGAATGAAGTGCAGAGCAGTAATGATAATATACTTTCTCATCAAACAAAACCTTCCTGCATATAATTCATCATTTGTAGGTGGAAGCAAACCAGAGATTACTGGGAACACATGTCTGCCCAAAAGTCAAACTTGGTCCTCTTGATAGAGTGTAAGGGGGAACATTTCAGGCTTAATGAGCAAGTTTTATTCATCAAATAAACTACAAAAAAATAAAAAGGTCCTCCTCACCCCCTTTGATTCATTCTGAATCACTCTCCATACACATAGCCTTCAATCCTCTCCTCCTCTGCAAAACAAGAAATCATAAGTGAAAATTAAGCTCTTCGGGCATCATGTTCAGAACCAAAGAAACAATTCAATAGGAACTTTACTGAACTATATTGAGGTAAGGAGGAAGAGCAAGAGAGAAGATTTGTTGTAAGTTCAAAGATAATATATACCTTTCTCGATCCCTTCTTCTCCCTCACCTCATACCTCTCCTGAGAAAGATCTGAGAGCCATGCCCCTGGACTCACCAACTGCGCCGAATCCAACAAGAAAACAAAGGAAAGAAAGCCTTAATCCTACTTGTATGAAAATAAGGGAAAGAAGATCCAAAATTTGCCCAATTTATATGTCAAGGGAGGCGAGAGGGAAGAGACGAGCCATACAAGTATGCATTTTTGGACGAACTTGGACCTCTTCTTGGGTCTCTGAGGCAGCTTACACCCCTTCATGGCCATGAAATCCTCCTCCTTCTCCTTGTTCGACAGCGAGACGAAGAACCTGGGCAGCACCGCGGCGCCTCTCTCATCCCCGACTCCGCCGCCGGCCCCGTTCTCCCCCTCGCAGCCGTGCGCCACCGAACCCCTCGTGGTGTAGCAGCGGTCCTCCTTCTCCGGCGACAACGACACAGAGCGCGACCTCCGATTCTCGCTCCCAGCAGACTCCGACCGCCTGCCGAGAAATCCGGGCATTTATTAGTCTATTTCCCCACCGGAGACGCCTAGAACGAAACCAAAATCTCTCTTTTTTAGTTCGTCTGGTCGATTTACCTGTGGGGGAGTTGGGCAGGGCGGTGAAACCGCGGCGTGGGGAAGTCCTTGTCGCCTCCGGTGACAACGCGGCGGTTGATCCGGGACGTAGCCCGCCTCCGGCCGTCGGATTTAGCCGGGGAGCCCTCGTCCCTGACCTTGACGCAACGGAGGCGCTTGCGGCTTCCCCACTGCAAGGGGAAATCAGGCTCCGGAGGAGCCGCTCTTAGAGGGGCACCTCTCTGCTCCTTCGATTCCTTCTCCATCTGCACAAAAGAAGCCCCCTCCCTCCGGTTAGTCTCAAGCAAAAGACAACCACAAAACGCCCTTCTCCCACTCCAAGATCTGATCTTTCTGCCGAGAGACAGCGGGAAACGACCAAAAGAGACAGCTTTACAGATCTCGTCGCTGTTTCCCTCTCGCAAGACCGATGATAACGCGGGATTACAAGGAAAAGCAGATGGAAGAGCAGAGGAAGGCTTACGAGAGGAGCAGCTCCAAAATCTCACCCACCCAGTTCTTTCTCCTCCTCCTCTTCTTCCTCTACTTCTTGCTTGGCTTGTGCGTGTACCAACCAGCCACATATCGGCGAGAGATTAATAGAGCTGTTTGAGCCGCAATTTGGACCGTAGGTTTTCGCATGGACGAGTAGATGATAGATGCTGGCTATAGGAAATGCTTCGTTTCCTATTTTGTTCTGTTTTGGCGCCTATTAGGTTATCCGCACCGGACGGTGAGCACACCACATGTATTATGTTCAAAATTTCTATATACATCACTGATTTTTTTTACAATTAATTTTTTAATACTTCAATTGGAAATCTAAAATTAAGCTCAATTAAGCTCTCTACAATCTATGTTTCATTTATTCATCTACTAGTTTTTCTATATTTAAATTTAAATTTTAATTTTTTTCTAAAGAACAAGTAAACATTTATCCGATAAAAAAAAGCTAATTTGAGTTAAAAATATATATTTTTTAATATTTATTTTAATTTAAAATGAGTTTTTAAAGGGTATTAATATCTTTATATGAAGTTTTTATGTATAATAAAATAAAATTTTAATGGGTAAATACGAAATTTAATCATTTGAAAGATATATATTTTCAGAAAAAAGGGGGTTTTCAAGCTTTCTTTTTTCTAATCATACTTATTATTAGACGCTATATATTTGAATCGATTCGTGTCCCGTCTGGAGTAACGATTTAGATCCCGACAAAGGAGTCGACCCATATCTACGAACGTTCCACTCCGGCCCACCACATCCTTCTCCATGATTGCCTCCCGTTCTCTAACTCGTGTTCTAAGCCGGTGACAAAGTTCCGATACCAATGTGTGCGCTGTCCGCCCTCGAGCCTCTGTGATCGGCATCCCCAGCGGTGTAAGAATCTGCGGGGCCTTCGTGCTCGGCGGCAGCCGCCGGAGCGTCGCTCTCCGCCACGCTGGTGGCCGGACGACTGCCGCCTTCGCACCCCTGCCTCGATGGAGGAATTGCTCGACCACTTCAATTGCCTCGGAAAGAAGTCTGCCCTCTTCGGCGTTGCCTTCTACTCTTCCCAAGGTGCGATCTTTTTTGGCTTCTTCTTTTCTTCCTCTCCAATTTGTCTCCCTCCACCTTCTCTTCTTTGTCATTCAATTTGAGAACGAGAGAATCTACGAGGCTGCAGACGATTATAAAGGCAAAGAGCATCACTCATGTTGGCATGTAGATGATGCAGAGCATCTGAAACTACTATGTGTTGGTGAAATGATACAAAGGAATACTAGCACTGAGAAGCGGGTTGGCCGTTCACCAATAAGTTAGCTGATTAAGAGCATTAAACACCATGCACCGTCTCAGCCATTTGAGCTTGCAATTTTCTTCGCCATAATTTCCTAAATCTTTGCTTTGTTAGATTCTCTACAATCTTCTGGTAATCAAATCTGTCTTCCATTCGTTGACCTCATGTATTAGTCAATGTTGATGCAAAGACTGTAACCATTGAAGGTGTTGTGTAAACCTAGTCGAAGCCTCATGAAGTTTTCTTTGATGAAGAGGTTCTTTTCCTTTTGCATTTTTTCTTTTCGTATGACAGATTTCTCATTCACATGGCAGACAGCATATCAAGTCTTTCAATTAGTGGTGAAATATAAGAACAATCGAATACGTCAATGGCTATTATGGATATCATCGCAGGAAACAACATGCCTTGATTGCAATGATTAAGTCGGCATTAAACTTTTTTGCTTTTAATGTAACTTATAGAAGTTGATGATGGACCTTGGTGTCATAGTAAAAATGCTACTATGCAATCTAGGTGGTAAGGATTCGGATCACGGAATCAGTCTCTTAGGAGTAAATTCAATTACAATATCCCATCCCTATACCCCATATTGGTGGGAGTTTTATACACTTAAGAACATGGAAGATATGTCTAGGATTTAAGAGAGGATTATAAAAGATCATGTCCCAAGTCACTTGCTACATATATTCATTAAAAAGAATCTATCAGAAAGAAGGTTATGTTAGTTGCTAGTTAGAAGTATAAATGACTGTATCTTAGTCACTAATATCCAATCTACAGCTACTGCTTGGGTCCTGTAAAGTATTATTCCTTCCCAAATAATTCGGCACAAGTTGGGAATATCCTACCATGAATTTGTTGCTAAATTAGCTACTAATGTAAAGCATGGTTTGCAGTACCGGTCCATACCGCCCGGTACGGGCGGTACGTACCGGTCCGACAGACTTTCGGTACGCGGACCATATGCTACCGTTCCGACACTGTAGCAGTACTGTAGCTCTGTAGCACTGCTACAGTGCTCGGCACGCCTGAATATACCGCTCGGTACACCTGGGTGTACCGAGCGGTATACCGTACCGTACCGGTACCGAGCTCAGATCGAAACTCCGGTACGATACGGTATTGCGAACCTTGATGTAAAGTACTTCACTGTTGTTTATAATCACAGTTCTAACAACCAATCTCAATTTATGTTAAAGACATTTTTATCAAAGTGAAGTTTGGTTTGTAGAAGCAGGTTGTTGGAGATCGAGTAGTTTAATAATTTTAAGACTTTGAAACTCTATGTAAGTTTAAGCTAGCGTGCTCTATACTTGGTTTACTCTTATTATATCTAGGAGAATTATCTGGCCCAGTTCACCTCATCGTCTTTGTAACTTTATTTATTTTTTTTACTTTTCATCTCAAGTAGTAGTAGCAGTCTTAATTGCAATTTTATATATAGATTCAGGTTGCAGCAATATGGTGGACACTACAAAAAAAATTCGATCACTCTTATTTGCATGACTTCTTTGAGTTTCTTTCCATATTGTTTCTCTTCTCTAGTTTTATGTATTAGAATCTACTTTGTATGGATAATAATATTCCCATGTTTTTGCCTCCCAAGCATTTTGGGTTGTGTCTCCTATGGCAGGGGGGGATTTAGTAGTCTGTACATTGTAACATAATTGGCATTCTATTATAGCTTGTACATGATATGTCCTGCAAAAAGATCCAATATTTTATTCACATGTAGGTTTGAAGATGATAATTAGCACCATTATAGTCTTGGTGTTTCTCTGATCACCATGTGAATGAAGTGTTATATAATGCAAAGACAAAACAAAACAAAGGATTTTATCCATGTAACACCTGATTAATTTATATGCTGTTAAGTGAATGAGCTATTATCTGTCCTTTTTTTTCTTTCCCTCTGTCCTTGCCTTTTCCTCATGGTGGTGGATGAGTATTATCTAGAGAATTGATAAATAGCAAATGTGATGTCTACAGTAAATGGGTTATTGCAAGGGGCAATATCCGTCTATGGTAACAATTGTCCTCCCTTGGATGGAATGGATCAAAATTGATTTAACTGACCATTTGTTCAATTCTTATCCGCTATGAATGACTTCTTGCAATAGGGCAAAGGAATTGGCCAAGATTAGCTTCGTCTTGAAATGGTACTGCAAACGATTGAACTATTCTCTTTGAATTGGTTGATACTACGAATTACAGTGTAAAGTCAGCTTTTTATAAATCATTATATTTGTGAGTACATTGGTTAAAACCCAATGGTTCCATTCAACCTAGCTGTTATGTTGGACTGTGGTCAGGTTAACTCTAGCTGGCTAGCAGGTGGAGTTGATCTTGGGTCGAGCAATATGTTTCTTAATTCTAACTTTCATTTTAGTTTGATTCAACCAGTTTAATTTTTCTTTGAAGGAATCTATAGATATTGTTTGGCCTCGCCAACTCATTTGTGGAAGTCAAGCAACCTTGGCTCCAATCTGGGATGGCAACATGAATCAAGTTGCAAACAACTCTAATCTTATTCTACAGCTTAACCCTGACCTAAACTGTTGCAAAGGCTGCCCATTTCATATAGAATTGCATTTGTATGTCAAACATGTACATTTCTAGCTGTAACAATGGATGAACAAATTTCCAATGACTTGTTTCTGGAATATTTTTCACTGCAGATATAATATACTTTTTTTTCTTATAGACGATATCTGTTTACAAGCTTAATAAACCATGTGGATAGTTTATATGTGGCCAGAAATTTTCTGCTCTCCTATTTTTCTCTATCAAACACTATCGAGTAAACCAACAATATTTGACTTGCCATCGAGGTTGTCAATCTTCATTACTTTATCAAGTGTTTGAGAGTGAGATTGATATAAAATTTGAAAATCTAAACCGAATGATGTCTACATCTCCTTGATTAAAAATCAAAGCAAATTCTTTCTCTTTTTTTCAATGTTTAGGATATTTGTTTAACTATAAGTTGTCATCATATCAATAAAAATACTCATCGTCTTGGCTTTATGCATTCATTCTTTACAGCTTGATTAAGATGACTCATGATACTGAGTTTACTGAGGCAAAATTGCTTTCACATCTCTCCATAGTGATCTTTATACTCTCTGTATTTATGTTTAGTGCATATATTCCTACAAAATGGAGAAATTTGCATATGTATCTTTATAGTTAATATCTGGCCAATTTTCATTTGATTGTTTGAGGATAGATGTTTAATTTCTCATATTATATTCTCCTGAAGATTTTTCATAATTTAAAATCTATTATTCTGATGGCAGCCAATCTCAGCAGCACCAAGTCTTCTTGCAAACTATGGTTCCAGCATATATGGTAGGTGAAAGACTTCAATCAGAACTCTCTCTCTCTCTCTCTCTCTCTCTCTCTCTCTCTCTCTCTCTATGGCCTGCACAACCTGTCATCAACATGCGCCTTGGCCTTCATTTGGTGCATCCATTCACATTTCTCTACTCATTTCGTTCCAATTCATCAACAGCCGTCCTCCTGCAATCTTTGACCGCTTCTTTCCTCCTTGCTAAGTCAGGCTTCTTCCTTCCTAACCACGCAAAAACAACACGCCAAAATAGAGCCCACCCAACCCCCTCTCCCCGCTATATAAACCCCACCTCCCTCTCTCCCTCCACCACATCAAGCCATTCCCAGTTCCATCTGCTTCTCTTTCCTTCCCAAGCCAATCGTTTCCCCCTTTCCAAACTCCCATCGCTACCGACAATGGAGGCTGGTCGTAAGCTCGTGCTTTTCACCGTGGCCATGATGGCCGTGGTCATGGCTTCTTCCTTGGTCGAGAAGGTGGCCGCGGTCGATGCTCCTGCCCCCAGCCCCACCTCCGGTGCTGTCACCGCACCCGCTGCACCTGCTGCCGTCCTTGCCTCGATCTCCGTCCTCCTCTTCGGATACTTCCTCTGCTGAGCGACACAGTTTTCTCCTTCTCTTACTCGTGGTTCCTTCATTTGTTGTTCTCCTCTGTCATGCATGTATTTGGTCTGATACGTTTTGGAGGAAGAGGAATACGTAGGAATTGATATCTGCATATGATGGTGAGGTGGTAAAGGATATGTAACATTGTATTTGTGTTTGATTATGTTGATCTGAGTTATTTTTTGTGGTTACAATTACATGAAATGAGAGATTGTATTGCCTCGTCACATTCCTCTCATTGTGATTTTTCATGTTTGTGGGTATGAATGAAGTCGTGATTTCAAACACATGATTAGGAACAGTAATCTTACTGTTCTTCCCCCCTCAGAGTTAGGAATAGTAATACTAACTCTGATGGAAGAACAGCATCGTAGGCACAAAGAGCAGATCTAATAATCCCATACTCTCTCAAATTGCGTCTAGTAACCTAGAGAAAGAGAAAGACTATAGCTAGAATAGTATCCACCTCTTGGGCCTACTTGCTAGATCTAGTCCTAGAAAATTTACTAAAGGGTAATTTTGGTAATCCAACAAAAACAATAAAGCGAAAAGATAAAAACGATAAGAAAATCATATTTATGTGGTTTGGTTAATTAACCTTGACCTATATCCACGGACGAAAAATGAGCAAATCACTACTATAAAAGAGGGACTATTACAGATGCCTTAGGAAGATGTTCCTAGGCCATAAAATACTCGAAAATACTAAACAAGAAAAAATCCAAACTATAAGCCCAAACTATTTAACTGAGTGTGGACTTAAACCCAAAGCAAACACTTCAAAGTCCATGCCCTTATTTATAGTTCCAATAGGAGATAACAAGCTTGATTTTCCCAATGTGGGACTACGAAACTTGTCAAACTAACAAATCTCCACCTTGGCATGTCCCAACAAAACTTGCTCCACCTTCTTCATAAAAGTCCCAACGGGCAATCACCAACAATAAACACCAACCAAGTCCAAGCACTGCTTGAACTTGTAAACTGGAAGAGGCTTCGTAAGCATATCAGCTGGATTGTCCTTCGTATGAATTTTCTGAACAAGGACCTTTCCCTCAACAATGGTATCCCATTTGCATCCAATAATTTTCTTACCCGAAGGCGACTTCACGAGATCCAAAGTTCTATTCTGATGGAGAGATTTTATTTTTTTATTTATCGCAATCAACCACTTAGCAGAATTATCATAAGAAACTGCATCTGAGTAGAAATTAAGCTCACCAACTTCACTTGTTTCTTCTGCAACAGACAAAGCATATGCAACTAAATTTGCATATCTTGTGGTGGTCGAATATCTCTCCGTGGTCTATCCTTGGCTATGGAATATTGCTCTTCCTCTGGATCATCTGCGTCAGTAGACTCAGGACCATATACTGGCATTCTTTGAGTAGAAGAGTTTGACTTAAAAGAATTAGACCTACCAATCTCAAGCTCCACCTGCTTCTATGCACTATCATTTGTACAACTAGTAGATTCCTCTTTAGAAGATAACATAAATAATTCATCAAAAGTAACATATCTACTGATTATAAATTTTCGGGATTTGGGATCAGAACACCATAATATGTATCCTTTCACCCCAGAAGCATACCAAAGGAAAATGCATTTTTTAGCTCGAGGCTCTAATTTTCCTTCATTTATATGCATGTATGCTGGACACCCAAAATTTTTTAAATCAGAGTAATCAGCAGGAGTACCTGACCAAACTTCCTCCGGAGTTTTAAAGTTAAGTGCTGTAGAAGGAGCGCGGTTGACAACGTAACATGCCATATTAGTCGCCTTTGCCCAAAAGTCCTTTGTCAACCCTGCATTTGAGATCATACACCTTGCTCTCTCCAAGAGTGTTCTGTTCATACGTTCGGCCACACCATTTTGTTGAGGCGTCAACCTAACAGTACGATGCCGAACGATTCCTTCATTTTTGTAAAATTCATTAAAGTCACTTTTACAAAATTCCATCCCATTATCTGTTCGAAGCCGCTTAATCTGTTTACTTGTTTGCTTCTCAATCAAAGCCTTCCATTGTTTAAAGGTTAGAAAAATATCATTTTTATGTTTCAGAAAATAAACCCAAACTTTCCTGGAATAATTGTCAATGAAAGTCAACATATACCTAGCACCACCCTTAGACTGAACATGAGCTGGACCCCAAAGGTCTGAATGAATATAATCAAGAGTACCTTTCGTTTTGTGAACTGCCGGAGAATTGAAGCTAACTCTTTTTTGCTTTCCGAAAATGCAGTGTTTACAAAAATCCAGTGGGGTACTCTGTCTGCAAAGTAGACCTCTTTTGCTCAATATGCTCAAACCTTTTTCACTCATATAACCCAAACACATATGTCATAATTTGGTGATGTCAGAATCAGACAATGATGATGACGAGACTGCAACTGAGCCAGTGACAGTAGTTCCCTGCAAAATATACAAGCCACCAGACCTACAAGCTTTCATAACAACAAAAACACTTCTAGAAACTTTCATAACTCCACCTTCAGCTGTGTATTTACACCCAAGAGCCTCCAAGGTACCTAAAGAGATGAGATTCTTTTTTTAAATCAGGAACATGTCTAACATTAGTGAGCGTCCTCACAATACCATAATGCATTTTAATTTGGATTATTCCTCTACCAACAACATCACATGCTGCATTATTGCCCATCAAAACAATTCTACCATTACAAGATGCTAGTCATAGGTGCCCAGCAAGCCAATCACGTGAGATGCTAGTCATATACGCTTATTATATTTTGGCGTATATCACTTTATAACTATTGCATAAATGCATACATATATTGTGATGTCCTTGGATTTGTGCAATGAGAATCGGATCGTGATGAGATCACGATAATGAGATTGATTCACCTTTAAACACATATCCTAAATAATCCCGGTCATAGGTTACTCGAGAGGGACATCGTGATAACCAGATAGACTGGTGTGTTGTATACCCGTCCATATGATGGATGCAGCTGGTCTCATAGCTGCTCGTGTATGGACACTAGGGATACAGTACAGGTGCTCATTGGAGAATGAGTTCACTGATTGATCCGCTTACGGAATGCTGGATGGTTGATGATGCCTTATTGTCAGACAGCGATTCCATAGTCCTAGTGGTGTATCTGGTCCTTAGACTTGAGACACCAAGGATGTCCTGTATGAGTGCTCCACTCTTTGATACCAGACTTATAGGTTTGGCTGTCCCAGATCTAGTACAGTTGGTCATTGGGAGTAGTAGTCGACCTTACGAGGACTATTGAGTGTCGATAGAGGATCATCCACTCTCGGCGTCATGAGAGGAATATCCCATGTGTTCTTGCTCAGACAAATCCCTGGCCAGGGTCATTCGGGTTGAGAGAGAAAGAGTTCTCCGGGAGAATCCGATTAGAGCGAGACTCGAGTAGAAACTGTATGGGTCTGACAACACTATGCTCGATATACGGTCTCTGGGATATTAGATGGATGAGGGATTATAGGTACATGGTAACTGAGGACAGACAGGTCCAATGGATTGGATTCCCCTGTATCGTCTGGGGACTACGGCGTAGTGGCCTAGTACTTCCGTAGTCGATGAGTCAAGTGAATTATTACAGAGATAATAATTCACTGAGTTAGAAGGAGTTCTGACAGGTATGACTCACGGCCAGCTCGATATTGAGCCTAGAGGGTCACACACATATGGTAGGCATTGCGATGAGTAGAGGTTCGGATATGAGATATCAGACGAAGCCCTTGTCTTATTGGATGCAGATCCAATACCCACTAGGGGAGGACCCATTAGGGTTTGACAGGGGACCTCTATAAATAGGAGGGATTCAGAGCCTCATAGGCTAGAGCCTTTGCTTGCCTTTCCTATTCTCCTCTTCCTCTCCACCTCAGAGCAGGCCTGGAGTCTTGAGGAGCGTCGTCGCAACCCTACTGTGTGGATCACCGCTAGAGAGGAGGACGCTTGACCTCCTTCACCCTCTCCTAAGGATCTGCAAGGAAACAGGGATATATGATCTCCCTACGTAACACAATCTACTCTATACGTAGTTTTATGTTTCGCGGATTTTTCGCACCAATCTTCGCACGACGACGAACATCTTTTTGGGAATCGGGGATTTTGTTTTCTTGTTCTTCCGCTGCGCATGTGATGTCGCCCGCAAGATTTCCCAACACAAGATTCATATGTGGAAAACAAATCTCTATTAGGACACATGTGATAAGAACAACTTGAATCTAAAATCCATTCATTTTTAGACCTCATCCTGTCATCAGTAGCAAAGAAAATATTTCCAACATTCTCATCAGTTGCTACACTAGCTTCAGTGGATTCAACAATTTTTTTCCTTTTACTTTAATTTATTTTTCAATTTAAAGCAATTGGCCTTAATGTGCCCCATTTTATAATAATATCTGCACTCCAAATTTCTATGTCTGGATTTAGATCTAGATTTAGATCTACTACTGTCAAATTCCCTTTTATCTGTTCTCCCCCTAACAACCAGACCTTCAGCCTGATTCTCTCTACTTTCCCCAATGATATCCCTGTCTATCTGCTCTTTAGATTTTAGTACAGATTTAATTTCTTGATATGAAATTATTTGTTTTCCATAAATCATAATATCACGGAAATGCTTAAAAGATTGGGGAAGAGAATACAAAAGCAACAAGGCCTTATCCTCGTCATCAATTTTCGCATATATATTCTCTAAATCCATAACCAAGGAATCAAATTTATCAAGATGTGAGAGTATAGATGTACCTTCAGTCATCCAAAGCATATACAAACTCTACTTTAAGTAAAGATGATTCTCTACTATAGATGTACCTGCCATATATAAAGCTTTAAGTTTGTCTCATATGCTCTTAGCCGTAGTCTCCGTAGCTACCTCCTATAAAACCTCGTTAGAGAGATTTAGAATAATGCTGGATCGGGCCTTCTTATCCATACCCACAAGATCTTCCTTTGATGTACCATCTGGAATGTTCTCAGCTCCCTGTAGTGCCAAATCAACTCCGTATTGAACCAGAATGGCCTCCATCTTGAGTTGCCACATACCGAAGTTAACATTTCTGTCGAATTTCTCGATAACGATCTTTGTTATTGTCATTGTTATTAAAAAAATCCCGAAACCAGGCTCTGATATCAATTTGTTAGAGCTAGCCCCAAGAAATTTACCAAAGGGTAATTTTGACAACCCAACAAAGATAATAAAACGAAAAGAATAAAAGGGATATGAACACCAGATTTACGTGGTTCGGTCAATTAGCCCATCCACGGATGAAAGATGAGCAAATCACTACTATAAAAGAGGGACTATTACAAATGCCTTAGGAAGATGTTCCTAGGCCATAAAATACCCGAAAATACTAAACAAGAAAAAACCTAAACTATAAGCTCAAACTATTTAACTGAGTGTGGACTTAAACCCAAAACAAACACTTAGGTTTTTCTTGTGATACCTCTTGTGGTGCATCTGATTTCAAAGCTCAGACCCTTATTTATAGTTCCAATAGGAGATAACAGGTCTAATTTTTCCGACGTGGGACTATGAGACTTACCAAACTAACAGTACTTGCCATAACTTGCAGTCGAACAAGCAACAATCATAAGCAAAGAAAGAAAGAGCCATGAAATATCCATGCGAGGTTACAGGGATCGGTGAGGACAATGAGGCCAGTACCATTGAAGTGGCAGTTCCGAGTTCCTTCATGGCCACGGAAGCATGGCTAATGAGTCGGTCGGGGAGGAAGCACGCGCAGCGCGACGAGGTTGCAGTCCGCCATGGAGCAGGCATAGTGCAGGTTGTCCGGCCGAACGCTTTGCCACAGACCACGTTTTCTGGGGAGGACGACGACAGAACACGTTCGTCATACCTGCCAATTCACTGCCTCCATGGTGCTGATGATTCACCTGCAAGAACAGCAACGTAGCAAGTTAACAGATGACGTCTGTACACCAAGTGCGAGAACATTGTTTCTTGATATCAAGATCAGTACCAGAGGCGAGGAGGAGGACCATCAGAAGTAGCAAGAGCTTCCGAAGAGGGAGAGCCGCAGTAGCCATGGCAGCACCAAGGAGTGCAATTTGGTTAGTCTTTTGCATCAGATACAAAGGCCTTCTCCCTGAGCAGTGTACCTGTCGCTCGTGCTTTTTCTGCTTCAGAGATGCTCTCAGAGAGAAAGCTCAGAGATTAGATGCCATGGGTAAAGACTTAGGTCCAGCTTTTGAGGGTTGAATTAGGGGGCCATCTTGTTCTCTATCTACATGCAGATAAAGAGTGCATGATGATTAGGGTTTTTTTCTTTTTCACTTTTTTTTATGTACAAATATTATTTTTGACCTTATAAATTTTTGAACGAATTTAGATCTATGAATCGGTTTCATGAGCCAATTATGATCAGTATACCGATTAGGATCAACGAACTTGTTCAAATCAAATACCTACATGCTCTTCCATCTTTGTCTTCTCGTCCTCTTGTTGGGTTGTCTTCTCGTTCTACCTCTCTAATTATAAAAAAAATTAGTATAATCATTGTTAAAATTATATTTTAATAAAATTAATGAACTAATTAGAAATGAGAAGATTTATATATTGATAACCCTCAAACTTCTATCCACATAGATCTTATATATAGAAGCGTATTTTTATATTCAAATACACTAAAAAAAAGCTTAATCAAGATTTTGAAACATTTTTTATGTATGAATGGTGGACATGAATTAAAGTTTACATTTATTTGGATTCATATATCCAAAAAAAAAAGATAGTGCTAATAAAAAATTATATTAATATATATATATATATATATATATATATATATATATATATATATATATATATATATATATATATATATATTAGGACGTTGGAACTTAAAACACTCGGATCCATCCGTCACGGCAAGCGATCCGTCAAACCGTATTTTAACATCCATAAAATAATTCCAAATAAAAAATAGATGCACGTGCCGTGGCACGTTCCATTGGCCAACCGGTTTGTTTGTCACACGCACGCCACCGACTCAGGCGCAGCGGCTCGGTGCACGTAATGGCGTGGACCCCACCGCCAGAAACCACTGGGGGCTCGGATTGAACCATTTCTCCCTCTGCCCCAGCGCTTCTGTGGACGACGAGCCTTCCACGTGTGCGCGTGGGTGAGTCGGAGTCGGCACTTCCTCGTCCCCCAACCCAACCCAACCCCCGAAAGCACCCCACCCAAATCCAACGAGCTGCAGGAAGACGCGATGGCCAGCGGCAGCGGTGGCGTGGGCCGGGGCGGGGGCGGCCGCGGCCGTGGTCGGGGCGGCGGAGGTCAACTCCCCGGCCTCGGCGCCGGGATCACCCACAGGGAGTGCGAGTCCTGCCGCGCCGCGCCCGGCATCCCCTTCTGCCGCGTCGAGTGGTCCTTCCTCTGCGCCGGCTGCGCCGCCGTCGTCCACGGCCAGAGCTGGATCGTCGCCGTCCCCCCCGGCCCAAACCCTAGCCCCAGTCTTAACCCCGTCGTCCCCAGCCCTTACCCTTCGCCTTTTGCTTACCAATACGCCTTCGCTAGCCCTAACCCTAACCCTAGCCCCCCTCCTCCCCCTGCCGCTATCTCCGTTCCTAATCTTAACCCTAACCCTAGCCCCAACGACAATCTCAACCACGTGGTGCAGCTGTCGTCGGACGAGGACGAGCAGTCTGCCGGTGAGGACGGTGACGGTAGCGGCGGCCGAAAACGTCGGCGGTCGTCGGTGGAAGGGGAGAGTGCCCCTGGGCGGGAAGCCAGCATGATGAGGTACAAGGAGAAACGGAAGAGCCGGAACTTTGATAAGACGATCCGATACGAATCCAGGAAGGTGCACGCGGACATGAAACCGAGGGTCGGTGGGAAGTTTGTGAAGACGGTGGATGGTGTCGAGGAAGAAGGGGATGATGGTGCCGGTGGAGAAGGAGGGCACTATAGCGGTGGCGATGAGGCAAGAGCGGAATCGAGTGAAGAGGGTAGGGCCGATGCTGTTGAGGAGTCGACCGATCAAGGTGAACAGATGAGACCGGTGGAGGCTGGCGAGATGGTGGCCACAAGTCCAAGCTTTGAGGTGGAGCAGTTTGATGGAGGAGTGGACTTGGGGCAGATGGATGCCGGTGAAGAAGTGGGACTATTGTGAGTTTCATTATGAACTCGTGCTTGTTCTGTAGATTTGGGTTGCTTGCTCAAGAAAATATTTTTCCCAGATAGGTAAGCCAGAGCTTTTCTTTGTATCTCTATTCTTGAAATTGGCAATAATTGGTGGTGAAAGCTTTTGGGATCTGTTTGACCTTTCAGATAGTAGGATGGAATTTTGTACATTGTTGTGCTTTTCTCAAGTATGATCTCTTGCAAAGGTTTTTCATTGCATATTGTTGTAGACAGGGTTTGCACTTGGTTTTTGATAAATTGTGGAGTTGATGGACGATATATTAAAGATACATAATGGTGGAATGTGGAAAGCTTACTATCACCAAAAGCCTTGTAGGAGATATTAGTACACCACTAAATTTCTTCTAAGTTAAAGCTGTTCTTGAGATTATTCTACAGTGGTGAGAAGCATTTTGTTCAAGGGTGACAATCTCAACTTAGCTTGATTTTACTATGAACTCTGCAGTTCAAAGCTCATCAAAACCACCAATATGTACTTTCTATTGATCTGATCTGCTTCCTTCCTGCCCCCTTCTCTCTCTTCCTCCGGGATGGGTATTAGACTCTAATGCCAAGACCATGAATCTTGCGTATCATTAGTTGTCTTAGATCAACAAGTGCTTTAAATATATCTTGAATTCCAGCTTGAGGTATTCCTCTCTCGTTTTCTTCTTGTCCCTTACCACCCCGAGCAGCAGCCAAGCAGTAGCGCTCATTTCATTGTACAGTTCAATGTGCTATGATATTCTTTTCATTCTCTCTGGTGGCTCTGGTGTTTTTTCATTCATCGTGCTTATTGCTACTAGTGATTCTGCTGCTTGACTGTTAGTTTGCATCGAAATCATAAATGCATCTAACAATGAAAATTTAGTAGCGTGTCCTATAATGTAACAATATCCAATCATCTTGGGCCAACACCATGAAAGATTTCAAATGCACGGTTGATTCCTTCCCTTTTTTGGATATATAATTTTTTTGATAAAATATGCAATATGGGAGTATATTTAAAGTCATGAATTGAATAAATTATGTCGCTATTAATTTTCTTATTCATTTTGTTCTTTCGTTTTGTGACTTAATGATTTTAGTTATTATGTAAGAATCAAGGATTATTATATTGCCATAAATGATATGGTACAAGCGGTACATATTGGTCCGAGTGTGGGCCGATATGTGGACCACCTCCATTTCGGGCAATCCAATTAAAATAATAAAAAACCTGAAAAAGTGGTGGGGTCTTGTCTTCTAAGTCAATGTTAAATAAAGAAAAACAAATTAGGGCATCACGCGTCTCGATGCTGTTGTTGTTGCGTTGCCGCTTTGATGGTGTTGTTGCTTTTTCTCCTCCTCTTCTTTCTTCTTCTTCCTTCTTCTTCCTCCACCACTTCATCTTCTTCCTTCTTCTTTCCTCCTTTGTTCCTACGCCTCTTCCTCTTTTTTCTTTTTTTCTTTCTCACCAAAGCATTGTTACATATCGATGTATCATGTGTCAATACACCGGTATTGATCGGTATGTACCGGTCTAACAGATCGCTAAGACGGGTCCGGTATTTGAAACAGCAAACCTTACTAAGAATTACATAGATGATGAAAGATAGAACCCAATTATAAATAAAGGAAGATTTCATGTTTGCAGCCAATTGTAGATTTCATGAAATTAGATAATGTGGTCATATTGAAGTTAAAAAACCAAAAAATGGAACACTAGCTATGCCCGTCCTTTCACAATGTACTGCAAGTATCAGAAAAATGACAAGAAAAGTTCTTGATGTTTTCCACTAACTAATAGTAGGTATGTCTATTTCTTGCAAATTGATGATTGAGAAAGTATAGAAATAGTGATCTTGAAATAATTTCACGATCTTTCTTCTTTTTCAATGTTCCATGTTGAATTTTATTTTTGGCCAATTGTGCAATTAATTTAAGTCATTGTTATCATATGTCTCACCTTGCGTTCTTATCATGTTCTATTGTGGAATTATACATTGTGTTAATAGATAAATAGATATTTCTTGTTTGTAGATGATTATCACCTTCGCTATGTATGGGTAGATGATTTACAAGAATTAGATACTGTCTATGTAACTTAGGATCTTGATTCTTATTGTGAGTAAATACCAAGATCTAATATTTTGACAACATAGTGTATTTTGGTTAATCGTTGGTGCAACATGTGCTAGTATATTGTGCCATATAGGCTGTTGAGCATCTGCAGTTGGTCTGGCTTAGAGCAATGGCCTAACCAACTGGGGAAACAAAGAGGGCAGAGAAAGTGGGGAAAGGTGGAAAAGTTGATATGTACTATTGTTCAATATTACTCAAACCATATCCATAGTGATGTTGGTGCAGCATAGGTTGATCAAAGGATGGGTAGATTTAGATGTGATCGAATAACCCCTTGCTCATTTTACCCCTTGCTTTTTTTCTCCCCCTTCAATAAGCAAGCTACTACAATGCACACCTGACCAATTTTTGTCAGATCAACCCTAAATCTTTAATATCCGCTCTGACATGAGAAACTCTTTTTGCCTAGTTATACCAGGTTGGTGTGGTTGGCCATCATTAGCCTTGATGTTCATCATACCTGTGTTGTAATGAATATCACTTTGTTAACTTTTGTCATGTTTGATGCTGGTGTGTAGTGCACTATCGCTCAGGAATGTGAATGAACTGTTGATCAAGTTCAAGAATGTGACAACTGGACTACAATCCTCTGTTCATTTATATCCCACTTGATTAGTTATTCTTTCTACTCATCAGAGTCAAGTTCATTGTTAGGTTCATCATCAAATTTATAGTAATATCTTCCAACCTTGGGAATCTGAAAGTTGATTCAGGAGAACTGTTTCTGACATGGTTAGCTCTTGTGGAATCTCGTCTAGCCATGAGATTTGATGCAATTCTTTATAGAAAACCACTTGGAAATCGACAGGCAACCAGTGTGACCAACTGACCATATGGTTTACAAGGCTAAAACTCAAATAAACTTACATTGGTATTAACGTTAATATTTGTTGTATCATAGGAATCAAATCAGGATCAATTTTTTTTCTAGTTTGTTTTTGGATAGTTGACATGATGCTCATTGTGTTGGCATGGATTCTCTGATATGAGCTTGATGTATTTGATCCTAGCTTATATCTGTGCTACCATCAGCGACTGTTTGACCTCTATTAGGGGTTGTTCAACTCCCAATAGCAGCCAGCCGGGCTTAAGGTTCATGGGATGAGGCATGAGGCTGATGACAAAGGCCAAATTTATGTTGAAAAATGTGAGATAATTGGATTTTGTAATGGATGAAACACTTCAATTTAGGCATCAAAAGGCACTCAACCAAGGGGGTTGAAGGCGCAGTGGACCTTGTGGAGTCTAGCGCTAATTTGGCTCAGATTGGTTTGTGTTGTGTGCATGCGCACGTAGGGGTGCCTAGATGTGCATGTGCACGGGTGTGTGTGCAGGTGCATGTGTGTGTGCTTTAGTCAGTTGGGATGACAGAACATGCGCAGTTGGTTCTTTAGGCAGGCTGTAAATTGGGTTGAATGGAATTGCTACACGCATGGAGTTTTAGACAGCTTGGACAAAGGTACACGTGCACTTTCTGAGTGTAGGCAGGCTGATTGGGTTGAATAGAATTTCCGCTACTGTTGTTGGATTTCTCTGAATGAACAAGAATGATGCTGCTTTCTGGACATTATAGCCACTTGCAGTATACTGATTCAAATTAGTATACAAACTACTTGGATGGAACATATGCATTATAGTAACCTCCTCATGGTCACACCTTGTCCCTAAAGTGATAGCCTCCAATACCATCAGAATAAATTCTATTGCAACTCCCTGGTGCCCTCATCTCATGGGCCATTACTTGATCTAAGAAGTACCTTGGTAGGTTTTGCAGTTGTCTTACCATATTTTGTGCCAGGATATACTTGAAATGAGTCACAAGTCCTCCAATTGCCTTCATGACCTGATTTTAGTGTGTTGTAAAAATACACCAAAATTTGATCCTGGAGCAGGGAGGCTTTCTGACGACTATTCCACCTCTGTAATAGATAAAGGAAGTTGATTAGTGTAATATGTCAACAAGTAGGGCTGTACATGCATATTTTAGTGTGTAATGTGCCTCACTCTTTACCATACTTTGATCACAAATCTATGTGATGTACATGCATTTTCAGTCTCAATCTAGCTTATATATGCAAGAATTCAGCCTATATCTATGCCTATTGTGGCCTGATCTGCATGGATTTAGCCAACATCTATGTGGATCTAGCCTAGGTCGGTATTCATCTTGGCCATGTTAGTATGGGTCTAGCCAAAATTTAGGTGAATGAAGTCTGGATATGCACCAATCTTAGTCAGAACTGATCTAGCCTAGATTTGTGCTGACCTTGGTTGGCTCCAATCTAACCTACACTGACCTTGGTCAAATCCATGCATATTAGCCTAGATTTCTTGGATTTAGGTCAGATCTGTTTGGATCTAGAATAAACATATGCATTTTAGCATAGATGTAGAGAAATGATGCATAGATCTAGGTTAATAACCATTCCTCGAGGCATAACATCATGAGCAAAAGCATGAATAGGCATAAAAACGAGGCATCAGTCAAGGCATTTAAAAGTAAAACTAAGCAAAAAATAGTTCCCTGTTTATCTTCAAATTTACCTTGCTTTGGAGAAAATGATCTAGATTTTTTTTTTTTAGGTTGAAGCTTGGTTTGAGTAAGAAGAAGATGAAGATTGAGAGTCCAGAGTGAAGAAAAGAATCTAAGAGGCTGATCGATGTTACCTTTAATGCTATCATTTTTTATCTTTAATTCATTTGATGCAATGTTTTGTTGTTCATGTAATTTGTTTGCTGGGTTGTGTAACATATCCAAATACGTTGCTATCATTTTTCTTTCTGATGTCTTTGTTTAGATACATAGTGGTTTAGATACATAGTTGAGCAGAGAGCAGGTAACTTTGGGAGCTGATTTGGAGAAACTTCTTGGGTTAAATGATAATACTTTTTGAGGAAGCAGTTCCTATTGTCTTTTGGGCCTGGTAAGGCATGTTTCTTGCCAGCATATTAGGTTAGCATACCCTTGATGGCTCTTTTTTAACCAAAAAGTTAATGACTAAATGATAGAAAGGAAGCTGAAGCTTGATGTAGATAGCGGGATTTGGAGGTCTGTGGAATAAAATGATAGCTGCTATTTTAGGAGAACTTTAATTAAAGTTGACATTTTTAATCTGTAAAACATGGGAAGCCTTCTTAAGCAACGGCTACTTAATTAAGGTCTGATATGGTTAGGAACAAATGGGCTCTGTTGGTAAGAAAAATAGCTTAGGTTCAAGAGAACACTAAGGTAGGTTAGCCAGGTTTGCACCCTTGGTGAGTATTGACCATCCAATTTGAAGCAATGGCTGGTCAAGGATTATCATACCTCTTGTGGTTGTTTAATAAAGTTCAAATATCACCTTGCCCCATTTAACTTGTTAGCTTTAGGGTTCCATGACCAGCGAGTAGATCACCCAGCATAACTATCAACATTTTTTATATACTAGATGATGTTTAGCGACCAATCACATCTAAATTGACTGTTATTCTCTCTGATTGAAGAATTTTTTATGTTTAGATTATTTTTATTGTATCCTAACTCATGTTTGGATCATGTGTATGTGTATTTATATGCTTCAGCTATTGATCAAGTTTAATGTATTTTGGTAACTAGAATTATTAGGATCTAATAAGAGAGGACTTTTTTTTGGCTTACATCAGAAATGTTTTTGGAGGCTTACGTTTAGTTTGAGATCATATATTGGACAGTAGTTTCTAGGTTTGGTAGACCTTCTAGTTGGTCCAAAATTAATGATCGAACCTATCAGCTGCCATAATGCCCCCATTTCATGGTCAACACCATGATATACTTCTTCAGTTTGTGAGCTTAAGGTCTTTAAGCTACCATCTGGGATTTCAAATGTGTCAGTAGCCAAGACTTGTTTGGTTGCTGGTTGGAATATTCTGGATGTATTTCCTATGTGCCAATTTTAGTGAAAAATGAAATTGTGGCAGGCATGTTTTAGGAGCTTTATTTTCAGGTTATATAATCTTCCAGTTTTTCTAAACTGGCAAAATTGCTCCTTTTGAAATGTGGGTGTTCACCCTTCCCTGATCTTGCTTTCACAGGAGCCTCATGCAATGGGTATTTACTATTTCCTTTTAGCATGATTATATGGGTAAACAAAAGCAAATGAAGTATATACAGCATGATGTCCAAACTTCACATTGAGTTTTTCTCTATTTTATTAATTAAACAGAACACTCATGTTATTTATGCTCAACTCTGACTGTGGCATTTCATATTGAGTTCTAGAACTCAAGTTTTGCAACATTATAGCCTTTACTGCACTTGGATGTTTAAAAGTTTGATATTTGTTGTAGGTTGTTTAAGCTTAAAAGTAAACGATGTGCTGTAAATTATTTAGGAATTCTTGTGACATGATAAACTAGTGATTTTCCTTAGAAGAAGAAAAAGAAAGAAAACAGAAGAAACAAGTGATGATATATATGGTTCCAAACATTGTTCTTGCTGCTTCTACAAATATATTTCTCTGTTCATTTTGGTTGCAGTGTTTTGTTGGTCATCATGATTGCTTTTGCTGCCTTGATTGACACTGTACTAAGTCCATCAAATATTTGGTACTGAGCATCACTTGGACATCGAAAGTTCCTTCCTTTATTTTCTTTGTTCCTTTTAGATGCATTGTGGAGCAGACAGCAGGTAGCTCTTGGGGGTAATATCTGATTTGAAGAAACTTGGTTTTTTTTTCTTTATTGTTGAGGAAACAGCTGAAGTTTGATTTAAATTATTTATCTGGAGATGGTTATGGAATTCGTTGATTGCTATTATTTTACTAGAATTTTTAATCAAAGTCCACCTTTTTGGGAAGCTATCCTGTCAGAGACTGCCTGGTTTAGTATAAGTATTGAATTCAGATGGGATTTTGGGACAGAGAGTCTTGAGCTGGTCAAGCTTGATGCTAATGTTTCTCTCCAACTCTATACAACTGCTTTATAGACTACAGAGTTGTCTCTTTTTCCACCTTCATATTTTGACAAGATCTCCTGAAGGATGACTTCTTCAGGAAGGGAAAGCTGCTAAGAGGAATGATTCCACCGACCGTGGGGAAACCTGAAGTGGCAAGCAAAACCAGCAAGTCTTGTGGGTCGATAGAGTGCTGATAGATTTGGGGCCATGTGACCGCCAACACAGCCTGTGCCCCAAAATGCTTCATGCTCATCTGATCCAAAATATGCTTGGCCTTGAATTGTCTGGTATGTCATGTCTTATTACATTCTAACGTCGAGATCTTATATATACCTAATTGTATTGTACAAAAATTAAGATAAAAAAATAAAATTAAGTTGCTATTCTAAAATATTTTTAAAAAATAAGTTAATTACATATTATCCTTAGCATCTCGGTTTTTATATTTTTAAAAATTATATTGCTATTTTTTATAATTAATGAAATATTTAACATCGTTTTTTTTTTGTCAACTGCTAATAAAAATATCATAGGATTTATTATGGAGCATGTGTTAGTATAGTATTTTCATCAAATATTTTATTTTTGTAAGTAAAGAGATCCTAATATAATTTTTAAAAATATAAATATTAAAATATTAAAAATAATTAATTATAATTAAATTATAATTAAATCTAAGGGGAACTAACAAAATTATTTGATAACCCTAACCCTCTCTAATTCCTAACACATGTTCACCCTCATTTTTAGAAATGATATGTTTCTCTAGAACAGCTCTCACCTCAGCGCTATGCTGCAATGGTCGTTATTGTTTGTCCTTATCCAAGCAGACCAAATTCCTCTAGCCAAATCGTACGCACCCCCCACAGTGATCACGTCATCCCAAGATCTGTACCTAAAAAGTGATTGATGGATGGGGGGGTGTAGTTGTTGCATCAGCTGGTGACATGCAAGTTTCCTCTGTAATCCAGTTTGGTGGGTGATCCAAGTCAGCGCTCCATCTGTCACTCTCTCTCCTCCCCGAGATCGATCGAGGAGGTGGGCTGCAATCTCTAAGCGAGCCTCGTCCGATGGACATAGCCATGAGATGGGCACCCACCACCATTTGGTGATGAGATTCGAGCTCATTGGCACTTTTGGTGGATGCATGCTTGGAAGAAGAAGATGTTGCGGCAGAGAACAGCTCAGCAGCTCATCCTCGGTCACATTCTCTCCCCTTGTAATGTTCTCCGCTCCCCATACTGCCCATGGATTGATACCATATGGTTTTTAAATCTCTCCCCTCTTTATCTTGTTTTGTCGTTAATCATTGTCATTCTTTGCTAATACATGGAAGGTTGTGCTTCAAAAATCATAAGAAGTATATCATCAATTAATTTTCATTGATCAAGTGATGCCAAAAATAAAAAGAGAAAATGGAGATCACCTTATATTATCTGCTCATGTAGACAAGGGTGACTACCTCATAAAGTGTAAAAGTGACAAAGTGCAAAGATTATCTCAAAAACTATAAAAAAATTTATCATTGGAAGAGGCATAAAATAAAATGTACTCGGGATGCATGAATCAGGAAAACTTAATCTATATAAAAGGAAATCCATCGTAAATGAAGGCATAAGATAAAATATGTCCAAGGCGCATTAGTCAGAAAAAACCAACTCACATAATAAGAAACTCGTCAGGGTGAGAGGCTTAAGATAGAATATGCTCAAGATATGTATCGAGAAAATTTAACTTGCATAATAAGAAACCTGCCACAGTAGGTAGCACAAGACAAAACAATCTCAAGGTACATGAATTAAGAAAACTTGATGTACATGAATTGAGAAAACTTGACCTGTATAAGAAGAAACTCGTCACGCTGAGAGGCACAAGATAAAATATGTCCGAGACATGTGAGTTGCATAAACGCAACCAATGTAATGAGAAACTACCATGGCTAAAGGCACAAAATAAAAAATGCTCGAATCGCACAAGTTGATAAAACATGACCCTAGTAAAAAGAAACTTACCACAGCGAGAGGCACAAGGTGAGATGTGTTCAAGGTATATGAGTTAGGAAAACTTGGTCCGCATGAGAGTAAGTTCACCATGACAGAAGACACAAGGGAATGAATATCTGAAGTAGGGAGGTGGAGCATCGACCCCTCCTTTACTCGAGGTGAGTAGGTCACTGCCTAACATAGTCTACCATCTTGGAGCCCCATAAATTGAAGAGGGAGAGAGAGAGATACAAACACCTCAGGCAGAAAAATAGAGCTTCCGCATAATAACAAAAGAGATATGAACCCTTCACCTTCGCTGAGGTGGGGAGGTCAAGATGCCTAACCCTCGCCTTCGTTTGAGGTGTTGAGGTCGGGAAGCCCGACCCCCTCCTTTGCCCGAGGCATGGAGGTCCGACCCTCACTTTTGCACGAGGCATGGAAGTTGGGAAGCTCGACCCGCACCTCCATTGGAGGTGATGAGGTCAGGAAGCCCATCCCCTGCCTCTGTCCAAGGCGATGAGGTCATAAAATCTAATCAGATCGGGAAGAAATGGGAAGGTTGGGGAACCAACCCTGTCTAACCCAAGTGCATTCATCGACGATACGAGTGATAGGTCAATAATAGATCACTACTAGCAACGCGTGAGCATGATGAGGTAGACATGTAGGATGAACTAGATATGCCACTTGATCGATAATGGATCAAAGAGGTATAAGCTTGGCGTGTCAAATGAACCAAATGCCGCACTTTGGACCCTTTTCGCAATAGCCCCAAATCACACCTTGGAAAGAGGACAAATGATAAGGAGTATACCATCAGTCAATCTTTATCCAACACGTGACCATGTGGGTAAGATGAAAGGAGAAGATGAAAGTCATCTTCCATCAGTTTGCCCATGTGGGCAAATGTCCAAGGCAAATGATTATGGTTACTCGCACCCCCTATGTTGACGCCACCCCCTCTCCCTTATTGCCCACGTAAACAAGAAGCTAATGTAGAATATTTTATGAAATATTTTGCTCATTTATATTAGGTATAAAAACTTATCTTTAGCATAACGAAAAGGGGATGATTTTTTTTTACCACTAGGGTTCGCACTTATACACCTCGAGTTACTAACTTAGATATTAAAAAAAAAATCTCTCGTGATCTCGATTTTCTTATATGTGGCATATCGAACAACTCTGTGCAGATAGATCCAGAACACATCTAAGTTTACCAAAATGTCAACAACTTCTTCCCTCAGTAAAAAGAATTACTAGAAACAATAAAAACTATATAAACAATAATAAAATCTTATTAGGAATATCTCAATGATAAAAGAATAATAAATATTAAACCCCAAAGAGTAAGAATATCTTGAATAGATTAATTATGCAATAATATAATATCAGTAATATGAGATCTATTAATTATATAACAAAAATCATATTACATCGAATAAATTATTATTATTGTTACGGTATTAACAAGATTTATAAAATTATATGATGAAAAATAAAGTTAATTGAAATTGACATGAGATAGTGTCAAGAAAAAATAAAAGATTAATTTCAGTATTTTTTTTTAATGATGGTGCCTGAATAATTATCCAAAATGTTGTGAATTTTGTATCTATGTGTTTACATGAGGATACATTTAACAAACGTCATGGACTTTTTTGTAAAAATAACGAATAACACGTATCAAAGGAGGGCGAGAGAGGGAAAACTACTCGGTGGAGGAGGGCATGCCGGTCTTTTCGACCCAACATAGGCGCCCAATGGCAGAGTAGTGGACCCCGACGCGCGCGCGGGCCCACAAGTTGCCCGGACTCCAAAGCAACCAGTCGAATCTGGTCGAACCGCTCGTCCGTCCCACTCTCCCCTGCCCGAGCCAAATAAATGCCCGCGTCCCCTCGTTGCCTCGTCCGCCCAAAGGAAAGCGAAACCTCCCCTCTTTCTTCCGCTTCCTCTCGCTCCTCCGACAAATCTTTAGGGCTTCTGCTCCAGATCGAGACGGAAAGAAAGGGAGAGGGAGAATAGAAGATGAGGGAGATCATAAGCATCCATATCGGTCAGGCCGGGATCCAGGTGGGGAATGCCTGCTGGGAGCTCTACTGCCTCGAGCACGGCATCCAGCCCGATGGCATCATGCCCAGGTCTTTGTAATCTTCCCCGCTTTCAATAATGGGCATCCGTCTTTTCTTGTCGTTTTTATGCCGTTTCTTTAGATCCGGTTGTGTTCTTCGTGTCATTAATTCGTCGCCTTCGTGGGGGTGGTTTTAGGCTGATTTTGGCCCCTGGAATGTCGAGATCCTGGGGGTTTTCCTTCGAGATGAAGACAATGATCATCTGTATATCCAAGATCTCCTATTCGAGATCAGTCCTGATTTATATCTGTAACCTGGCAATATCTCGTAATGAACTTGAAACTTGGTCTCAGATCTGATTTATGATATTCTTTAGAAAAAGGTAACGTGGAAAGTTAATGTCAAAGATCGCACCTTTCTGGTTTTCTCCCTTAAATGAGTTATGCCCTCATTTGTTTAGCAAATCATGGCTTGCATGTTTCACTGGTGTGACATTCCTGATCGCGTCTTTGAGGAATTGTCGCGAAGGAGACTGCTTTTTGCTGCTCTGATGAACAATTTGTGTGATTATTGGCTAACGCATCTCTTGTCTCCATCAGTGATACTTCGGTAGGGGTGGCATCCGATGCCTTCAATACCTTCTTCAGCGAGACTGGTGCTGGCAAGCATGTACCAAGGGCCATCTTTGTAGATCTGGAACCGACCGTCATCGATGAAGTCAGAACCGGTGCGTATCGCCAACTCTTCCATCCCGAGCAGCTCATCTCTGGGAAGGAGGATGCCGCAAATAACTTTGCTCGGGGCCACTATACGGGTATCGATATTGTTCTTCGTTTGCTATGTTCACCTCTTCTTTCTTTTGAATAGTCCCTTTTTCCTACCTTGGATTTGACCCTGTATGGTCTTGTGAGCTGCTGCAGTTGGGAAGGAAATTGTAGATCTCTGTCTCGATCGTGTCAGAAAACTAGCAGACAATTGTACTGGCTTGCAAGGGTTTTTGGTTTTCAATGCTGTTGGTGGTGGTACTGGATCCGGTTTGGGTTCCTTGCTTTTGGAACGATTGTCTGTGGATTATGGGAAGAAGTCGAAGCTTGGTTTTACGATATACCCTTCTCCTCAGGTATTAACAAGTTGTGCAAAGGCTTTGATACTTTCAGTTTGATGGTGACTGTCTGATAGATCCTCTTTTCTGGAAAGTTGGTCTATGTTATTGATTCTGATTCGTTTTCATTATTATTCTGATGTTTTGAGACTTTGAAGTGAAGGCTTACTGTTAGTATATAAACTTTTATCTGATCTAGCTGAACCCAAAAATCCTATTATCAGAAGAGTATTGTCAGCAATCAGATAACATCTCAATTTCATGGTGGAATCATCTATGAATCGATCAATTTTCCTGTAAAGCACGTGAAATTAGGTTGGAACTAGTGCATTCTGGTGTAAATGTCTCCAATTGCGAAATGTGTGCTTCTATGTATGGAGTATGGAGCATCATAATAAATCAAATTATTTTAATGAATTCATAATAGAAAATGAAATTAAGTCCCAATTTGTTCCTGAAGTTTGTCACGAAGCTGACTAGGATTTTATCTTACATTTTCTGTGGCCATAGAGTCTGATCAAGAAGACAAGAACAATATAAGAACTTCCCAGAATCTACATAAAATCCTTAACCAGCAATGTACTTTCAGTGATGAACCTTGAGAAGAATATGGATACAGCATCCTTGTATAATGATACATTCTTATGAGCAATGGTAGGTAGGTAAGTTGGTGTTTAGTTGCTATCCTTGTTTGGTGCTTCTATATTGTGTAGTTGGTACTAGTGGCCCAGTTGGTGGATGCTTGTGAAAATATTGATTCTGTCTTTTCTTTTCTGTGAAAGATGGTTAATCCTATGGTATTTTGTTGTAGGTATCTACTGCAGTTGTGGAACCATACAACAGCGTCCTCTCCACACATTCCTTGCTCGAGCACACTGATGTTGCAGTTCTTTTAGACAATGAAGCCATCTACGATATCTGCAGAAGGTCTCTGGATATCGAGCGGCCAACCTACACCAACTTGAACCGGCTGATATCTCAGATCATATCCTCCTTGACTACCTCTCTGAGGTTTGATGGGGCCATTAACGTGGATGTCACAGAGTTCCAGACCAATCTTGTTCCGTATCCCAGAATTCATTTCATGCTGTCCTCCTATGCCCCTGTTATTTCCGCTGAGAAAGCATACCATGAACAGCTCTCTGTCCCTGAGATCACAAATGCAGTATTCGAGCCATCCAGTATGATGGCCAAATGCGATCCAAGGCATGGAAAATACATGGCTTGTTGTCTGATGTACCGAGGAGATGTTGTGCCTAAGGATGTCAATGCCGCTGTTGCAACCATCAAGACCAAGAGAACTGTGCAATTTGTGGACTGGTAAGCTTATACCAACATCACCACTTATTGCATCATATGTTATTTTGGGTTGGAATTGACTGCTTCATCCTAATCCATGAAGGTGTCCTACTGGATTTAAGTGTGGAATCAACTATCAGCCACCAACAGTGGTTCCTGGAGGAGATTTGGCTAAGGTTCAGCGTGCCGTGTGCATGATCAGCAACAACACTGCTGTGGCCGAGGTGTTCTCACGAATCGACCATAAGTTTGACCTCATGTATGCAAAGCGTGCGTTCGTTCACTGGTACGTCGGTGAAGGGATGGAAGAAGGTGAGTTCTCAGAGGCACGAGAGGACCTGGCTGCCCTGGAAAAGGACTACGAGGAGGTCGGAGCAGAGGGTGCAGATGATGAAGAGGATGAGCCAGAGGATTACTGAGTCATGGTTGCATTGTGAGAATTTGGTCTGAGTTGGATGTGCAATATCTCAAGCTTGTGATTAGCGTCGAGCCCTCGTTCGATATGTTCTCGACTTCTGGTTGTTTTTAAACACATGTCGGGTTTATTAAAATTGTTCCAGTTATTTCAGGTTATGCAAATGTGTATTTGAGTGTAGTTGCTTCATTAAGGATTCAAGTTTCCGCACATCCGCATACCGCACATCCAATGAGAATAGATCTGATCAGTTATTAAACTAATGAGTTACTACTAGTAGTGGTTATTATGGCAGCAATTTGACAGTCGATATGATATCTAAAGGTTTGTTGGCTCCATGAAAAATTCACGATTTGTCATAGCGCAAAGACCTAATATGATATATCAGCATATACAACTTGGTCGATCAATTAGCTCAGTCGTTGATGGGGGAAAATATCGGTGATGCTTATATCAACTAATCATATCGGTGGTTGATGGGAAAAAACATCGGTGATACCTTGATTCGATTCAGGCCTATATATGGAAAAAGATTTTGAGCACTCACTATTATTGGTTCTACTAACTCTTCTTTTTCTTAGGTCTTCTAAAATGCCTATATGTGGAAAATGATTTTTAGCACTCGCTATTATTGTTTCCACTAACTCTTCTTTTTCTTAGGTCTTCTAAAATTAAAATTGGACAAGGTTCGAAGTTAGGTTTAACTTTTTCTTCCTCTTACTATTTCGACTTTATATGGTTTAGACAATTCAAAATAAATCTTAAATAATCTAATTAGTGAATATATATATATATATATACATATATATATACACTATAAAAGATGCTCTTCTACATCCCTCCAAAAGGAGACGATGTACAGTGCCATTTTAGCTTCCTCTTGTCATCTTTTGCTTACTAGTTTTGTCACCGCATCGTGTCTGATTCTAATGTTATTCATTCATAAATCATATATATACACATTTTTAAAATACGGAAGATGATAAAAAAAAATATTGATATATCTTTTTTTTAAAGAAAGAACTTAAAAAAAATCATAAAAATTTATTGTTTCTAATAAAAGTAAAAAAAAAAATCTTCGAACGATTCTTTCTATCCAAAAATACACAGTTCGGGCCGTGTCGATTAAACTCACTTAATTAACAGTTACAGCCCATCTCACCCACGTCTTAATCCGCCCCCTCCATCTCTTTATCGCATCTCCAAAACCCTAACCATAAAAGGGGTCGACAAACCCCCAAATCCACGAGCCAGAGAGAGAGAGACAGTGCGAGCGAGTGCCCGCCCGACTTCCCCGATCTCTCTCGACTCCAAAACATCATCTTTCTTCTTCTCCGCCTTCGTCTTCTTCCACCGGTTCAAGCATGGATCAACAGCAGCAGATTGCCGCAATTCTCGGGGCGGCGGAATCGGGGCCCTTCGAGTCGCTCATAGGCCAGTTGATGTCGGCCTCCAACGAGCAGCGCACCCACGCGGAGTCCCTCTTCAACCTCTGCCGCGACCACCACCCCGACGCCCTCGCCCTCAAGCTTGTCTCCGTCCTCCACTCCTCCCCCTCCCCCGACCTCCGAGCCATGTCCGCTGTCCTCCTCCGCAAGCTCCTCACCCACCGCGGCAGCGGCGACGCCGACTCCCCCCTCTGGCCCCGCCTCTCCCCATCCTCCCACTCCTCCCTCAAGTCCCACCTCCTCTCCGTCCTCCACCGCGAGCCCGACCGCTCCATCGCCAAGAAGGTCGCCGACACCATCTCCGCCCTCGCCGTCTTTCTCCTCCCCGATGCCGACTGGCCCGACCTGCTCCCCTTCCTCTTTCACGCCGTGTCCTCCCCCGAGTCCACCACCCGCCTCCAGGAGTCTGCCCTTCTCGTCTTCGCCCAGATCGCCTACGTCCTCGCCGACGATGCCTCGTTTATCGGCCCCCACCTCCCCACCCTCCACTCTCTCCTTCTTGCCGCCTTATCCCACCCTTCGTCCCCCGATGTCCGTGTTGCCGCCCTCTCTGCAGCTGTCAACCTCGTTACCTCCCTCGAGTCTGCCGCCGATCGCAACCGTCTCGCGGATCTCCTACCCGCCATGATGCGCACGCTCACCGAGTCCCTGAACTCCGGGCAGGAGGCCGCCGCTCAGGAAGCCCTTGAGCTCCTTGTGGAGCTTGCCGGAGCCGAGCCACGGTTCCTCCGCCGCCAGCTTGCTGATGTCGTTGGTGCCATGCTGCAGATCGCTGAGGCCGATGGGCTTGAGGAGGGCACGCGCCACCTGGCGATTGAATTTGTTATCACCCTTGCGGAGGCCAGGGAGCGTGCTCCCGGGATGATGCGGAAGCTCCCCCAGTTCGTCAGCAGGCTCTTTGCTGTGCTCATGAAGATGCTGCTAGATATTGAGGATGAACCTGCCTGGCACACTGCCGAGGTTCAGGATGAGGATGCAGGGGAGACTAGTAACTATGGCATGGCCCAGGAGTGCCTCGACCGTCTTGCCATTGCTGTTGGTGGAAATACAATTGTTCCAGTTGCATCTGAGCTGCTACCAGCCTACCTGGCCGCTCCTGAGTGGCAGAAACACCATGCAGCTCTCATCACTCTTGCTCAGATCGCTGAAGGCTGCTCAAAAGTACTCTGATCTTTAACTACTTTATCATCGATTTGACAAAAAGATAGGATTTGTTGTCATCATAATTGGAGTTTCTTTAAGATGGTGTAAGTGTAGTATTACTAGCATAAATGTTGTTTATTATATTCTGTTTGCATTCTCTTCACGTACAGGTGATGTTAAAAAACCTGGAGCAGGTGGTGACTATGGTCCTAAGCTCATTTCAAGATCCCCATCCTCGAGTTCGCTGGGCGGCAATTAATGCTGTTGGACAGTTGTCAACGGATTTGGGGCCGGATTTGCAAGTTCAGTATCACCAGAGTGTGCTCCCAGCATTGGCATCAGCAATGGATGATTTCCAGAATCCTCGTGTGCAGGCAAGTGGTCTAGAGAGGATTAATAGTTGTTATTTATGATTTTGTGTTGTCTAACTACAGATATAGATGGACTAATCCAAATCACTCTTTTTAGTTAAGAAGGTGTTGTCTGTTGTAGAAATGATGAAGAATTTGTAGATTCTATGATAAGTTCTTATGATATTTGTCATATTGTTTTGCAGCTGACCTTTGGATGAGTTTTATTAATTCAAGATAATTCCAACTGATTCCTTTCAACAAGACTGATGAATTCAATTTGTGAACTTAGCTTTGCCAGCTTATGTAAACTGATTATTCTTGTCTGAACTAACAACAAACCTTTTATACTTTTATTGGATAGCTACGGGCCATTGTAAGGCTTACATCAGCTTGTGAGTGCCCCGAAGCATCCAGTTAGACACAAGTATGATCACTATTTGAATAAGAAAAGTAACAGAGTGCAACGAGTCCTGAGTGATGATCACGTAGCTTATGGAACAACATGTTTTTTTGTGTATCCTTGAAACTCTATTTGGTTTGCAAAAATCAGCTTAATATGAGGATTTTCTATGTGGTTCTGTTTAACTCCTAATATCTGGTTTATGTTTTGCCTGCATGGTTTTATTTGTTAGTTCTTTTGACCATCTTTAAATTTGGTTAATCAATTAGACGCATAGCAGAATATATGTTACATGATAGAGATTATTATGACATTAATCTAAAAGGTGTCCTGTGCCACTCATTGGTTGAATATAGTGAGTGGAAAATCCTAGTTAAGAATTTCTTGTTTGTCTTCTCTTTTTTATTTTTTGTTTGGACTATAAATCCTGTAGAAATGGACAATGTCTTACTTAAATTGCCAGATAATTTCAAGGGAAGTAAGATGTTGTAACTGTAATAGGTTGAGAAGTTGGCTCATTCCTTTTCTTTTACACTTAAGCAATTTTTCATGTGTTTTGGCTCCTTAAATTTGTCATTCATTGTGTGTTTCTTTATATGTAATGTACATGCTTCTTGAAAATATACTTGAATTCAAAATATCCTGGGTCATCCTTTCTCAAATGGTATTGATTGATTCCTCAGGCACATGCAGCTTCGGCAGTTTTGAATTTCTGCGAGAACTGCACTCCTGATATCTTGACACCTTATCTAGATGGGATTGTTGGCAAGTTACTTGTGTTGTTGCAGGTATAGCTTCAAAATTTGCATTGATCTAGTAAACTATCAATATGTCCTTGCTCAGCTTTGGGGTTAGAACTTAAAGATAATCATGAACTTTGTAATTGTTTTATTCAGAATGGGAAGCAGATGGTTCAAGAAGGAGCTTTAACAGCTTTGGCTTCAGTGGCAGATTCATCACAAGTACTTGTTTAAAACCATCTTTGTTAAACTGTTTGTCAAATGTGCTATTGACCAGAGAGTTTCTGACAAAAAATTGAACTGCAGGAACATTTCCAGAAGTATTATGATGCTGTTATGCCATATCTCAAGGTTATTTTAATGAATGCTACTAACAAGTCAAATCGGATGCTTCGTGCGAAATCGATGGAGTGCATAAGTTTGGTTGGAATGGCAGTGGGCAAGGATAAGTTCAGGGATGATGCTAAACAGGTGAAATCACTTTTTCAAAATTTTTTTATGTATCACCTGTGGTACATATTTGACAAGTCTCTTATGTAAATAAAGGCAGAGGATTATACAGATTGCTCTTTTATGTTATCTTCTATTTGTTGAGTTGTTTACATGCTACTATTTTATGTGAGCTTCAGATTCACAGTCCAACAATTTGTTTTCTTTTTGATATATCTTACTGGTACTTCAAGTTTATTAAGTTCTCTAGTTTTAAATTTTACATGAATCTTGTTCATGGTTGTTGTAGCATGTTAAAAATGAGATTCCGTTTTTATTTTTAAAATTTTGATGAAATTTAAGATATTAGACCTTCTTGTGTTGAGTATGGTGACAGAATGAGGTCTTTAGCCTTTAATAATGCCTTTAGCTGAAATTACAGCATGAACTTTGAGAGTTATGGTATTAACTAGTAGGTACAGGTTTCTGTTTAAGTACTGGGAGTTCCAAGTAGTTTGTTGCTTTTTGAAACCTCATTAGTACCGACGAGTGACTAATTATTAGGCTGTCAATAACAACTTCTTGAGCTTCCTCTTTTTTCTTTGAAGAGTTAGTCTTTGTATTTTTGGGAAGTTCATGAAGAGTGTGGTTGTCTCTCTGTAGTTTGTACTGAACTATTTTTGCTTATGATGTTATTGTTTATTAGGCTTAACAGTCATAATTTTACTGTTATCATGTGCCAGGTTATGGAGGTTCTTATGGCATTACAAGGATCACAGATGGAGACAGATGACCCTACTATAAGCTACATGCTTCAGGTGTATTTTAGCTCCCATGGCTTAATATGCAAGACAAATGATATTTCCAATGTAATCATAATATGCAAGACAAATGATGTTTCCAATGTAATCATTCTTGTTCTTTAATAGGCCTGGGCCAGGTTATGCAAATGCTTAGGACAGGATTTTCTGCCATACATGAGTGTTGTTATGCCTCCATTGCTTCAGTCTGCTCAGCTGAAACCAGATGTCACTATTACTTCAGCAGATTCTGATGATGATATAGAAGATTCAGATGATGAAAGGTTTGTTTCTTGGTGCAAAATATAAAAAGAAAACAAATCATATTTCTTTCTGCTTGTTCATTGAGCTGGTCTGGTCAAAATGTTGACTGTAATATTTAAGATTGTCATGAACATATGCTATGATGTTTCTTACTTCTGCATTTGTATTCAGTGTTGAAACCATCACTCTTGGAGATAAAAGGATAGGTATTCGGACTAGTGTCTTGGAGGAGAAAGCCACAGCCTGTAACATGCTTTGTTGCTATGCTGATGAGCTAAAGGAGGGCTTTTATCCATGGATCGATCAGGTTGGTTATGACCATTGCCATACTTTTTGATAATGGAATTGACTTGCCTCTAGGGGAACTAATGCTATATAATGCAAACTAAATTCAGGTGGCTCCTACATTGGTACCTCTTCTTAAATTTTATTTCCATGAAGAAGTGAGGAAGGCTGCTGTTGCAGGTATCTATTTTTTTTTTCTTCATTTTTTTATTACATTCTGCGTATTGATGGTTTGGTTTATTTCTGCTTATCCATAGCCATGCCGGAACTACTTCGATCGGCAAAACTAGCAGTTGAAAAGGGGCAATCTCAAGGCCGTGATGAATCATATGTTAAGCAGTTAGCAGATTATATAATTCCAGCTCTAGTTGAAGCATTGCAAAAGGTTATTCGTGCTATCTGATGGAATGATGTTATTTGTCTTATGACATGTGAGGTTATTGATCTATCGGCATCATCTTTTTGCAGGAACCAGAAACAGAAATCTGTGCAAGCATGCTGGATTCACTTAACGAGTGCATGCAGGTATATCCTTGTCTTAAGGTTGCTTTATTGTAATTTCCTTTTAGAAGGAACACTAGGCCCAGAAGGTGATCCACATATGGAAGTAAGTTAAATGAACCATTCAGACACACTTAGTCACACAAAGCCCATAAGAGCCAACAATAAGGAAGAAAACACAAAGCCCAGCTTGCATGCATGGGGATCAAACCTCGACCTTTCATGAGGAAAATAAATGTTTTACCATCCAAGACAAGGGATCATGCAGTTTTTTTTTGGTATCCTAGATTATGATAATTTATCATCTCCTTGTGTTGCTACAGATAAAAATGTAAACCAGTCCTAATTGTTGGTTGCAACTTCTATGTTTGTTTTTTGCAGCTTGCTGGGTTGCTTCTTAGTGAAAACCAGGTCAGAAGCATAGTTGACCAAATAAAACATGTGATAACAGCTAGTGCGGCTAGGAAAAAGGAAAGGGCAGAACGAACAAAGGCAGAAGACTTTGATGCAGAGGAAGAGGAAATGCTTAAGGAGGAAAATGAGGAGGAGGAAGAAGTGTTTGATCAGGTTAATAATGACTTGATACAGAATTATACTGGATTTTTGTAAAATTGTTTTGTTTTAAATGTGTTTTAATGCAACAGTAGTTACTTTGTGAAATCAAATCTTGCCCATTTTTTATCTGCCCTGGTTATTGCATTTCAGGTTGGGGATTGCCTAGGAACTTTGATCAAGACCTTCAAGGCTTCTTTCAATCCATTCTTTGATGAGCTATCTTTATACATAACTCCGATGCTGGTAAACTCTCCAAAGCTTTCTGTATGTTCAGCATATTGTATAAGATGTTTGGATATTGCATACCTTTAGTCATCTACTGTATTTTATGGAACTTCTGGATACCTATGTTCTTCAGCTATGTTAACATTTTTTTGTTGATGTTAAAGGCTTTTGAAAAACATTTTATTATTATAAGCATGGCATCCAGAAGTTATGCAAAGTAGATTTCAATTGGACTTGGTTTGGCACAGTTATGTAGTTCTGCCTACTCAGCAGTTGTGACAATCAGCAGATAATGAAAACACAATGAAGCATGTAAAAGATTTAAAAAAGAACTAACAATACAACAAACAATAAGATGAAGAGGAAGAGAATCAGGGTCTGTGTCCTGCATCTTTTTCTTTTTGAAGGACTTCGTAATCTGTGCTTGTCTCAGACAAATGCTCCGCTAACAATGGCTTCCCTTGTACATCAAATCCTAAACTATCATAAGAGTGACAATGTAGTAACTTAAATGTTTCTTTGATGTTGGAATCTTAAAATGGACTGTTATTAGTGATTAGAAATCAAGTCATCAATCTATAGATTGTGGAATCCACAAATGAGCTAATTCACTCCCAAGTATGTATGATTTTTTTTCTTCATATTGTGTGCAATTTGAGTAAGTGGATTCACAAATTAGACACTTCCAATTTTCTTATTTGTTTAATTTTTATGCAACTTTCAACCTAGGTCTCCTACTTTTTGACCCCCATGGTTGGATGACTGTTAACAAATATTCACAATTGCATTATTATATTTTTCATAGTTTCATGCTAATGGAACATGGCTAGTATTTTATCCATGCATATTGGAGTTCATCTGGAATTGCATTTAGAAGCTTTCATATATCTAGTATTTTATCCATGCATATCAGAGTTGTTCGTCTGGAATTGTATTTAAAAGCTTTCTTGCTATAATTACCAAGCTCTTTTTGCTCTGTCTTATGATCGTGTTGTGATATGAATTGAAAATAGTAGATTCTGCTTTTTAATAGTTAAATTCATCTTCATGAAACTTTCTCTATGGCATGGTTATGCATTGTCTTTTGCATACAGGGCAAGGATAAAACAGCTGAGGAGAGGAGGATTGCCATTTGCATTTTTGATGATGTCGCAGAACAATGCCAGGAAGCAGCTCTGAAGTATTTTTCTTTTCAATCAGCGGATTATTTTAGTAATTGTGCTTAGTATCTGTGTGTTCATATTATCTGTTTCTTTTTGACAGGTATTATGACACCTATCTTCCTTTCCTATTAGAAGCATGCAATGATGAGAATGCAGATGTTAGGCAGGTTTGGGTTCATTCTTCCCTTTGATCCATCTTATATACCTAGTGTGTACTTTTTGTTTAACTGGGATACATACTCATAATTACCACCATCATGAGATTACGGTTGTTAGTTATAAGTTCTTGTTTTTGATTTTTCAGGCTGCTGTTTATGGAGTTGGTGTTTGTGCTGAATTTGGTTCTTCTGTGTTTCGGCCTCTTGTCGGAGGTAGCTTAATGTGAATTATGTTATTCACATAGAAGTTCACGTCTTTGGTGATCCCTCATGTTTATTTGTGCAATGTTTTCTTCCTCTATGTAGAGGCCTTGTCGAGGTTGGATAATGTGATTAGACATCCTGATGCATTGCACCCAGACAATGTGATGGCATATGACAATGCAGTTTCTGCTCTTGGCAAAATATGTCAGTTCCATCGTGATGGTATTGATGCAGCTAAGGTAGCTTTGTGTGCTCTCTTATTTTTGTCCTATATAGTTGTATCTTATAATCTATTAAAAGCTTATATATTGCATAAACGGTATTGGTAGTTGATGGCAACGGTATTATTAGCTAGAGAGATCATAGTGTCTCTCTCTCTCTCTCTCTCTTCTCATTCTATAACGGTGAATTTCTTAATCTCTAATGTTTTCTCATTGTATAATTTTTAATCGGTCTATCTGAATGAGGTATTTTTGTAGCCAACTCTAAATATTTGTCCAATTATATTAACAGCTCTATGAGCTTGAACTATTTATACTGTTGTCCTCAGATTTTTCATTAGTTGCAAGACATCTTTTTGTTTGTCAATTTCCTCCAAATCTTTGTATGGTTTGCAATTGAAGTATAATCCATGTCAAAGTAATGCTACAGTGGTCAATTGTGATTTACTTGTTTAATTTGATTGCTAAAAAGTGAGTTATCTAGGTTGGCAGGGGAAATTAGATAGGATTATTTCAAGATGATTTATTTTATCACAGGTCATCCGAGTTAAAGCCCATTGATCTGATTGATTTTACCTTCGTTAACTCTAAAGCCTTTGATTTAAATCAACTTAACCCTCCTTAACTCTGAACCGGAAACAGCTTAAGAAAAGGCAAACTATCATTTCTTGGGTAATTCTACATTATGGTTCCACAAATTTATTAAAATCTTATATATTTAAATGTCAAAATTTGTCAAATGATGGCGGTTTGCATGGATATTCTTGGATTCCTTGTTAATCTTCTGTTATTGCATAATTGAGATGATTGTGTTTCTGTTTGAGCAAAATGAGACTTGCTGTACTATTTTGTTTTAGTGCCCTTTGGAAGTCATTTTGATACTCAAATTTCGACTTGCTGGGCTATTTATTGTACATGGAAGTTATTTGGATCCTCAAGTGCACCCATAAATCATGTTGGATGGATATCTATTCATGAGGACTCATCAATCTCTCTAAAGATCAATTCTATATGTTACTGATGATTTGACATTGAAATTTTGCCTTTTTATTTATAAATCTTATAAAAACTTCTAATACTTTAAGTTCCACAACATAAAAAATATTATCTACTTATAATATGTTAAAATTTTATTTTATTCATCTGTGTTTCTCCTTTTTCTTTCCATATTGGACACTTCCGATGCACATCAGAATTTGATAGTGTTTTCATGCAGCCTTGCTTCTGGTGTACCATTCTTGAAATTCGTGTGCTTTTGTTTTCTAACTTAATTGTTGTGTTTTAGTTCTTATTGTAAGGTCATTTTGTCGGTCAACTTTCTATTTGCACTGGATATCATTCTGCTCCTATTTTTTTGTTATTGTACTTATCTTTAATTTAGTATGTCAAAGGAAATTGTCAGATTATTCCTGAGGCTGCAATCAGGTGTATTAGAATATTATTTTGCACTGGATATCATTGTACACTGCCTGTATGTACTTTTCTCATTGCCACACTTGTTGGACTTTCATGAATGCAATGCAAACTGACGACATTTCTCGATGTTAATACTGCTATATATTTGGATTTGATAGGTTTTTCCTGCTTGGTTAAGCTGCTTACCGATTAAAAATGATTTAATTGAGGCCAAAATTGTTCATGAACAGCTTTGCTCAATGCTTGAAAGGTAACTCCCTGATTTGTGTGACTGGAAATTAGAATATTTGATCCATCATAGCTTCTAATTCATTTTTTGGTTTGGTATTACACTGAATATTAACCATGAATTCTCTCCACAGATCGGATAGGGAGCTCTTAGGACCAAACAACCAGAATATTCCTAAAATAGTTTCTGTATTTGCCGAGGTGAGCTATTAGTTTCCCCCCTTTCATTTCTGTGGTAAAGTGATTTATATTCTCCCACTAGTTCTAAAATATAATTGTGAAGCGATTGTTATCAATGGCATTATGAAGCTCAACCTAGTATGCTTTTATCATGACAGAAACTTTATTGATAGTCAAATTTTATCCTGTCTTCCGTCTAGTAGCAGTACGGGGTTATGCACAGTGTTTTTAGCATCACAGAACCTTTGATGATACAAAAATTTTAACCCATTTTCATGTTGGGTAGTGGTATGAAGTTTTTCTGCTGTGCTTGTAGCATGATTGAGCCTTCATTGGTACTCCAAAAATCTTTTGATCTTTGTCGAAGTTGCAGTGTTTACCAGGATGATTTTACATGATACCTAGGACGTTAACCTTAATCTGAAATAGATTTATTTTAGCTAGGAGAGAAATGCATACTCTTTTTGTAAAATTTAATGATTTTACATGTCCTTGGCTACTTGCTGTCGGCTGTTGCACTTGAATACCTTCCTAGCCCTATCAATAGTAACAAAATGTCAGATTGGTTTTTCGGCAATAGCTATTTTGCCATGTAGTCTTTTGGATACCGTCTGATGGTTGTACTACTTTTAGCGGCAATTTGATGTTTGTTTGATTGTCACCTGAGATAGTGAATTCTTTTGTTTTTTCGTCTAGGTTTTGTGTGCAGGAAATGATCTGGCCACAGAACAAACTGTTAGCCGGATGATCAGTCTCTTGAGGCAGATTCAACAGACATTGCCACCGTCTGTCCTCGCCTCAACCTGGTCTACGTTGCAGCCTCAGCAGCAACTCGCGCTGCAGTCTATACTATCTTCGTAACCCTTCCGGTGTCGCCACTGGGGAACCTGTTCTTTCTTATGGTTTGTGTGCCTTCCTACTTTACATCATTATTGCTTTTGGTTATCATTCTTTATGTCTATTCATCAAGTTGAATCAAGTGTGAGGGCATTGTTCGATCGAGTTTTATTTAAGTTTCAAGAGAATTTTGCAATTTTGGTGGGGTGATGTATAAAATCAACAGCTGGAATACATGTTTGTCATCTGAGGTGTACATTGTGAAGGGTGAAGAAAGATTCTCTTCTGTTGAATCTTACCGGTTATAGTGGAAGGATTGGTCAAAACGGTCTGCTGCAGTTATAATGATTGTAATGTTCATGGAGTAATTGATTTCTGGTCAAGTGTCATGATGCCGGTCTTTTTGGTGATGGTTAGTGTGATCCCTGTAATGTTCTCTCATCGCAGTCTCTTGGAATTATTCTCACCATTGATGAGTAGCTCTACTCTAGTGCTTGCGTTTCCTTGACTTATTGATCCCTTTGGTCTCTGCCCTAATATTGCAGATGTGTTAGGATTTCTGTTCTATCATGCGCATGAAATTGAAAGAATAATTAATAATTACTACATTAAAAGTTTCATCAAAAATATATAAAAGGCATCACAAGTCTCAAATAACAAAAATAAAAAAATGTTGAAATTGCTTTTATTATCTCAAGTTCACAATGCTATTGTCTGTAAAAACTTAAATCCTTGGATGAGATATGAGTTTTCTTTTTGTATAATAATTTTAATATCATACAATTTGTATTTTATTATCAAATAATATTGCCTTTGACTTCTGGAAGAATCCATCTCAATGTAATTAGCCAGGCTTACGTCATCTCGGCTCGAACCGGCCTGTTAAGCCGGCCTTTTTGACTCGCGGCCCAGAGTCTGAAGCCCTCGGTCGATGGCCCCTATAAATAAAACCTGACTAGGGTTGTTCTTGTTCTGCTTTCTCCCGCGGCCGCCTTCGCTTGCCCATCGCCCCCTACGCGAGAGAGATCGTAGGTGCGTGCGATTACTTCCGAGTCACCAGTTCTTTTTTCGCTTGTTATCGATTTATCAGTGGATGTTGTGATGTCCTGGTAGTTTGTATTCTGTCATCCAGCAAAACTGATTGTCGGTTCTCTCAGTCTTCTATCGAATTTTTTCGATTTGTGGAGGACTTGTACGCCAATTAATTTCTTGTAGCGCATGATTTGCATGTTTAGTTGGTTACGATGATCTGAGTTTTAAATAAGCTTCGAGTAAAGTGAGTTGTTTGTTTCTTGATATGATTTGCATCTTTAGTTGTTTACTTCTTTGATGTTGTGGTCTAATGGGCAGTTGTGCTGTTGTTTGATATATACATGAATTTAGATCTCGATCTCGTACTGGTTGACCACTTAGAATCATTGGCTTGATATGCTTCATGCTTAAGTTAATCGAAGTGTCTGTAATTTTTCCCATGTAAGAAGAGGTTGGCGAAGAAACATCACTTGACAGTCTGTTTCAAGCACCTTAAAAAGAGAGCACACAGCTATTTGACTTAGTTTGGTTTTGGGTTAAACAGGATTAAGCTGGTGGTTATTGGTTTGATTACTCAAAGGGCTAATTTTACCTAATTAGAATAGTTAACCTGGATAATTACTTGTCCTGGAGAGCGGGTTAGAGTAGCTCACTCTTGTTTTCTTTGTTGATCTAATAATTGAGTTAGCCAGCTAGTTAAGTGACCAAACTAAAGAAAAGTAAGGCTATTTAACCGAGTTCCATGTTCTTTACAAATGATTAATTAAAACTTGTTTTCTTTGATTGATCAGATCTCAAGCTCTTAACAGTTGGATGCACTCTAAGTAGACATAACTATGATGCCTTATTTAATTTTGTGCCACCTCCGCCGTGAGCCAAACGCACCCTCATCATAGGTCATATATTCTACTGAGTTAATTTTCATCACTAAACTAGTGGGTTTTAATTTATTTCATTCAGTACAGATTTCACTACTTCATCAAAATATATCATAGAGGTCATCGTATATACACTGTCAGAACAACTAGCACAAGGTTGGTGTTCTGCAAGTTGCCATGTAATATGAAACTTACATCACTTTCCATTTATGGCAATGAGAAACTTGGTTGACACAAGTGCACTTCAAATGGTGGCACACTCTTCATGTTTCTTTTCTTGTAATTTGGTTTTCGTTGTCATGCCATTATTTGGTTCTTTGTTTTCTTTGGAAGTGGGAATTATGATGAGCACTCTTATCTGATTGCATTGCGTAACCGATATGAACAGCATGGATACTCAAGCTAAGCTTGCAGTTGTGGTGAAGGTGATGGGCCGCACTGGATCTAGAGGTCAGGTTACCCAGGTTAGGGTTAAGTTTTTGGATGACCAAAACCGGCTGATCATGAGGAACGTAAAGGGCCCCGTGAGGGAAGGTGATATCCTTACCCTTCTTGAATCTGAAAGGGAGGCTAGGAGATTGCGCTGATAATAGTAATTATTATTATGATACTCTATGGTCTTTCTTGCCTACTTCAGCAGGCTATTTCTATTTGTCTACAAACTTGTATTATCGGCTCAGTGGGTTTTGTTCATTTTTTTTGTTGCATGGATTGTGTTGAAAAATTGAGAAACTGCTCTATGTTCTATTTTGGTATGAACCCATAATATTTTAATTCGCTGTGGTGTTTGTGTCTGGTCTTAATTAATTGCATGTACTCACTCCATCAAAAATGTTTTCTCTTGGAATGAGCCGTGGATTGAGCATGGATGTCAATTTGTTCCTCTCAGATGAACATTTCAGCTCCTATGTTTTCTTTGAATTACTTAATGCTTCTGAAATCGCACCAACACCTTGAGCATGAACGTGATGTGTCTATATTATCCAGATTGATTCTTGCAACACTAGAAACTCCAAATATAAAATCTAATATAGCCTCTCAAAATAATTGCATTTGTTCCTCATTTTTACTGGCTGGCATAGCTGGATTAAATCTACTATTATGGCTGTTAAAGTTGAAATATTGTTGCAGATAATGGTTTTAGTAAGATCTCTGCTTTAATTGGTAATGATTTGTTGTTGATTTTGCCAAATGCACTAATAGCTAGTGAAATATATGGATTTTGTTTAGGAGGCTATGTGGGAAAAAAAATCATCTGAACCACAACATTTGTATCATGCAATCACATGGTAAAAATTCAGACATTCAAAATTGCATTTGCTTGTAACTTCACCTGCATTTATTTATTGTTTAAAGAATATATAGAGCCAAACACTACATGTATAAATTCATGTATACAAAGAATATACATGAAAAACTAAAACAAAACTGATCACAAAAACCAAAGCATTTCAAAGATTCATCATCATCAGTGCCATACCTGAGACATCATCTCCACACACTCACTGCAACCTTTAAATGTTCCATCTAGTTTATTTGATCTGATGATTGTCACCTCTTTTCTACTTATTGTTCTTATTGTAATGATAGGTAGATTTAGTACCATGTCCACCTGGAATGCATTGTTGGCTTTAGGGAACATGTTTTACCATGAGAAATTTGGGGACTGCTGCCTTGAACTCTTCCATTTTCGATTCACTGCCATAGCATTTTCATCATATCTGGGACTTTATATCCTATGACATTCTCATCATATCTGGGACTTTATATCCCTACTTGTCCATTGAGACCTTTACATGATTTCATGTGTGAATGCAATTTCTGCGGCTTAAATGTCTTCCCACATTGCCTGCGTGACAAATTTGCAACCAATTAAACCAATCATTAGTGAAATGGATTCGAGCATAAAGTAATTAATTACATTTGCACTTCCATCGAACCATGAGCAAGTGGTGATTTATAGTAACCGGATATTATGAAATCTCTATGGGCTGATTATAAATTACCTTCCAAATATAAACGTTCGCAGTATTCTGGTCCCAGATTTAAAGAAATTTACAGTAGAATTTCTGGTCCCATATTTAAAAAAAAATTACAGTAGAATTTCTATAGTTATGAAAATGAAACATCAAGATTCGTTTACTCATTGTTGGTTTAACCGATAAAAATATAAAAATAATAGATAAAAAAGATAATTTCTAACATTTCAATTGATGATAGCGGTTGATGTTGGAGGTTATAGATGGTTGTTGTGGATTAGGAGAATGAGGACGAGAGATGAGAGTCGTTTTACATCGGTGTTGATGTAGTTGTTGAGCGACAAAAGGATCGCTCGACATCGACAGTCCTTTCGTCACTCATTGCATTAACGTCGACGCAATTGTCGAGCGATGTCGCTCTACATCTATACATCGACATCGATGCAAATGCTGAGTAGTCCTTTCATCGCTCAACAACTACGTTGACGCAGTGAGCGATCTTTTTGTCACTCTGCATCGACGTCGACGTAGTTGCCAAGCAATGATTTGCATTGGCGTCAATGTAATTGCTGAGTGACGTCGCTTTGCATTTGCATTGGTGTTGATGTAGTGACCAACCCTTTTGCTACTCGACAATTGCATCAACGCAAACGCAGTGAGCGTCCTTTTCATCGCTTTGCATTTACGTCAACGTCAACGTAGTTGTCGAGTGATGAAAAAATCGCTCGGCATCTACATCGGTGATTCTTTTGTCGCTCGACAACCGCGTCGATGCAGATGTAAAGAGGCGAAAGGATCACTCAACAATTGCATCGACGTTGACATAAATGCAAAGTGGCTCTCATCTCTCATCGTTGCTCTTCTCATCCTCAACAGTCACTTGCGACCTCTAGCAATGTTATCGTTCATCACCACTGACATCGTCCGTCACAACCAATGAGAATATTAAAATTATTTATTTATATTTGTATCTATAAAACCTATGATATTAGGGTAAATGGACTTAGATGTTTTACTTTTTATAATTATAAAAATTTTAATATAAATTTTTTAAGTCTAATGATCGAAATACTAAAGAAGTTAGTGCTAATATATAATTAGCCTAATATGTATCCAACTTTGCGACGTACTATTTAATGACATAATTTTGACTGCTATTTCAGATATCAATCACTATGGCAGCAATACCTATGAATCAAGAGTGAATACTGGTGTGCCATAAAACTTGGATTCGTGTCTTGACGTAGTCGGACTGTGACCCGTGTGTTTCTCAACCAACTACGACTCGATCCGAGTCACACGAGCCACGAATTAAGAGACGAAGAGTGTGACTTACGAGCAAGTGGGTGTCGCCGCCGGCGTGTAAACCGGGGCGGCTTCCTGCTTCCCCGCCTTCCGCCACCTCCTCCCCCCGCCGCTCCTCGTCCTCCCTTCCCTGCCAATTCCAACTCTTCAGCACACAGCAGCAAGGCCTGTAAATGCAAAGCAGATGACTCCTAATGGCACCGATGCGATCACCTTGAACCCTCACTGTCGCCGCCGCGGCCACCGCCGGACCGCTCCTCTCCCTCTCGGCTTATCGGCCGCAGGGCCCCGTCGTCGGTCTGATCCGCGGTCTTGCACCGGAGGATGTTACGTAGCGCCTGCGTCGCTCGCTTCGAGCAGTTGTTGCTGTCGCTGCTGCTGTCCATTATCGATGCCCCTCTCTCCTCCTCCTTCTCCTCGTTCGGCTTCTCCTTCGCCTCCACCTTCGACGCGTCGATCTCGGGTGCCGCTTTCTGCTGTGTTGGCGATGGCGGCAACACCAGTAGAGTGTCGGCGTCAGATGAGGCCGCCACTTTGGGTGGTTCCTCATCGACCGCCGACGTCGACGCCGGCATCATCACCTGGTCATCGGTGAAAGCAAACGATGCACATGAAGTCAGAGGAGATGAGTGGGTAACAGAAGGTGGGGTGCTGTGCTGCACCTGTTTGCTGGGGGTGGAGACGGGAGGATCCGTGGCGAGCTCGGAGCCTTTGAGCACGTATTCGGCGTCGGCGAAGGGCGTGATGGGGTCGTCGTCCATCAGGTCCTGCCATATGTATCCGCCTCGATACCGTCTGAGAAATCACACCCATGTAATCATGTCACGAATAGCATCGAACGAAGAGGATGAGACGATGGAGTAGATCACCTTTTGTAGGACCAGGCGAAGGAGTCGGCCATGTCCTTCCCTCTGAACTCCGACAGCCATCTCTTCACATCTGGCAGATCGAGCAGGCGCAGGAAATAATTGGGAAACAGCCGAAGAGATAGATCAAAGAGGCGCAAGCAAAGGGGAAGCACAGTACCGCGAAGGTAAACGTGGTCTCGACGACGGCGATGGATGCGGAGGAGGTGCGGGTGTTCCACCCGGCCATTCCGGCTGAGGAAGTACACCACGTTCACTCTCCTCATTTCTCCTCCTCCTGCTGCATTGGGTACCTCCACGGGCGTCATGGCGCATGCAAGTAAGTATCAGGGATTGCTGCATCAACCACCTATTCAACTCAGTCGAGGCTTCCATCGTCACCGAGCATACGTGAGTTTTATATAAGAAGGATTGCAGGACTGGCAATAGGAATATTTTAAGGTTTAATCGTCATTAATACTCGTGGAAAAGTAAATAAGAATAGTTATTGCTATTACCATAAAACAATTCCTTCGCCCAAACAAAAATTAGTATGCATTAACCCCCCACATTATTACGGATCGCTTCGTCGTGGTGTTGATATATACGTAAGAATGGAACTCTGGCAGATGCATAAGGGTTTGGTATATAGTTGCCAACATGACACACAATCTCCAGAAATAGATGCATATTATTTACTCTTTCCTATCCATCAGAATATATGTTTGCAAGCTGTTTTAGGTCAGAAATGTAGACATCTAACTCATTAGTGTGATGCGGAAGACAACTCATGACTGGTCAGCTTATAAAAGGTCTTACCACATAATATATATATCCCTATAAGAAACACACAACATTATTTAATTAATGATTTCAGATATTGGTGAATGGAGTGAAAGTAAGTAATAATAATACCAACAACAACAATACAATACAATAATGCAATAATGAAATAGCTGAAAAATGAGGTCAACTTAGAATGCTGTCAGAATATAGTTGAAAAGGATAATAGAGGCGATGAGCACATCGGTGTTGGGTGTGTTTGTTAGCTCTCAAGGCAACGAAAGGCTAAGTTTACTGCCAAAACGAACCACAACCACAACCACAACCACAACCACAGCACGAAAGGAAAAGCCAACACAGATGCCAAGTTTACATGATCTTATTTGCGGGCTAATTATAGATCATCCTTTAGGGTTAGTCCTTCTTCACATCTTAATATTTATACTTTATACTTTAAAAATTTATATCGAAATCTTTATAGTTATAAAAATAAAATATCTATATTCATTTACCATAACGTCATTTGTTTTATCGATGAAAATATAAAGATAAAATATGAAAAGATAATTTCAATATTTCAATTGATGATAGTGAACAACGTCGGTGATAATAAATGACGGTATCATTGGGGGCTATGGATGAGAAGAGTGATGAAGAGAGATGAAGGTCACTCTATATTTGCATTGACGATCTTTTATCGCTCTGCATCTATATCGGTATCGATACAGTTGTCGAGTGACATCATTGTGTATCTGCATCGGTATTGATGCAATTGCTAAGCGACCCTCATCTATCGTCACTGCTCTCCTCATCCACAATAGTCACCCGTGACCCCTAATAATATTATAATCCACCACCACTGACATTGTTTGTCACTATCGATTATAATATTAAAATTATTATTATTATTATTTATTTTTTATATTTCCATTTATAAAATCGACAACGACAGAATAAATAGATATAGATATTTTATTCTCATAATTATAGAGATTTCAATATAAATATTTTTAAATCTAAAAATAAAAAAACTAAAGAGGTCTAACTATAAAGGATAATATATAATTAACCCTCTTTTGTTATGTGATAATCGGAGGCAAGAAGGTGAACATCAATATTTTTTCTATTTGGAAGATTTCATTATGAAAAGTTATGAAAGATTGTCACTAAATAACTATCATGATTTGACTTCCAAGAATTTGTTGCCTCTTATGAAGGCTTTGCGTGATGGCCAACTCTGAATGTCAACCTTTCAGTGTTGTCTTTTTATATAGATTGGAGTACAAGACTTGGCAATTGTATAATACACCAATCCATCAAATACCTTTTCATAAGAAACGTGGGGTGAAAAAGGAGAAATAGAACAACACTGAAAGGTTGACAAACACCTTCCAATAGAATGAGGGGAGCTCAGCTTCTTAAGTCCTTAGATTAGTGAAGCTGATGGGAAGCAGTCAACGCAAATATCACTTCCAAAGCCAGCCTTAACTCAGGACAAGAGAATTGTTGCATGAGGTGTTGACCTCACTTTCATCTTTGGCATTGCACAAAGGACAAGAACAAGCATTCGATGTTTGGTAGTGCCTCTTTCCTTGAATGGCTCGAGGATGGGTTTATAGATGAAAGAAGGGGAGGAAGTATGTAACCATTAAATACTTTATGTTGAGTGTAAATTGTGTTAAGTTTAAATCAATAGTAATAAACTCATGTAATTTTTTTAAGATATTAAATTAGAGTGTAACAATGGCTTATTGCATGTGAAGCTAAGTCGATAGGACTTTCACATTATGATATGTATTCTATTCGATTACATCCATCATATCTCTTTTCTATTTGAATCCTTATGTTATGTTTAATGTAATGTTTGTATCATTTGTTATGATACGATCTAATAGAATAATTAAATCATTATCTTAATAAACCTAAACCATCGATCGAGGCATTTAAACTCAAAATAATAGTATCAGATCGCCCTATCGCTATAAACCAATTCAAATGTTCATTCAAATATTACTTATCAATTCAACATCTAATTCGACACTTGTATCCTATGGATGAGATAGGTAGCTAATTATCGTATCATGTCATATTGTGGTAAATGATATGTGATCAAATTTATAATTCTATATTATATCTAATTTTATCGGCTTATTAATAGATGTAATGCTACATATTTTTATTTACAATAAGTATTATCTTATAAATAACACATGAATAAAACTTGTAGATGCGATTATTAGACCACAATAAAAAAGATAAAACTTTTACTTACGATTACGAAAACTATAGTATTAGATGAACTTTTATCTTCTATATTTAGACCTTATTAATATTATTGTTCATGTATTTAAAAAATTTATATTAGGATCCTTATAGTTCTAGAAATAAAATAGATAATCTTATTTTTTCTAACGTCATGAAAGAGATAGCATGTGATATCACATGCTCGACTAATGCGAAATTGATAAGTAAAAAATAATAATTTTAATATATTTTTATTTTTTTGCTTTGCCTAAATTAAAATATAATTTTAACATAGCAATAACTACTTGTAGACCCTGCCATCTTTATCTCTACCCATACTAGTCTATTATGTTCTTTGTTCCGACAATCACAAAAGAGATTTATTTATCTTTATAGGATTTTGGCATAAAATATGATTTTGTGTAATAACATTACTCAAAATGTTGTCTCCTCTTAAAAGCAATCATACTAAAACCACACAAATAATACTCACATAATTGAAATATAATAATTTGTCATATAACCTATCGCGATAGGACATTTTCAAATAACCATCGTAATTAAGCATATAAGTTATAGCTATTGATCGGACAGGAAGCAATAGCATACTCTTGTCCCAATGGCGATAGTAGCGATCATTACATGGCGAATGAAGTTACGACTAAAGCTCAAGAAAGTGTTGGAATTAGAGGCGAGGGCAAAAATGAAAAGAGTCATGACATAAGAAGCATTGGGGAGGAAGGGGAGCCGAGCGACGAAGGTCGATGCAAACGGTGATATAGAGATATTAAAATTATCTTTTTTTTTCATCTAATTTGTACTAATGCAGTATATAATATCACGTATTATATCTTTTAATAGTGTAACTGATGATGTTAGGAAAAATAAAATTATTTCTTTCGGTTTTAAATTTATGAAAAATACTAATATCAATTTTATAAATGAGATTATGGCACATCATCACTTATGGGGTTAAACAGAGTCTACCAACAAAGATTATCACTATATAAGGAGGACATTTTGCGATTGACGACATGCGATCATCGTAAGTACGTCCTCATTGTTGTCATGTATGATTCCATCTTTACGCAGGTGCATGATGAGAATGAAGTCATGGCTAGTAATGATAGATGGATCAAGAACAGTGCTGCAACCACATAAGTCTCGTCCCTCGCTCCTCCTCCAATGCTTCCATCGCACTCTTTGGCATGAAGCCAAAGGAGGCCGGTAGGAGCACAGCCGCTGATCTCTCAGTCTTAACCATGCAAGTTGACGTTCCACCCTTCCCTCAACTTACCTTCTTCTCTCTCTCTCTCTCTCTCTCTCTCTCGCCAACCATGGCGACGCGTTCCGATCCGAGCAAGCAACGCCGCATCGATCCGAGCATGTCCAGGAGAACAAGGAAGGCCATCGAGGTCTTTCAGGAAGAGCCGCAGCCGGAGGAAGCCACTGATGGCTTTCGAAGCATGTCTTTGCAGGAACTGATGTCACAAGGTGCAGGCCAAGGCATTAATGGTGCTGCTGCTGTTCGTAAGCTCATGAATAATGCATCAAGAGATCAGGAGGATGCAGCGGCCGCAACAAGTAACGATGAGTGGGAGAAGACCCTCCCCATCGTTCCAAAGCAAGGAGGAGTAAGAGCTCATGGGATTCTGAACAGGTACGTGAAGGTTCTCAACAATCTGATCAAGGCGAGATGCAACTCCAAGGAGAAAGCAAGGTCTCAGTGAGGCTTTTGAAATATATATATATACATATATATATATACATATATATATATATATACATATATATATATATATATATACATATATATATATATACATATATATATATATATATATATATATATATATGTGTGTGTGTGTGTGTGTGTGTGTGTGTGTGTGTGCAATAACAATGTATATATGTGGCTCATTTCTATGTGTGTGTGTGCAATAACAATGTATATATGTGGCTCATTTCTATGTGCTTGTAGACCAAGTCATCCGCCATCCATTGTCCGAATCCACCTCCACCACCATTACATCTTCAACCACTATTTAAGGGCTCCTCTCTTCTCTTGTCATTCTCTCATCTTCTTCTTCTACCTCCCTCCCTCTCCACCGTGGCAAGCGGTCTCCGTGCGCTTTGCATCTTCTCGGCCTTCCTCAGCCTCATCGGCTGCTGCATCTCCACCCCCAACGTCGTCGTGGAAGGCCGCGCCGCGTGTACTGCGACACTTGCCGTGCTGGCTTCGAGACCAACGCCACCGAGTACATCGAGGGTGCCAATTAGGTGAGGTTAGAATGCAGGAATCACACCACCGGCGAGGTCGTCCACACGGAGGAGGCTGTGACGGACAAGGCCGGCACGTACCAGGTCGCCGTCCTCGACGACCACCAAGAAGATACCTGCGAGATGATTCTGGTGAACGGCACCCGCGGCGACTTCTCCGAGATCACTGCGCCTCTGTCGTCGCCACTCACAGCGTCGGGATCGCCAGCAACGTGCACCAAGGACAAGCCGCTCGCCTCCTGTGGCCAATTGCTCATGCAGAACGCTCTCTGGGCGTTGACGAGTGAGAGAGGCGTCGACCCTGTGATATATGCTACGAAGCACTAACCACTAAGTATATCTATGAATCATTTAGCAGTCCTTTTTTCTTCTTTTTGGTTGGTAATTCTCGGCTAATTTTGATCCCAGAAAAAAGAAATTACTGTCTCGATCTCATCGGTCATAATGAATTGATCTTTTGTGCATGTAATATACAGACCCATAAAATCTGCGCCTTTTTTTGGTTGGTGCCGCACCTAACTGACTACTCATTGGAGACGGGCGTGGGGCCCATGGTGAGGTCCCCCGGACGCGTAACGAGGACAGGTCTTAAGCCAGGCTTCAGCGTACTCACTTCTCGTCGAGTAATCTTCGCGATTCCAATGTACGGACAACAGCCGCGGGGGAGCGAATCGCGGGATCCTCTCCTGGTGTTTCGCTGAACCTTGCACGATCGGACCACTCATGTCGAAAATAGCAGCGGGACCCACCCAGACTATTGTGGATTTCGCCTCCCTTGACGGGGATTCGATCGTCTCGATTCAGCGCGGGATTGGAGAGGATCGTAATTCATAGAATGGAGGCGAGTCATGAGTTGGGTATTTCTCTTTCGGTCTCACGCTTTAGGAGATCGTTCTGATTAGGTTTCCTTTTCTTAGCTTTGCTCTCCTGGTTCTCTTACTCGATTGCTTTCCTTACCCTTGCGACGCTTGGATCGATCCCATTTTAGGGTTTCTGACTGATCCTCCTCACCATCTCTCCAGGTATCTCCGGTCCCCTAATCGTTCGTTTTGGTTTCGTTGTAAGTCTGGATTTTGGTGTTTCTTTTCCCTTTTTCTTCGTCAAACCGGACTTTCGTGATCGTAGTTTAGTTTCTCGTATTTTATTAGCTTTTCGGTTTGCTTGAGTGTTTCCCTGTTCCTTTCTAAGGATAAGATTTGGTATCGTGTATCTTTCTTTTTATTGGGCTGGGTGATATAATCTAGGGTTTGTGATTGTTGGCTGTTCTAAATCTTTTGCTCAGCTGGAGATTCGAGTTTGAAGATTGAGATTGTTGTCTGAATTATGCGAACTTCATGGGCTGATTCTGTTGCGAACGCCGAGAGCTCGGCGTTTGCGACCGGTGCTTCTGCTAGCACCACCAACACCAACGCTGCCGACGCCACTGCTGCTGCTGTTGTTTCTGCCCCTCGCCCTCCTCGTGCTGCCTATGTCCCTCCTCATGTTCGCAACCGCGCGGCATCTTCGGAACTTCCGGCGTCGCCTTCCGCCGATAGTTCTTCCGCTGCTAAATTTGCACCTGGGCCCGGTGCATCTTCTGGAGGAAGCCGTTGGGGTGGTGGCACCAGCCGAGACTTGGGACGCACTGGCTCTGGTGGTGGTGGCCGGAGCGTGGGCGGTGGTTGGGGCTCAAGGAGCGGTGGGTGGGATGGGAGGGTGCGAGAGGTCAACCCTTTCGTGAACGAGGAAGAAACCACTGAGGTTGCTTTTGATGGTCAGGAGAATACTGGGATAAATTTTGATGCTTATGAAGACATCCCTGTGGAGACCAGTGGTGACAATGTGCCTCCGCCAGTGAGCACATTTGCTGAGATTGATTTGGGGGATGCAGTGAATGAAAACATCAGGAGGTGCAAGTATGTGAAGCCAACACCAGTCCAGCGCCATGCAATTCCTATCTTGCTCGCGGGGCGTGACCTGATGGCCTGTGCTCAGACTGGGTCGGGAAAGACAGCAGCTTTCTGCTTCCCAATCATTAGTGGGATTATGAGGGGACCACCTTCACAGCGGCAGCGGGGCTCGAGGACAGTGTGTCCACCTGCGCTGATTTTGTCTCCTACCCGAGAGCTTTCTATCCAAGTATGCTTTCTGTTAATCCATGAATCCATTTAAATATCGTCTTATTCTTGTTTCAGTAATTAGCAGTAGTTCAATTGTCTGGAATGTGTTAACATGGTACTACATTCAATTAGTTATGCTAGAGGATTTTTTCACTGGGCGTGAAGTTTTTTTGGTTGCATTTTCTTTTTGCAGATCAGCTGATATCACTTTGTCACTGTTTTACTGGTAAAATGACTTTTTTCCCACACTCCAAATGCACTTAAAGAAAAGAGATTTTATTTCTTTTTTTCCTTGCGACCAAATGAACCATTATTATCAGATTTTACAATTCACTACTGTTTTTGATATTTTAGGAGACAGCTTATTGCATGTTGAGTTATTTGTTTGATATTTTAGTACCTTATAGAGATACTGGTCCGTCCTTGATTAATGATAGTCCCTCTGTACATGTTTGTTAGTGGTTCTCCCTAAATGATTATTGCATTACCCTCTTCAACTTAGACATCATATGGACTCCCTGTTTGGTATGCTTGTTTCCTTCTCATTTTTCTCTAATGCACCTTTTTCTTTGTTGTTTTCTGTTGTTGGTGTCTTAGATACATGAGGAAGCTAGGAAGTTCTCATACCAAACTGGTGTTAGGGCTGTTGTTGCCTATGGTGGAGCTCCAATCAATCAACAGGTTCTTAATTTCCTAGTCTGAATTTAATTTTGTCATTGAATTGCCAATTCCTAATGAACGTATTCTGTGGAAATCTGTTGTTTTCCTTCTCATATGTACGCAAAATTCAGTGATTTTGGATAATATTTGATTCCTATAGGTTTGATGATTCCATCTAGGAACCAAAGCAGGTATTCATGCATTTGAGAACAAAAAAGAGAGCATTTTTTCTTTAGATGCAAAATTAGGAATTGCTTAGGGATGTTTTGGACAATTTATACCTTGGGTTCAATTTGGGATAATCCTAGGTAAAAAAAGAGGTAATAAGCATAAACGAAAAGGTCAAGGCCTTATGCATTGCTGTGACATGAAGCTTGCTTACACTGTCACCCATCTCTTCTCATATAGGTCTTAAACTGCTAAAATATGTGAGTGATGAACATCTTATATACAGAATAAAGGTCGGCATCGATTTATTATAGCTTTAAGTCCTCCTATCAGAGGTCCATATTTCTTTTAAAATAACTAGGTTCTTTGTGCATGTGCCATGCACATGATTTTTTTATTGAAGTTAAAAGGAATGAAGAGTCTTCTACATAAAAAGCAAATGGTTAGTGGACAATATAGAGAAGGCTACAGATTTTATCATGTAGTTTCTAAGGTGGCAACAGTATCAATATTTCCTTTGAAGCATATAATCAACCACATAAATTAATCATAGCATAAAGAGCTAAGAGATACTATTTAGCTAATAATTAGAGTGTGATGATACAAAATATATTATTATAAGCTTATGCATATCATCTATTCAACAAAACCAATTGCACTTTCAAAAATATGGACTATTCAGGTATGCTAATTTATAGTTTGTAGACAAAATGGTGGGTGTGGTTATAGTATATTACTAAAATCAAGGGTCTACTGGACAAGAGCTTAATAAAATTCTCTTAAATTAGGACCATATTATTTGCTTTTGGAGTGTTGGTTTACACAGAAATCATGAAAGAGGATATATTTTGAGGTGAATAATGTAGAAGAGTATATTATTTCTGCTTCATAATAATCAAAAGATCTTCTTTCAAAAGCATTGCTTATTGAAAATACCATGATTCAAGGCAAATGACTATTTAATAAAATGAAGTGGAGAGAGGGGAAGGAGACGACGAAAGAAGTGAAAGAGAGAACTTAGGCAGGTGTAAGAGAAGAAACAGGAATGAAAAACAATAAAAGGAAGATGAGGGCTAAACACAGAACCAGATGAAGATAGAGGGATGGCCAGAAAAATGATCAGGCAGAGGTATAAGAATTCAAAAAAAAAAGAAAGAAAAGAAGGTGATCAGGCAGAGGTATAAGAATTCAAAAAAAAAAGAAAGAAAAGAAGGTGATCAGGCAGAGGTATAATAATTCAAAAAAGAAAGAAAGAAAAGAAGGTGATCAGGCAGAGGTATAAGAATTCAAAAAAAAAAAGAAAAAGAAAAAGAAGGTGAAGGTAAACAAGAAAGTAGAGGAGGATGCAGGTATTATAGTTGTTAGCACACTTTTGAAAGGACATACTACTGCACCTATTGCTTGTGTTATGAAATGGTTCCATCATCCAAACCTCTCTTCCATCAGCTTCAAGCATAGCCAGGGCCTATCTGGCTCTTGACCATTAAAAGGGCTTAATTTTTTTCAGATTTAGCATGGTTCAAGATTGGACAGCATGGCGCAGTTCATTAATGCATCAATTCAGCAGAATTCAGTGCACAAGAGCTCAATTTATCATGGTACTAGCTCTGTAGTCTGTACAACAATCATTCAAGGAGAAGAAAACTCCTTGATTTTGAAGAGATCAAGCCTGTTTAGTGTTGAAGAAGAGTGGTTAGCTGAATCCTAGTTGGAACAGGAGTTGTGAAATATTTTAACACGGAAAAATAATGTATTATTTTTGTAGCAAAAGATTTTTTTGTTGTGATCCTAATTAATAACTTTTATTTTTTCTCTCCTTCTACTATGGGGATACCACATTTGTTGATTGGTTAATGATTATGACTTGAAGGCTCATATCATGGAGAGGATAAGGAAGAAAATGCAGGAATTGGAAAGAAAAGTTTAATTTTTTATGCTCTAGGAACTGTTTTTAAAATTAAGAGCCTAGTATAGAAAGGTTTGAGATTAAAAATCTATTTATAGTGGGACTATTATATTATGGAACAATTGATACAGGAGCCAATGTGTTTTAACTAGTTCAAGTTGAAATTAAGCAGTTTGACTGATATGGATTCCAAATGGTTCATGTCAAACTGACAGTTGGACTGAACTAGGTGAAATAAATTGATTTGTTTAAAATATTGAATGTTGCTTGAAATTTGGTGGTCTACATCCTAGACTGATTTCCAGATAGAATGATCTTTTGGTGGAGTGTCTGATTTTTTCCTTTTTTGCGAGGTGGAAATTTTGTTCAAGGATATTGTTTGTTTTCTCCTTAATCTTTGTTTGTTTGACTTCGTTTGCACCTTCCCTTGCTCGAGGATTGTGCCCTTTAAGGCGAGAATTATTGCCAAGTCTTTAGCTCATAGGATCCTTGACATGGTCTAGAGTTTGCTACTCTAATTACTTGATATACTTGTGTTAAGTTTACAATCTTATTTTTTCTGAGGGTTCTGTTTTCTAAGTAGCCTTAGTATGCTTGACTTTATTTGAACCGTTACATTTTTTTTAAAAAGAATTGAATCAGGTGCCAAGTATGTAAATTATTGGATCAATAATATTGTTACTCTGTCTAACCGATTTATGCTTTTAGTGAATTGTTTCCTTGGCTGCCTTATTTGCTTGAGTATATTCAATGCTCCCTCTCTGTTGGATTAACTGGTCTTCTAACAAAGTAAATTGTCCCTTTTGCTATTGATTAATTGTAAAATGTTTTACTTTGTAAGTATCTTTAACCACATATAATGCTGTTTCTGCTTGTTCTTTCTTTCAGCCTCTGTGGTTATTTAGTAATTCTTGTGATTGTTTGTTGCATGACTGCCTGTTTATTTGGATTGCTTTCTTAAAGCCAGTCTTTCTTTTAATAAATTATATCATGCTATTGGCAGAATTGGCTATTGGAATCTAGGTGTGTTACAATTATGTTTATTCTTTCTTTATTTCCAGTTGATTGTGCCTTCACAATGTTTATAAATACTGGCAGTTGCGGGACTTGGAAAGGGGAGTTGACATTCTTGTTGCGACTCCTGGTCGCCTGGTTGACTTGCTTGAGAGGGCCAGAGTCTCTTTACAAAATATCAGATATTTAGCCCTGGATGAGGCTGATAGGATGCTTGATATGGGTTTTGAGCCTCAAATTCGAAGAATTGTTGAACAAATGGACATGCCTCCACGTGGTGAAAGACAGACCATGTTATTCAGTGCCACATTTCCTAGAGAGATACAGGTTTTCTTTTCTAACTTTTAATCATGGTACCTGAAGAATCTACGGTGTTCTTTTTTTTAATGCTATATCTGGTTAGAACCGGTGATCTCACTATTTATGTTGGTGCTTATTTAAGATGAGCTGGAGAGTTTTCTCTCTATATTTCTGCTCTTCTATATTTAGTTGTTTTGATGCCATGGTACATAGATGAAGTAACTTTTTTTTAATGTTATGTGATATTATGATTGTCGCTTTGTAATTCTAAACTATTTGTTACTGGAATTGCAAGTACCAATGGGCCTCCACCCAGTCACTGACTAGATATATCTAGATTTTTTTTAATATTTTGATTTATGGCAATATATGGTCAATTTAGGTCTCAGTTTGGAACATATGGTCTTGTTTAAAATTTTCATGTCATTTTAATGTTTGTATTGCTTCTAATAGTTTGGTTAGGATTGTTTGTTTACTGTAATGAACCATCATGACTGTTTTCTCTTTTATGGTAAACTGTCATTCTCAGGCAAGGGTAATTAGGAGTGAACAATTATATTTAATAAAAGGTGGCAACTGCATTGCAGAAGGCTCCTGCACATGCGGAGTCTACATATAGTGGGGAGTAATTATATTAGTTCTTCCAAAGCTTGTGAACATTATTTTATACAACTTGTAGCTGGATTAGCCATCCTTGTAGACTTCTATTTAAGTTTTTTAAAATGATTTTTAGTTTGACCAGCTGTTGATTTATTAATCACCTGCTATAGAGTTTGTGGTAGGCTGTAACTCTTGTTTAAAATAAGTAATCAGCTGAGTAGTTTAAGGTGTTCACAAGTCAATATTTATTTACTTCTTGATGTCTTTACCAAAATAGGTCTGTAGATGGACTGACTATGATAAATAAGAGTGCAGTTGCTTCGATACAGTGATCAGGCATTGCTTTGAAAGAAACTTATGTGATCTCTACCAGTTTCTCCATTTATTTTTCAATTTTCTGACACTTTTTTATTTTCTCCCTGCCATAATAGTCTAGTGGTCTTAACATTAAGCAAAGGACAAACTTGCTAGTTAATTTGCTGTGATCAAATGACTAGCAGTAATCTTGCTTCTAGAGCTGAAAGCGGAGGTCCTTAGATCCGGGCACCACTGGAGTCTCTTAATCATTCATCCGTTTCTTTTTCAATTTCCTTCTCATTAAATTTTTTTTTTCTCTCCCCGCCATATAGTCCAGTGGCCTTAACATTAAGCAAGGAACTAACGTACTTGCTGGTTAACATGCTGTGATCAAATGACTCGCCATAATCTTATCTCTAGAGCTGAAAGCGCAGATCCTTAGATCCAAGCATTATCAGAGCCTCTTAATCACTCGTCCATTTCTTTTTCAATTATTTTCTTACTAATTTTTTCTTATTTTCTCCCTGCCATATAGTTTAATGGTCTTAAGATTAAGCAGAGAATTAACTTGCTGGTTAATTTTCTGTGATCAAATGGCTGGCAGTAATCCTATTTGCAGCTGAAAGCAGAGATCCTTAGATCTGAGCACTATCAGAGCCTCTTAACCTCTCTTCGATCACCATAGATCAATTCAGTAATGCAACATTAACAGTCTGTATTGCTGCTCCTATGCTGCAGCAGTCTTTAAAAACACTGTTGAAGCAAATCATCTTTAAAGATATCCAAGTTTCTTTTGCTCCGACCATAGATTGCAGCAATGTTGATCGGGATTGGAAATAATGATGGTCCACTGACAAGCCCAGAGCCTGTGACTGTGCTGCCATGTTCTCCACTGTACAAAATGGTGAGCCTTGCAGCCCATGCACCATGCTCTAGCTCTCCACATGCCGGGGACTATTGATTGTGTTGGCAGTAGGTGCTGCCACAGATGATGATGATGACCATTATATTTATTATTAGGCATAGAATTTAATGTGTATTCTATTTTGTTATGCTTATTGCTGATTCTAAGGCTATATTATTTTAGTTATGAAGGCTTGAAAACTACAGCCTAATTCTTTGTAATGAAATAGAAGACTCTTTAGTATCTCTATGAGGTCAATTGGTTTTGAATTAGATTCAGGCAAGCTCAACTATTTAATTGTTGATATTTAACATCATTTTCTTTTTATCTTCCTTTTATCCTTTTTGTGAAATATTAAGGTACAAATATTTCTTTGTTTGCAGAGGTTGGCTTCTGATTTCCTTTTCAATTACATCTTTCTTGCTGTTGGAAGGGTTGGTTCTAGTACTGAACTGATTGTTCAGAGAGTAGAGTTTGTTCTTGAGCCAGACAAAAGAAGCTACCTAATGGACCTCCTTCATGCCCAAAAGGTTAATGGTGCCTATGGAAAGGTAGGAATATTTTACAAAAGGTCATTGCCTTGTTTTTGGATCTAGGATGGCTTTGCTTGAACTCAAATTTTTAATACTCTTTTGCATGAAAGAACTTAGTCTCTTTGGTTATGTTTATCATTCTACTGTAATCAATATTTTTGATATTGTTGCCTCATTCTTTCAGCAAGCTCTAACTTTGGTCTTTGTGGAGACAAAGAAAGGTGCTGATTCGTTGGAACATTGGTTATCCATGCATGGGTTTCCTGCAACTACCATTCATGGTGATAGGACACAACAGGTAAGTGAATCATCATTGATCAAATTGTTACTTCAAATCTATTAGTTTAGTTCTTGTTAGCTCATAAATTATTCTACTAACTTATTTCCCTTCTCCTTGTGAGAATTTGTCATTTTGATTCTCTATTGTATCCTGCATCTTTGAAAGGACGAGTAAGCTGTGCTGGATGTTTGAGAACTTGATACTGCTAGAAGACTATCTTCAGCTGTATCTGTTTTCTGAAATCTAGTTTGATCAGATTGTAACAAATTCAATTATGGCTTATGAAGCATGGATACAAAATCATTATACCGATATTATATGACGGATATGCTAACATGCCAAAATTTGAAAGTTTAGTATGTGGTAAATGCGATATAAAACTATTTGTAAAATTTATAACGATAAGTTTTGACATATGTCTGTGATTTTAGATTACGTTAAAGTTTAACATTTATTTTGTTGAACAAGACTTCAATATAACAAGATTTTATATTTTCTGTAACTTTTGGACCATATATTTCTACTTAGCTAAAATCTTCAATGTATATATTCAGATGTATTGTGTTACATATTTTATCCCTTAATTTAATTCCTTTCATTTCTAAATGTAGATTTTATCTTTTCTCTATTGTCAACAGTGATTTAAAAAGCGCTAGGCGCCAAAAGGCGCTATGGTCAAAAAACGCTCGAGGTGTTAGGCGCTTGGCCGAGCAAAATGAGGCACTAAAAATTAATAATATTAAAATTAATAGTATTAAGATTAAAATAATAATGTTATACTGTATACAGTATAACAGTATACTGTATACAGTATAACAATATACTGTATATTGTTAACAGTATACTTTTGATTTCGAAAAAGGAGAAGCGAAAGAGAAGAGAAGAGTGTAAGGGAAGACCGAGGGTGCTGAGAAAAGCGGGAGCGGTAGCGGTAGCGGCAACGGTGAGCGACGACAGTGGCAGCGGTAGCAGTGAGCAGCGGGAGCGGCGACAGAGGCAGCGACAGCAGCGAGCAATGGCAGTGGCTGCGGGAGCGACGAGCGGCGACAGTGGCAGCGGTAAAAGCGAGCAACGACAGCGAGAGCGACGAGTGGCAGCGGCAGCAGCGGGAGCGGGAGCGGCGACAGCGGCAGCGGCAGCGAGCAGCATGAACGACGAGCAGGGTTAGGGTTGGGGAAGTCGTGCTGATATCGGTGCTTTAGTTAGTTCAATTGAACCAACTAAAGCACCGGAGACCGAACCAGACCTAAACCGCTGGTTTGGTCGCCTGGTTTAACCCAGGCGCTCGCCCGAAGCGCCAGACGCTTGGGCTCGGGCGAGCGCCTAGGCGGCGCCTCTTTGAAGCGTGCTGCCTGGAAATGAAGCAAGGCGCTCAGGCCTCGCCTCACCTCGCCCGAGCGCCTAGGCGAGCGCTCGAGCGCCTAGGCGAGCGCTCGAGCGCCTTTTTAAATCACTGGTTGTCAACGACACAAATGGTGCCGCTAGCAAATACATATCATCTTGAATATCTAGTAATTTCATCAGGGTTCAAGTTTTACCCTTTATGCAATCTTAGGTGGATTGGGAAATTACTTGCTTTGACATGTAATATCCTTTTCCTGTTTTGCATGTATTTGCTCTAACATTTCCGTTATACTTAAATAACTTATCTTTTTGTTTTATTTGTGCAATAAAAGTCATGTGCAAGGCCTATTTATGATTTTTTGGAACCATTATGGTTCCAAAAAATAGATTTTATAATTCAAATTTTCAATATGAATTCAATATGAACACCATTATGCTTGACATCCTAGTTCATTCTTGTATATTTCACATTGGTGATGATTCTCTTTTTCAAAACATTTGCCATTACCTCTAAACTATCTTAGTAGCTTTCCTAACTGCTTATTTATCATCCTTTATATAAATTTCAAAATTCTTGTCATTCTTTTTTTTTTTTTCTGGTTAAGCAATAATGCAATATAAGATGTTCTTTTCACAATAATTGATTTTCTTTATCACGTCACACTACCATCAACATTACGTTGTCAAAAATATGCTGCTACCTTTAGCTATCTTAAAATATGTTTTGCTAGTTGTTTAATGTTTTCTAGGCTAAATACACCAATTTGTTCTTTAGCCTCCTCTTTTGTAACCCTATACATATATCCAACACAAATATAATTGAGTGAAGCATTCCTCATATATGATTCTGAGGTCTTTGCATGATATTTTATCTATTATCTTAGCAAGGGGGAAAGAATGATTTGCATGATATTTTATCTATTATCACATGCTTTATATTTATCCTCAAGTAATAGCTATTTTTCCTCCCATCTACAAATGTTGAAGTTTTCATCATTGTTTCATTTTTGCGAAGCTTTATCTTTTTTCTGTTTGTAAATATCATTACTTTATTCTACATATGTGGACCAATTCATTCATTGGGTTAAGCTTTGAGGACTAGTGTGAAAAGGATACATTCTAATAATAATGAGCTGATTGTAATATTAATAGATAAGGTTATCCTTGTCATTATTAGCCAGTGGCATGTTGTGATGCATTTTCTTGTTAAATTGGCATGGCTTAATTTCAACAATTGCCAATGTCATATGAGATCGATAAGCAAATTACTGGTCAGCTAGATGAGCTTATTCTTGAGTTATGATTATGCATTAGCATATTATGGCATCTTTTGTGAAAAAATTGTTGTTTGTTGAAATAACCTTATGTGAATTGACTTGGCCATGGACAACTAATGACTTAAAGGCCATGGACAACTAATGACTTAAAAAGATCAGGCAAGACCAAGTCAAGTGGAGGCTGTAAATTAATTCTTTTTTGGATCCATCAGGTTCTTGTGATATACCATCTACTATAATCTATTAGGCAGTTGTGATTATGCATTAGGATATTATGGTATCTTTTGTTAAAATTTGATAGAACGTTGAAATAACCTTATGTGAATTAATTTCAGCATGGACAACTACTACAACAACAACGGCAACATCAAAGCCGTGAAGTCCCAACTATTTGGGTCTTAGCCATGGACAACCAATAGCTTAGAAAGATCAGGCAATACCAAGTCATGTAGATGCTGTAAATTAATGTTTTTTTGGATCCATCAGGTGCTTGTGATATAGACTCAACTATAATCTACTAGAAAGTTTAGGATAGCATGGGTACTTGATGGTATCTGTAGGTGTATTCGATTCCTTATTGTTTCTAATGGTGTCATTTTGTGTTGCTTGTGAAACAATAGGCCTTCATTCCTAACTTTTTAGTGTTCTGACACCAATTTATCTGGTGTCATAGATTTATCTCATTCCTAGTGACGGATAATGGTGTATGACATGCAAGGATTGAAATATCATACCATACTAAATTTCGACATTCTCTCGGTACGGTATGGTACTGTATACTGAGCGGTATACCGTTCTATCATGAACGGTCGTCGCCCACTCGCAACAACTTCATTCAATGAACCGTTCGCCGCTTTTGCATGCTTGAACAGAGACATGGCAGCCTGTTTTACCTTAGTTTTGTGTGTTTTTGCTTGTAAAAATATATGTTCGAACAGGTTGCAGTGCACAATGCGATCGCTCATCGTGCCAGGTCAAAAAGCCCCAAAATGGCTTCGTTTTCGCGTGCCGCGGGCTGTTTTCTACAGCCCGTTGTAGCGCGCGAAATGTCAGCTATCTTAGCACCCTGAAACCCGTCGGGTGGCACAGGGTTAGATGGGGCTTCGCTTTATTGTTGGGAGTTGAACAATCTTCACAAGTTCGCACGTTCTCTTGACGGGAACTTTCCTTCATGCCCAACACCCAGTGAGCAGTTGTTTGTGGACTTGCAACTGTTCGTTCTACCTTCTAAAGTCCTTGTTTTCTTTCTCTCTCTCTTTTCTTCTGTGCACATAAGGTGCTTGCTGCATTGCTTGTAAAACTTTCCTCTTTGCAAGATGTCGAGACTTGTCCGTCGCTCGTTTTCAATCTAAACAACTTTTTGGTTTACAGGTCCTTCGGGACCTGTACGAGATTGCAACTAGGCTGAACCTTTGCGGACGCATATGTCGCAAGGATGCCTCAAGACTTAGGCAATCCCAGCTAAGTCCGAGAAGTTGGCGCAAGGGTGTGTCGCGACTTAGGTAACTCAAACTAAGTTCGCGTCTTGACCGCAATGGTGCCTCACGACTTAGGCAATTCCAGCTAAGTCCGTGATAGTTCGATATATATATATATATATATATATATATATATATATATATATATATATATATATATATATATATAATCTTTTATTTATATATCTATTTATTTATATATTTATATAAAAAATTTAAAAAAATGTGCGACGTCGCCTCTCTTCTCCCCAGGCAGGGCAACGTCGCCTTTATTTATATATATGTTTATATATATATATAATTTATTTATTTATAAATAAAAAATACCGCCCAATAGCGAGCGGTCTGTGTACCGGTTTACTGTTGGACCGGTACATACCGCCCATACCGGGTGGTATCATTCGAAACTGTATACCTTATTGACATGATCAAAATTACTTCCATGTTTTTTGCATCTATAAAAGTGTATCTTGCATTATATCTTGGACTTATCATGGTTCTTGACATTTGTACCATTGAGATTGTCTCCATGTTGTTGGCATCTTCAAATGGAGCTTAACCTGTTATCATATCGTGGATTTTGTTTTATATATTTAAGGTGGATATTGTCAACCAAGTTTAAATTTTACTTGTTATGAAATGAATATTGCTTTTTTTCGAGGACTAGTTCTTTTAGTTATATAATGTCCATGTCCTGATGACCATGTTCTTACCTCAGGGTTTATTTATTTGAGAGCTTATGCCATTTTTTTTGTTTTTACAACCCCATCGAGTTTGGAAGTTTAAATTTTGCTAATAAGATGAAACAAATAAGGGGTGGTCCAGTGCATGATGCACTAGTCAACGTGGGTTGATATATGCAACCCTACTCTTTCATGCAGTGGTCATCTCCATGCTATGGTCTGGTCACCCAAGCTTAAAGGAGCAACCTAATTTTGGAGCCAAGACTTGTCTTTCACTATGACGAAATAAATATGAAAAGATCCCAGTGGACCATGAAAGAAAAAGCAAATAAGTAAAACTCTAAACTCTTTAGACATAGTTAAAGGATGACATTTGGCATATTTATGATTGAAGATTAGTTGATTCTCGTTGAAGGTAAATTATACAAAAGTTTTGCCAATTAGCAAATACAATGAGCCATACCATAAGTTTCTGAATGTAAATTTTACAAAAGTTGATTCTCGATGAAGGTAAATTTTACTAAAGCTATGCCAATTAGCAAATACAATGAGCCATACCATAGGTTTCTGAATAATTGGTTTGTTGTTATTTGATTTTTACATGTTGCCCACAGTTTTTGGGTGATTTAGCTTTTGGGAATTCCCTTTAGATAAAAATCATTCTTAGTGAAAAATTCTTGACATGGTTATCTAATTTTTCACTCTTATATATTCGAGATTCAGATTAAGCTTATTGGTGATATATTTATTTGACATCAATTTCTTGTTTTGATGCTATGTTTCATTGAGCAAATCCAGATTACTGTGAGGTTTCTTTAGAACCTACAAATATAACTTCCCAGTGAGATATGGCAACTTTGAGAATCGGAATTTCAGACCACTGATTCTGTGATGTGCATTTGAAAGATATAACTAAACCACAGTGATTGTGTAAATCTCAAAATTGTTGGAAGATCAGATAATTGTTCCATTCTTCTATACAGCTTAGAAATTTGAGTAATATGATTCAGTGGGTGGAGTAATTTTCGTTACTCGGTTAAATTAACCTTCTTCTCCCTTTATGAGCAACAAAATATTTTTTTTAAGTAATTTTTGTACCTTTTCTGTTCGGTAAGTGATATTTTGACCTGTTGTTTGTGACATATTTAGGAACGGGAACGAGCACTGAGATCCTTCAAGAGTGGTGCAACTCCAATTCTAGTAGCAACTGATGTTGCTGCCCGTGGGCTCGACATCCCCCATGTGTCACATGTTATCAACTTTGACCTCCCCAATGACATTGATGACTATGTTCACCGCATTGGTAGGACTGGGAGAGCTGGAAAGAGTGGTCTAGCCACCGCATTCTTCAATGAGAATAATTCATCTTTAGCCAGGCCATTGGCAGAGCTTATGCAGGAATCAAGCCAGGAGGTGCCAGATTGGCTTTCTCGCTATGCAACCACTCGGTCTTCATATGGTGGTAGAAACCGTCGATCAGGTGGAGCACGATTTGGAGGCCGTGACTTTCGAAGAGATTCCTCTACCAGGAGTGGAGGCAGTGAGTATTATGGTGGAGGCAATGGGTATGGAGGTGGGTCATATGCGGCATCAGGGTATGGAGGTGGTTATGGCAATCAAGGGTTGACTAGTGCTTGGGATTAGCACCATTCCATTAATTTATAGCTTAGATATATTCACCCATTCATGAGGGTTATAATTTTGATAGCATGACACACTTGAAGGCTAAACATAGTTTGCGATATCCCTTTTCTTCATTGCCTGCTTAATCACTAGCAGTTTCTCTTTCCCCACTTTTGAGAGTATTATCTGACTGAATCACATATGATCGAATGGAAGCATGGCAAACTGTAATGCCTCAGGCAGCTTCATTCTCAATTTTTTTTTTTTGTGTGTAAGTTGGAGGTTGTAAAATATGTGATGAGACTTCGAGGGTCCTTTAGGGCTGTTTGGTTCGTCTCAAACATGTTTGTTTGACCTGTTAAAGTGGTGGGGAAGTAAAACATCATCATTGCTTTTGCTTTGTGTTTATCAATTGGGTTCTTGTAAAATTTTAAGATACAGAAATCATTGTTGGGAGGTAGAAGGAAAAGGGGTGGTCTGTCAAGTCTTGTCAGAAACAGGTGTTATCTTGAAACTGATACTATAATCTGATCAAGATGCTGAATTGTACTTCAATGTCTTTCTACAGGTCGGGGACTGTTCTCGAGTAATGCCTACATATGTTCTATGATTATTTCAAGGAAATGACTTCAATATTTATTGTTTGCGCACATCAATAACTGACCATGTCAATTCTAGCATTATTTTTATTGGTTAATGTCCTGTGTTCTTAGAATATTGGTAGCATTTAGTGGAAATGTACGTTTTCACAAGGTGTTGGTGAGGTAATAGCGTATTGCTTACCTAGACTACTTGCTGTTATATTCTGTGCAAAGCTTAAGATGTTCTGATGATGAGATTATTACAAGTTTTGTATTGGGATTGTCCTATAAGGTATTTAGATTCCTTGCAGGATTCTTACATGTAGCATGATTTGATGACTACCGACTCTTTGCTGATTCAATATTGTGTTTTTCTGGTTGCATGTTTTGTTGCAGTCTGCATCTGTTTTATTGTTTAGCTTGCTGGTTAGTGTAGGTACTACTTTGTACCATCTCACTTGCTAATCATGTGGTTGATTTTATGTCTAACATGCTGTTAAAAACAGGGAAAGACATGTACACTCTCTGGTCGATTGTGCAGGTAGAAGCTGTCGGTGGGGTCTGCACATGCCATTGTGGGGTTTGGTCTTGTGAGGATTTGATGATTTCTTGACAAGAAGGTATGAACCGTTCTTGAATTTTATTAATAACTTAATACAATTATTCAATTTGATTTATAAGCATTCGGTATCATGGTTGTGATTAATTTTTTTCATCACTCAATCTAAGTAGAAGATGGGTATGTCATAAGATGTTAGGTTCTGAAATGTTATTATGTTTGATACTTTAAATATCTAATATAGTGGAATATAATCTAAATATAGTATTGAATGGATGTGGAATGCAGATGAGATGATAAATTTATTATAAAATTTAGATCCCAAGTGTATGCCATGTTTAACCTAGCTTTTGTCTTGATGGCTTATGTAATCTAGGAATCCCAACAAAATTTCTTTCATCACCAATTGTGTTAGACTAATCCCAGAACTGAGGTTTGTCATGGGTTTAATTTGAATATTAAACTTTTAAGTTGATTTTGGAAATTGGAACTGAACCTATGGATTTGGTTTGGTTTGGAATTAATTAACTAGATCGAATGTCTTTAATATGCCAAGAATAATATTTAATGGTTAAGAATGAATGAATAATTAAGATGTGAGAATTGGAAATTTTCTAGCGGACCTAGATTATTTTGAAAGTGACAACCATGATATATTAGCACTAGCCAAAACCTTTTTAGATGTGTGGGTCGAGAACTTTCCTGGTCCACAAGACAACAAAAATTTCACTGATATTTTTTGTTGTTGTTCTAGCCTATGATTTTTGTATAATATATTTCAATCACTAGAACTAGGAAGCTTTTCCCATGGTGTTTCTCTAGACTTACCTGCATCATTCTTTGCATGAAACAACTTAACTTGGGATGCTCTAACGAAGCAAAAATGATTTAAAAGCCTCATTAAAGCATGAGGTAGATAAAAATCTGTCTCATTTAGCTCTCTTAGTTCCATAATGCAGATGCTCCTGGATGCTGTATAGTAAGTGCAGGGAAATAGTTGGGAAATGTTTGCTACAACATTATTATAAAACACCTATCTATTGCATGCAGAGAATAATGGAGTTGAAATAATGCTTCCTACTTTGTTCCATAATTTAGAAACACATGCCATTATGTGAGGCCATCAACTGGTAGAGGGCCAAATCTTGATAATGTGAATATTGTGGGAGGACAAGAGGTAGAAAATACATGTACTGTAGCTTTTTGTTCAAAGTTTCTTGATACCTCCGTTTGCAAACCTTGTCTTGTTCCTACCTCATCTTTATCCTAGGTTGATAATTGTAGCACATCTTTATCCTATGATAATGCAATGTAATGTCACTAATATATGCATTAATTATACATTTGAAAACACATTGCCAATGTAAAATTAGGTGATGATTTTTTTTTTTTTTTTGCATTTTTGCAGGATGCAGTTGGCAAGGGTGGGGATCTCAAGGTCGAGATAAATAAAACTGCTCCTATTTTGATCCCATTCAATATAATTTACGGTTAAAGTTGATTAAGCTTGACTTAATTGATGCACCTCGGTCTAGTTTGATTCGTCCTTACCACTTATAAGCAATTTACTATCTCCATTAAAATTGATCTAGTTGTGAAATTGTCATCGCTAATTGTACTGTTTAGGTCACATCTCACTATTATATGCATAGGATCCAACAGTCGTAAGCGCCCTTTCTCCGTTAACGGCACGCAGAAATTAGATAGTTTCAGACTCCCATCATCTTGGTTGCATCGTCATTCATTAATGCTTTTCCATGTCCGGTGTATTTGTTCGCTTATGTGATATCCTACAATATTGAAGCTGTGACATTGACTTGTGGACAGCCAAATGTGTTACCTCTCCTCCATGCTTGATTCCCTGAGACCTGAGGATATTCTTTTTCTTTATAGATTGGACATACTGTATGATGCATAGATCTCATCAAATCCATATATATGGATTTGATGAGAAATGGTGGCTTCAAAACTTAAAAGTTAGCTTTTTGTTTGATCAGTCGGTTCAAGAGGAAATTTATTTAATTTTAAGACTTTCCTATTTTTATTATAATATTATTTTTTTTCGTGCTGAAATTTACAAATTTGGTGGAATTTTTTTTGACTAATATCTGAATTCTAAGATTTAGGATGATGACACACCACAAGTTTGCAACGAGAGGTCTTGTCCAACCAAATAATGTATCATTCTTCACCTCGGCATCCTTATCTTCACAATACTTCTCGATGACGAAGGCTGATACTTCCAAAAGATTCACTTTGCAGATTCCGACGTCAGCCGCCCCTCTGGAGCCAATGAAATGAGCCGGATCGAAGCCACCGTCCTGATCCCACAATATGTTCTCTAAGCACGCACAAGCTCCGAGGAAGGCGGCGGATCCGGATCCGGATCCTCTCCAAGTTTTTGCGGCTGAGACACGTTCAGAAGTTTTATTTGTGCCCTGGGAACTTCTACGTGGGCGTCGATTTCGTGGATTTTTAATTTGTTGTTTGCAGTATGAGAGGTTGAGGATCCTGCAGAACCGGAGTCCCGACTGCTACGCCCACGCCGTTCGGGCACAACATTCGAGGACCGAGGAAGGATACGAATCCGGATCCTCTCCAAGTTTCGCTTCTGAGGCGGGCCCCCTGTTCAGGATCTATGATTGGGCCATCGCAGAAAAGGCTTTCGCAAGCGATTGATGCTGAGATTATAAGATTCTGTTTGCAATATAATCTGGAGAGGATCCTCACGGAGCCGGATGGAAAAGTGGGTGTTTCCTTTGACACCGTTGCGAAAGGAACAACGACTGCCGTTGCCGAGTGAGGCAAGAGGGAGCATGATGGCGTTCTTTCTTCCACGCCATTATAAGAGACTCATTTGATCGCTTCCTCGATGCTCTCCACAAACGGAGGCGTTCGTTGCGGGATCTCAATCCCCGCGTTAACCTGTCCAGTCTGACCGCGGTACGGTCTTTTCATCTTCCTCTTCTTGTTTTTGTTGGGAAAATATCGCTCTTTGCGTGTTTGCTCTGTTCTTGTTCTCTGTGGTCGCGTGCCTTGAGGGATTTCGTTAGGTTTTGGAACGGTTGGCATGTAAAGCTTCACGTCTGATGTTCTTGAGTGGAATTTCCGCGTGTCGTGGGAGATTGCTGCCGTTCGAAGCTATAAAAACTCGATCTTTGTGCGTAGAGATCGAGGAAGATTAGGAAATTGGGCGTGGGTATGGTTGCATAGGCTACGCTAGCACACGGCGGGTGCTCGTTGATGCATGAGAAAAATTACTGGTGTTCGAGGGCCAAAAAACTTCTGCTTCGTATGTTTGTAGTAGTTCCTTTTAGTTTTGACGGAAAAATCGATAAAATTAAGGAGATTGAACATAGGTTTTCCCTTTGGCTTGTACGTAAGGTAGTACCACGAATCATATTCTTATTGGGTTCGATTTGCTGCCCGCTGTGCAAAAACAATCGAAGATGCGTTTCTTTGGCTGTTGGTTGTAAACAATGAGGATTGAGGCCGTTTATCTCTTCTACATGCCTGAGAGATAAGAGGAGATGGCTAGGCGTGCCATTCAACACTTTTACTGGTCTGCATTGATACCATTCTCTGACTAGGTGTTGTCAGATATTCCAAGGTCTTAGTAGTAGTTCCAGTATCAGTGATTCTGGAAACATTTCATTATGGGTTTACTCGATTTGCGCCTTTTGAAAATTGGCCTTCGAGACTTTGCAATACTTTAGGCTAGAGGAGGCTGCCTTGTCTTCTAGAGGGCTAGCTGAAATGTTAGAAATACTGTTTTCCTGTAAAACAATGTTGCTTAGTATATAACACAAATCCTTTTGGAGTCTTCTTGATATGGAATATTAGGGAAAATTATGCTAGTCAACATACAGATTTTGCCAGTTTTAAAGTATCAAATTTTAAGTCATGATGTCTTTTGCTACCTTGTTACGTGAATTTGATTTGTTCCAGAAATCTTTTTTTTTCATTATGAAATTGTTGATATTATTATAAAAGTGAATAGGTTGTTGAACTGGAAAGTAAGCATGGGAAGGTCCAACCTTTTATTTTTTACTTGGTCTTCAAGTTGTATGTTTTTAGCTTATTAATATAATAAATTCAAACCTTATTTTTCAAGTAGTTCACTAAATCTTTTTCCTCTCTGCAGATTTTTTAAAATTAGAGGCACTTGTGGAGAAAATTGTCTTTCCTTACTTCTACTATGGTTCATCATTCAGTCGGTGATGAGTCATCATCAGAAGCACAATATGCTGGGCCTTTAGGAAGATTAGCCACACTATCATATGGTGCTGGACACATGCTAAATGATATCACATCGGCATGTTGGTTCACTTATCTTTTGTTGTTCCTGACAGATATAGGACTAAGTCCAAGGTACTCATATCTTTCACGTATTGTTCCCTTTGTTTCTGAAGTTTTTCTGCAGCATTTCCCTTGGATATTTTTATTTGGTACTTGCAAATTGAGTGACTCAAAACCCTGTGGGAAGAATATACCTCCATCATAACGAAATTGAATATGTTGCAGGCTGTTGGCATGACATACTTGTATAGGCTCACCTGCTAAGCAAGAGCTAAGGGTACCAAGCTGATTGCCTTTTGCTTATGCATGGCTTTTTAAGTAATGGTAACACTAACGGGAAAAAAAGTGAGGTAATGGTAAATTATAACAAAAGAAATAAGACTGTCTCTAGAATTGCCATGTGTATAAATATAGTTGATCTTTAGGATGGTATTAAATAGTTGTGGAGAAGCAACTAGGCATTTTGTCTTCGATTGGATTAACCCATCTTCTAGGAGGCAGGACAAATTATCTTATGTTCTGTCTGAGTACTGACAATATGTGATTTGCCTGCATATGCATTTTCTGACTTCCCCAGTGTTCATCTAAAGCAATAAACTGTCTTTCATATTATTCCAGAAATTATGTCTTTTTAAATTGAAAATTTCTATATTCTGGGAGTTTTCAGGAACACTTATCGAGCATTTTTGTGCAAATTTATAAATAAGTATATTTAGATTTTATTTTCAATATTCACTTGATTAATTTGCAGGGATGCGGCGATTGTCATGCTCTCTGGCCAAGTTGCTGATGGCTTCACTACAATCTTTGTTGGGGAGCTGGTATAGATCTGTTCTTTTTTTTTTTCAAGACATGCTGGGTGTGTCCCACAAATTGAGGCATTTCTCTTTCTATTAAACTTCAATGAGATTCCTTTAATAGCTTTTGGCCAACTTTCTGAATCCTTGTTTTGTTTCATGACATTATCTATGTAGTGTTGGACTTATGCATGGAATTGAATTTTAATGAGGGGGAAATTATCAATTTTGATTTTCTTTTTACTTGTTCATGGTGACGTTTATTGTGATCCCAAATCTGGAGCAAGTGTTCTTTAGCCAAGAGTGAATATTGTTTAAAACTTAGAAGATCAATTGTATAAGAGAATTCTATAAAGGTTGCTTCTTCTGACATACCAAAATATCTCAGTGTGCTAAATTTTAATGGATTATACATTGTGATGTTCTTTTCTGAGGAGTGTATTCTGTATTTCAGATAGATCGGTTTGGGCACTTCAAACTATGGCATGCTGGAGGGTCTTTTCTGGTTGCTGTCTCTTTTTCATCTGTTTTTGGTAGCTGCCTTCCTTGTAAAGTCATGGGCAGCAACTCGCTTACGTTGCAAACTATTGGCTACAGCACATTTGCTGCAATTTTTAATGTGGGTTGGGCTGTTACCCAAGTTTCTCACATGTAATGCTCCACTTAGAAAAAAATTCCTTTGGTTTCCTGTGTAGCTAAATATCTGAGTCTTTATCTAAGGAAGATTTTCTCTTTTTTGTTTAAGGTCAATGGTGAATTGCATCACTCTTAATCCAACAAGCAGAGTCGCACTTGCAAGTTGTCGTAATGCCTTCACAATGGTCATATCCTTTCTCTAATACATGTTTTGTCGAACCTCCATGCCTAATAATATGATTCCAGATATCAATGAATTACTAATTTTTAGTCATTGTTAATCTTTTTGTAATTGAAGGTAGCCAATCTTAGTCTCTATGCAGTTGCTTTATGTGTGTTCAGTCTTTATAGTTCCAAGGACACTGTGGATATCAAGATTCAGGTAGTTTACAATACATGGTCCAAAAGAACATTCTTGTTTCTCTGTTTTATCTTATTTCTTCTCTTGATTGATCAGTACCGCTGGATTGCTTACCTGTCCATTTTCATGGGGTGCTGCTTTGTGGTCCTGTTCCTTGTTGGTACCAAAGAACCGCAGTAAGCTGATTGTTTAGTGCATTTTACTCTGTGTTTCTTTTGTAAATCAATCTACTAGACAATTTGCTGTTTTTCCATCTTAAAACATGTGCTTGTTTTTATCATGTAGGTTGAAGCTGCAAATTCAGTGTAAAAACGTTTCCAGTATCTCATGGACCCACTGGTTCAAAAAAATACTCTACTATCAAGTTGCTCTTGTTTATACACTTACCCGGCTGGTGACAAATGTTTCACAGGTCAACATATTTCATTTTATAATGTTGACTGCTTAAAAGTGAATGTGAACTATTATGTACTTGATTCTGACTAACTGTGAAATTTACTAGAAAGCGGCTGAAAAAAGTTTAGAAAAGAGCTGCATTTGATGCACGGATTACATATGGCCCCTTTATGTAAAAAAATTTGATATCCTATAATTTGTTCTAATTTATGATTGTTGTAGATTATATCAAATTGTTTTTGGCTTGATTTATAAATTTTAATGAAACCTCATATATATATGAGAATTGAGAACAATATATTGCTAAGCCACTATGTGCCTGTCATTGGTCTGATTGTTCCATAAATGAATTACAGTTTTTGTTAAGATCTTTTTTACTTTTTTGTTTTATATCCATCAGTTTTTTATTGTACATAGCAGATAATGATTATAACTTCAAGTGTCGTGAATGCATGTGAAATTAAATAAAGTGGGTACCTCTATGTTTGAAGTTGGTGGAAAAGAGTTTAGCTATGGCCTTTTTTCTTTTAACAATGTTGCTTGTTTTTGCCAGGCACTGCTTGTATTTTTTGTCACTAATGAATTGGGCATGGGCCAATCGTCAAAGGCTTTGGTAAGAATTACAAAATTTATTGACAATTACTTAAATCAACTGTGTACAGCACATGTGCATCAGTATTTTAATATAATTATGAATGTCGCATAGCTAGCGAACTAGTAAAATTAGTGATATCCAGAAACAACCTCTACTACTAAGTTAATTATTCAGCAAATAGATCTAGTACCATGTTGTTGGTTATTCAGTTTCCTAAGAATTAATAGTTTAGGTTCGAGGTTTTGATCTCCACTTTAGTCATTTCAAAATGCACAGGAGACAACTTATATTGTTGGATTTACTGTTGCGAAGCATTCCCCACAAGAATTAAGCTTGTTTGAGAGTATGTTGATAATACTCCAAAGTGGTGCAGTGACTAATGCCCTTCATGCATTTCTAACAAAAGAAGTTTCCATTTTAAGAGTGTTTGGTGGATTGGTTGAGTCTAACTGCTCATTTTTCTTTCCATTTCAGGTGCCTGCCATTATATATATTTGCAGCTTCCTGGTGTCTGTTATTCTGCAGGTCTCACTTGGCCTTTTTATGGTTGAAATACTTTGCCTGTAACAACATTTCTTGATTCCAAACTTCTAACTAATGCAGGAGATTAGATGGTCTGGGTGGCGCCTTAAGGCCTTCTTTAATGCTGGAGCCATTCTTTGGATGTTTTCTGGTGCAGGAGTATCTGTTCTTCCAGACAGCATGCACAATCTTATGTACATTCTCTCAATAGCAATTGGTGCTGCTAATGCTTTGATGACGGTATGTTAATTGTCTCACATAGCATAGGAACTTCAAAATTGCCTGCCATGAACTTATGAAGTTTGAGGCACATTGGACTTTTAAGTCAAAATAAACTTGAGCAGTTTATGTAGCCAATCTTTCTTAATTATCGTAAGCCCTATTTTGTTGTGTGATCTGTTAGAACATTTTGTGACACTTTGTTGCTTATATTTATTAATTCATTGGTAGGACATGGTCTTAGAGTTTGTTTTTGTAATGTATCGTGGCAGCTGATAGATCGTGTTCCTGATTGTCCATCAGTGACAGAAGTGACTAATCAATTGATGTTGAAGTTAAAATGCGATTGTGGATTTAGCTTGGTCATTTCACTCAACATAAAGCACCTGCATGTTACAGTGACTCGTGAGATCCATGAAACTTGCAAAATGAGTCATTCTTATTCATTGACATATACACAGAACAAACTCTTTTAATTTACTTTAGAAATTATAACAAATTTAAGAAAACATTTTGTACTCAGACTAATTTGCACTCTGCCTGACACCTTATATAATTTGAGTAACAGGAGTTACATCCACTGTATAGATCCATGAATGCCCTTTTTGATGGTAGCATTGATAGAGCAATTCTAAAATGTGATTCTTCTAGGAGTCGGATATATCCTCGAGGTGGTTCTCTTTGGTCTCTCATTTTCTCTTTTTTCCGATGCAGGTGACTGGAATTAGCATGGAAAGCATGCTGGTTGGAGAAAACCTAAACGGATGTGCTTTCGTGTATGGATCACTAAGTTTTGTTGATAAATTATCATGCGGCCTCGCTTTGTATGTTCTCGAGTCATATCAAGGTAAAACAGTAACTTGGTTACAGATGCCATGTTTCTAAACTAATTTATGCTTATATTATCATTATCCGTCATTTGTCATATTGGACCTGAATAGAGATACAAGTTGATAGAAGTTAGAAATGTTTGTTTGATGCAAGGAATCAGCCAGAAATAGCTTCTTTTGATTTTCTTTGCTGTTACACTAACTTGTTTAAGACTACTGCTTCTCCCTTGAACCTTGAATTATGTTCTGAATGGTGTTATTTCAAGTTTTTTCTCAAGGTATCCCACCCCTCCCCCACCTTCATCTCCTCTTCCCTTTCGCAAGTCTTTACTACCTGTCCTCTTGAGTGCTTCATTCTTTTATTTTGGAGATAAAATGCATATCAATGTATTTAATCATTTACCTCAACTCATGCTAATTCAAGATTTCATCCTTTATGCTAATTTATAAGCTTGGATATTCGTGCTCTGTCATGTACTTATATGATTTTTTTTAATAAAATGTTTCCGTACATATATCTTTTGCATCTTCCTTTTTTTAGATTAGCAAATTATTAGGTTAAAAGCATGGACTCAAAGCTAATGAAAGACACTTGCATAACCGTAGGGTTTCATGCTCTTCGATGAACTATATCCTTAATTTTCTCTCCTCTCTCTCTCTCTCTCTCAGCTGTTCCTTTCAAATGATTTATCAAGATTGTCCATGCTTTAGTACATCTCAACCTTCATTTTGCTTTTCTGATGCATTATTTTATCTTTTCAAAACTGTGAGCTAACCAATTTCAGATTCATGGGGTTGTGCCTAATATATCATAAACTTCTACAAAAAGGGCCGAAAAATATCTTTTTTGGTTTGTCAATTAGATCTCCACCTGACAATAACATCTTCTCTTCAGGTTCACCTGATGTCATGGGGAACCTTGGCAGTAATGTCAGTCATTCAGTAAACAGATATGGTCTGGGAGTGATTCCTGCAACCTGTGCATTTCTTTCTGCTGTCATCACATACACCATGAAACTTCCAGATACCACCAGTTCAAGCAATCTGGTAGAACCCCTTCTTGCATGATTTTGGAGGTGGGGGGTGGATGATTTCTGCATGCTTTCATGTATGTTCTACATCACCTGGAATCTCTCTTCCAAGTTGACATGAAATGTGCATGGAGAGCAAGCTGTTGACTTCCATCTTCAAGTATTGACTGCATCATTTCTTGGCACAACTAATATGTACATATGATTATTTTCTAGGATGGAGTTTGGTATTTGCTGAAGTCAGGTAATTTCACTGTATCAGGAAAAAAACATATTTCATTTGTTCCTAAGCATCTTTTGCATTGCAATATAGTTTCTAATTCCAAAAAGCATCAAATTCCTGCACATGATTGGAAGCTGTTGCTCTTCTTTTGATTCCATTAAACAATCCAAATGCAGCTGGAGCCTTGCGTTCTACCTTGCAAAATTATGATGACTAGAAATTAAATATCAGGTTACTCGGTCTGTACCGATTGGTATTTACTGGTCCGACGAAGGTGGTTGATACTAGTCAATATTTATTTTCTTTTTTTTTTCTCTCGATAATACCAGGAACATTATGAGCCGAAGTACCGACCTTTTATTAAAACTGATATCTGATCGAAATTTAAATTCTTGATATTGGCTAGTAATTTGATTGTTTCTAAATCAACCTTATTGAGTAGGATGATATTATTATAAGTACATAATAAAAGAAGAATTAGTCTTATATTAAATACTAATGAAAACATTTTAATCCTAAACCTACATATGATGATTGTGAGGATAGACTTTACGATTGTGAGGATATCAAATATTAATCTTAGCCGTTATTTCTGAAATTACAATTGACTATTTGGGGCTAATTATATATCGAGCAATGTCAATTTACCTTAGTTTCATTTATGGTAATGGATGACATCGGTGGTGGTGAACGATGTCGCCACTAGGGGTTGGAGCTCCTATTGCTCCACTTGCTGCCGGTGTAGATGTCGAGCGACGCCACTCGACATCTGCATTAGCGTCGTTCAGCTAAGGTAGCGGTAAAAGCTTTGGCCCCCAACGACACTGATGCAAATATCAAGTGGTGCCGACATAGACGTCGAGCAACGCCACTCAATAACTGCATAATGTCAACGTAGTTGTTGAGCAATATCGGTTGGCATTTACGTTGGCACCGACGTAGTTGCCAAGCGGTGGTGCTCGATATCTGCATTGGTGCTACTAGGGGCTAGAGCTCTTATCGCTCCTCCTTGCTACCAACGTAGTTGTCGAGTGGCATTGCTCGATATCTACATCGGTACCACTAGGGGTCGAAGCTCCTACCGCTCCCCTTACTAAGCGACGCTGCTTAGAATCTATGTTGGTGCCACTGGGTCCGAAGCTTCTATCGCTCGTCACGCTGTCGATGTAGTTGCCGAGCAATGTTGCTAGGTATTTGCCTTAGCAATGAGTGGGGCGGTAAGAGCTCTAGCCCCTAGCGACGCCATCATCCGCCACCATTGACGTCATTTATCACCATCAACTGAAACTTAAAATTATTTTTCTATCATTTGTTTTCAACGATGTTAAGATATATCGACGTAATTATAGGGATATCGACGTAACTTTTTTTAAGTATATGGGTCAGGATGCTAAAGACAACTAACTACAAAAGGTAATATATAATTAGCCGGACTATTTGATGATGAAATTTGGTATGCAATTTTGCTTTAGATCATGAAACATTATCTAAGTCACTGTTGTTTTATATTTTAATTTCATGATATGTATTGTATCTTGTTTTAATTATGTGGATGATGTTGGATTCGTGACCGTCAACACTGTTCATATTATATACCAAATAATTTATTTCTAGGGATACTTAGGGTCTCTTCTTTAAAATATGCATTCATATAATGGTTAAATAGTCAAATAAAATAGTAATATTTGCCACATGGACATCAGCTTGTCAAAAATAAATAAATAAATAATGAAAGATATTTTGTTCATCGCAAGTGGTTGAAAATTATAAGATTCACGATTGAGAACTTGGGTGATGATGCAAGTTGTTCTCTTCTCTTCTCTTCTCTTGCTTCATACATTTTCATTTTACATTTAATTTGAGCATCCAATGGACCCTCGACAATAGTTTCTCTCTCTCGAGACGAATCATTTATGTCATGGAAGATTCTCAAAGTGCGTTAAGAGAGCTAAGTCAAAACGTTGAGCATCGTAAAGATCTTAATAGTAGGTTCAATGTCATGGAAGATTCTCAAAAGAAGAGCACTAAGTCAACAGGTTGAGCATCGTAAGGACCATAATAATAGTCTGTTTGACTTTGGACTTTTGCCACTTGTCAGCCTTCCTCGTAGTTCATATCGTTGGAAGATTCTCAAAGTGCGGCTCTCTCTCTCTCTCTCTCTCTCTCTCTCTCTGTGTCCTCTAGATAAAACAATGCCAAAGCTGCAGCAATGTCGATCCGGAGGCAGGGGTCGCCGGGCCGCATATGGAATGACACAGTACATGGAATTGAGTTCGACGGAGCGAATTCTCATCCCAGGATAGTTTGTTGTTTATCCACTTTCGAGTTCTTCCTTCTTTAATTCCTCCCGTTATTTTCATTTCAATCTTTGTTGTCGCCCGTAAACGTTGACACAATCTCGTTGATTTGTGTTCATGTTCTAACAACATCGGTATAGCTTGTCGGATTCTTCTGATGGTGGTCACCTGCATTGGGTAATGAATGCTAAACCTGTTGTGCACACAAGATTGCATGGTTGAAACTTGGCTTCATCATCGATCTCGTTGCTTTTGTTTTCTATTTTGTTGGACTGCTGCGATACATCACATTGGCCAACAGGCTGAAGTAATACAAATTATCACTGCAAACTCTGTCCGTAAACCAACATGAAAAGGCCAAACCACACAACTCTTCTTCTTGCTTCTGTTTCTTATCATTATTTTTGCAGCTCTCAGCTCATCTCATTTCAACACTCGAACATACAACCAAACTACAATTTCTGCTTTTGTTAATGTGCACATGCCGGAGAAAAGAATATGAGAGACATCCAGATGCTTGAAAGCTGGAGCACCCAAGAATATTTTTTTTTTTCTTTTATTCAGCATGCATTTCTGCGGTCGCGGGAGATACAAATGCGACATCAACGTCGAACTTTTGTGTTTCCACCTTTTGCACTTCAACTTGTAAATGTGTAAATGTCAGAGAGTATCTGTCCTGACCACATTCGAATGATCGAACTTTATTTTTTCAACAAGACGAAGCCCTGCTTGCATCCGTCCATTGTCAAAGAGGGCTTCTTCACAGTTTGTAGAAATCTTCTTCATGCCTATCTGTAACTACTTCAGCAAGTTTTCTTTTTTGTGTCTGTCAGTGGTTGTTTTAGTTGCAATGGGGTATGAAGATTTGGGAATTGTCGATATCTAAACAATCAAACACTTGTGTTGGTTAGCAGTTCATTGTGCCAGATGTGAGTTAACTGCAAGTTGAAGGTAACTGGTGTAGTCGATATTATTCAGCCGCACACAGCACAAGATATGCTCTGGCAAGTCTTCAGGCTTGTTCCCCTGCATACGAAAGAAATTAGTTTGTTCGATGCTTCTGTTAAACTTAACATGCAGAGGCCTCTACAACTTCTAAAGAAATTATTTGACTTTATGATTCATATTAATGAAAATATGCAAGTGCATCTCGGTTTTGTGCTGAACATAAAGGAGTTACCTGTATTGTTAGGCCAAAGTCCAATACACAAAACTTCAGCCTGTCAAGAAATGCTTCAAATCCTTTCCTCGCGATGTAACTAAATCGATGTATATCCAAATCAATCTCAAAGTAGTTATTGCCCTGCAAATTGTAAATTACAGCAGCAACATAAGGGTCATGAGATGAAATATTTGTGCTAGAATGATGTCTCACTGCAGCATGCAGTTCATGTCAAAGTTCACGTAGAAAATATATCAATCACAGAACCTAAATTCCAAATTTCTTCTATATAATTTCCTTTGGATAGACACAAAAATAAAGCAACCCAATGAATGAAACTCCATCCACGTCTGGTATAGGGTTATATGTCTGTGCCTTCTGCACCACACAGGAATATACTGTTCCCAAAACTCAAACCTATTAGGCCAAAGTGGCACAATGATGTGGATCTTACAGTGATGCAAACTTTTTTTATCACCAAAGAGGGATAAACTTACCGAATAGAAATCATGTTGTGGACGAGAAAGAACAGGCCTCTCATTGTACGTATTTATAAGCTTCCTCTCAGCAGTGCTTAAATGAAGATCCTCCAAATTTGCTGCATGGACGAGGATTTTTAGCCTTTCTCTGAAGGGAACAAATGTGTCCATAGGAAAACTTTTGACCCTTTCTTCCTCATCATCAATTATCCTCTGTCAAGAAAGACATGCAAGAATCAAAATATAGTATAGAAATCTAAAGAATCATTCGAATGATATGACGAAAGCATACACACTCTTCCAAAAGATACCAACAAAAAGTAAGCGCCCAGTAAAGTGAGATACAGTCACAGACATCTATGCATAAGAACCATATGCATAGATGCAATCAGGGCTTCAAAACCTGTCCAGACTGGTATTAATCAGACCGGTATTTGCTGTTACAATACACACTCTTATTATACTTAAAACCTAGTGGATTACTCAGTATGGGTCTTTTTCACAATGTTACAACAGGCACTCTGAGATAACAATGGATATAGTCCAAACTACAACTGACCACTCATAACATGCCATGCACCACAAACCATAAATCATGCTCTTAAAACACCTCAATCTCCCAAGTGTATATTTGGAGTATAAAGTTTACTGGATGAACAAAAAAAAAAAAGATGCTGATCAGAAATCAGAATTAATCTTACCCTAATATTCTCCAAGAAATGAGATGGAAGTTCCTTTGAGTAATCTTCAGAAAGCCTAAAATATAAAACAAAGCTCATTCCTTCACCATCAGTTTCACTCTGGAAAATAGTAGCAGGATACAGTGGAACCTGCGAGACACAACAAATCTTGCAGATAAGTTTGACTGCATGATACTCAAAAGGTTGTAGATACAGTAAGCAAAAAAAGGACATTGCAGGTTTCTTTAAGATATCAACTTGGACCGATATGTAAGTGAATACAAGTTGAATCCTTGATCCAAGTTATTTTACCTATATATCACTTTTCTGATCCAATTTTTTATGTATAACTCTCTTTCGTTTCACACAATACATATTATTTAGGGAATCCGCAGCAAATATGCCCAGGCTGATCTAAGAGAGAATTGTTGACTGTTTGTCCCAGTATCTAAGCCTGACCTAGTAAATTGGAAAAATGATTTGGTACATGCAAGTCAATCATTGGCCAGCCAACCAGCTGATACTGTGAATGGTTACTGTTGCATTACGATGTCATTATATCCTCCTTCCTTTTTCCTTATTTTTCAATATGTACAGTATATCTGGTCCCATGAGAACCGAAGCAGTTGGTGGACAAACCACCAGGAACTGGCTGCCATCTACATCTAACCTTCTTAACATGAGAAAGCACGACTCCTTTACACAATACAGCTAAAAAGTCAACAATCATGATGACAGTCTATAAGGAGTCAATAAAGTAAAAAAGATAAGGTAGCACCATAGCAGGATAGGTATAGATGTATAGTTGCAGTTAGAATTATTAAAGTAAGAGAAATGCTTCAACTGAATTCTTTTATTCATCAACATTACTCAGTTTTTACATTATGGTCAGAAAATTCCATTGTTCTCTCGCATGAATCTCTAGATCTTGGAAGCATTTGATGCATACACATGATATGACTGCTTTTTCTTGGAGATTTGGATAAAAGTGTAATCAAGTACCGACTAGATATAGGAACAGGATTTAAAGAGAACAAGGACCAGAAAAGTATGCCAGAGTTAGTAGTATAAAGCTTTAGCCCTTTCAATAACAAGCATGTTGTCACCCCTAACAAACTCAGTCAAGATATTTAGTCTTCCATTATGTTACTTTTGTTATGCTTTAAGATTGACTTTGAAAATGCAGATTCCTGTATCAAGAAGAAAGTTGGCTGTTATAGCAAACCAAATGATTCGGTCCTTTAAGTTCTTTGTTGAGCTAATTAAAGAACAAAAATACAATGATGCCTTGAACAAGCAAACAAGAAAATTTGTTCATACCAAATAACAAAATTGTGCTTTAGTTTGGCTCCTTGATGTACCAGTTGGGATAAGTTATACATGAATGGAGAAGTTTAAAAACAATACCTATGCTCACATCAAATGATAAACTAAACCGCTCTTGGTAAGCAGATAAAATATGCTCTGATATCTTTGTTACACTAGATTACTTTGCCCTTTGTTGGTGGATATGGAAAACTATATTTCTGGACAGTGTTTCAAGCCACAAACTAGTATCATAATGTCGATTATAATGTGCTTTATCTTAGAGCATGACATGCATCTTGAAACAGCAAGTAAAAGTCATAAGGTAAACATAGTTTCAGTAAGGCTGGTTTGGCTACATACCTGAATATTAACTACAAGAATAGGTGGGAGCCTGCCAGATGAACTCAAATTGGGGAGTTCCACAAATCGAGCAATGTGATTAATTTTTTGCTGGCACAGGTAGACATCGACACCAAATGGACAGTATGCTGCATTATTTGGAGCAAAATCTTTCTTCTTGTCCCTGGCAACAGTTGAAAGCTAACATCAGAAATTCAGTCACAATTACATCATCCAGATTTCACATATGTATAAAATGAGGCATTTCCACACTATAATTGAGAAAAAAGTAAATCTTTGGATAATTGAACTACAACTACCTAAAGTAATGTGGCCCCCGTACTTTGAATGTGCTGGGCTCTATATGTGACCAGCTATCAAGAATTTTCTTCTCTAGCAGGCAGAAAGGAACTTGAGAACCTGCTAGTGGCTTTTCAAGAAAGGGCCTTGTAGAAACTTGCACACAAATAAAAGACAAAGTCAGTATTACATTTCATGATCAAAGAGAAAGCCTCAAAAGATTTCTTTATGAACTCATAAATAAAGCTATTTAAGCAAATGGAAATGATACATGAAATTAATGAGAAATACTCAAACACAATTAGTTCAACTAAAATGTATGAGATTCAGTGGTTGCTACAAATCAGAAAAGATCAGGACACAAAAGAAACGAACAAATTATTGCTGGTGAAGATTAAGATATTCAAGAGACAAGAGTGGGGTATAACAATTAGTTTGATGATATTTTTTCTATTTATTTCAGAGAATAAACAACTCTCAGATGAAGTCCAAAGTCCAAGAATTATTTTACTGAAAAAACCAGCATCCAGATGAATGAAGAGAGGGTAGTAATACTAACATAATGTAGATGTGGAATGTGCTTCCCCTGACTTCCACTTGAAGGAAAGCTTCAAGGATGTCTTTTTGGCTGAGTTTGGTGGACTTGAGCATAAAGCTTTTCTCTTTTCAGCGGTCGATACAGGGGCAACGAGGCATGGTAAGCAGTTGTTTGGCAGGATCCCGCAATTGTTCAATATACCTCCATCATGCCCACCAGCATTCGCATCCGCAGGCATGATTGACAAATCCTCAAGACTCACAAAGGCTTTCGCAGTATTCTCCGAGTTCTTTGGAGACTGCTCCCCTAATTTTCGTCCCTTCTGCTGTCGATCAATAGAAGAAATGGAGGAAGCATTCGGGTGGCTTGCTCCTATGCTGCCATCCCTGAAAGATGAAGGGCTCAATATGTCTTCGCCTTCAAAACTGTTTATGGAGAAAGCATCTGCAGAAATTTACGACGCATATCACAACTCAAGGACAAGGAATATCAAATAAGCTCGAAAAGAATAGTAGATATTGATGAATAATCATTGCCAAGGATCCATCATCCAATATCAATCTGATATGTGCAACGTAGTACCATCCTGAACGCTCCTAAAATCCTCCTCATCTGATGCAACCGCAGAGAATGTGTCGAACCATGCTTCCTCGGTACTCCCTGTCGATATCATAGCTTCAATTTTAAGCAATGCCATATAGTTAGAGAAACCAAAAGGATTGCTCAACTGATTAGTGCCAAACAGTAGTAAACAACATGGTAAAAAAGATGAAATCAGTATCAACATCTCATGTCTTAAGAACTTATCAAAAGTCTGCTACAGAGCATGTGTTGCACTGATTATTCTGTCAAGCCGCGTTCAATTGCAGCATAGACGACTATGATCATCCGGTTGACTTTTCAATCTAAAGCATAAAGCTTTGATCTCTTTCAACGTCCCAACTTCGATCAAATATCTACTGCCATTAAGAATCGAAGTCGAAGGCACTCCTTCCCCTATCTATCTGTATCATTCGAATCCAAAAACCAGGTGGCTAAGATGCCAATTTTGGGAACAAAACCAGCTCGATGCACATCAGGACTCACCCCCCAGGCATAAAAACCTCACCTTTTTTGGCCCCCTTCGAAAACCCCAAACCAAATCGAACACCAAAAACAAGCGAAGACGAAGTCAAGCCACAACCTCGGAACGCGGGGTTGCTGTAGGGCGCCTGATCGGCCTGGGCCTCATCGATCGTCTCCATCACCTTCCGTGCCGCCGCACGCCGCCTGATCGTCCTCCTCCTCCTCCTTCGCCGCGTCCCTTCCGCCGAGCTCCGCTGCCCTCCGACGCACCCATCCGGTCTCGAGAGGCACGGCCCCATATCCCTCTCTCCGTTCTCCTCCTCTGTCCCAATGCTGGGTCTGCGGTCGTGACTCCGAGATCGCGGAAGACGAAGAAGAAACAGAGCGGGCCGACCGAGGACGAGTTGTTGCAACTCTCACATCTATCTTAACATCACGACAGAGATATATACCTCATTAATAATGACAAAAGCGGGATCGACTGAACAGCCGCAGGAGAGCGCGAGAGGGTGTCGGAGGCGTACGTAGACGGATTCTTCCTGTTCGGATACAATCTACGCGTGTCACCCTCTACCTGGCCGAATCCCGGCGCAGCGCGTGACGACTACTTTTTCCCGCTGTGGACCCGATCCTTTCAGCCAATTACAAGTCAACAACGCGAAGGGTATCCCAACGCGGGAGTGGTCGAAAGCATTCGCGTAATCCAGGAGGCCCTCCTCGGTCGCCGCGTGTGCGCCGCCGTGATCCACACGGTCTCGCTCGGATTCTGTGGTAGATTGCGGTCCCCACCAATACTAATATGAACAGAAAAGGATTGTGTTTGCCTTTGTTCGAGTGGGAATCCAATTCTTACAGCACTATGGATACTCTTTTTTGAAGAAGAGAGTTGTTTTTTGGCTTCTAACACATGATTCGATTTGATGTTCGGAAAATAATAGGACATGACCAAAGAGAGACCAATGAAATGGACGATTCAAATTACTTCTTGTTTTGGTGGGCAGAATCTTTATCAACCTCAACGTGGTTTAGAATCCACGACACCATTTTTCTAAAGGATCTAAATGACTTTGGTCGTGCTTTTTGAAGGCCACGGAGAAGGTGGCACTAAAGAACACACACGAACATGTGGCTCACAAGTGAGAAGAATTATTTTTTGTTGTCGTCAAACAACTGCGGAGAATACCGACAGCCAAACGAAGCATGTTGTGCGGTATCCATCGGTCAAGTTAGGTGAGATTATATTCCAAATGTTTCCAAAGTTCATAGCCTCCTACGATGAATAGTGTGTGATATGGCATTGGTTTTGAACGCCCATTATTCCGATTCCAGTGGGGGAAGTGTGTCTAACTTAATGAGATTGATTATGAATGAGATTGACTAAGCATAATTTAGCCCAATACGGTGGTACGGTTTAGTTTGATTCGATTTGTTTGTCTAATTAGAATAATAGTTTAAAACCTTTGGCTCGATTTACAACTCCCAGTTTATATGCAAAGTTTGATCATGTTCAAGTTTTATTTTTTGGAAGAAAAAGAAAATCAATCAAAGTTTAGAATTACGATTAATGTTGATGAATTGACTTGCATGAGTTTGGACGTTCTTCGATAGAATAATTATTTTTTAACGCATTCGATGCACCTTAACGAAGAATAATTATTTAGAGCACTTGATATATTCTAATCGAGGAAAATATCTTCTTGTACTTGATACGTTCATCAAAGATAAAAACATCTAAGGCATCTAATTCTATGTATAATATCTATTTCTAAGATATAAGTATTCAAAGTATTTTGATGTACTATAATTGAGTAAAGAATCTCTCATATATAATTTGTCATAATCGGAGAAGGCATCTCCTTGCACCTTATGCATTCATCCCGAACATAAGCATTTGAAATCCCGATATGTCATTTTCAAATAAAGTATCTTTTTGTGTTTGACGTATCCGCATATGAAGTATCAGTAGAGTATCTATTTATCTTAATCAAGCAAAAAATCTTCTTGTATTTAATATATTTACTCATGATATACAAGCATAAGAAGTGCTATTTGCATTCTGACGAAGTAAAACATCTCTATGCTTCATGTATCTACCCATGATAAAAGCAAATATAAGCATTGAAAGTATATCTTATATCATCAGTATTAGATAAAACATCTTCATGATGCTTTATGTGACTACCCATGATAAAAGCATCCGGAGCACTTAGATATGTTCTGATCGATGGAAATATTTTCTTATGTTTGATACGTCCATCAATGATAAAAACATCCAAGGCACTCGATGCACCTTATGTCTAAAATTTCATTCTAAGATAAAAGTATTCGAAGTATTTGATATATCATAATTGGAGAAAGAATCTCTCACATCTAATTCGTCATATTTAGATAAGTTATCTCTTGTATTTGGTGCATTCATTTAGGACATAAGCATTTAAAAGTGTTGATGCATCATATTTGAGTAAAGCATCTCTTTGTATCTAGTGTAACTATTGAACACAAGTATATGAAGCATTGCTAGAGTATCTAATGTATCTTGATTAAGCAAAAAATCTTCTTGTGTTTGATTTATTTGCTCATGATAAATGAGTATCGAAAGTGTTATTTGCATTCTGACTAAGTAAAATATCTTTGTGCTTGATATGTCTACCCATGATAAAAGTATCTAAAGCACCAAATGTATCTTAACTACGAAAAAAATTTTCTTTCATCCAATGCATACACTTCAAATATAAGCATTGAAAGTGCTCCTTGTATCCTAATTAAATAAAATATCTTCATGATGTTTTATGTGTCTATCGATAATAGAAATATCTAAAGTACTCGAGATAAAAAAATATCCTTATGTATGATACGTCCATCAAATATAAAAACATCCAAAGCACCTGATACACCCTATGTCTAATGTCTCATTTTAAGACAAAAATATTCAAAGCACCGAATACACCCTATACCTAATGTCTTCTTCCAAGATAAAAGTATTCAAAGTATTTGATGTATCATAATCGGATAAAGAATTTATCACATTTAATCCATCACAAATAGACAAGGTATCTCCTTGCACCTGGTATAGTCATCCGAGACATAAGCATTTGAAAGTCCCGATACATCATCTAAGCAAAGTATCTCTTTGTATCTGATATATCAACCCAGGACACAAGAATATGAAGTATTGATAGAGCATCTAATGTATCTTAATCAAATAAAAAATCTTCTTGCGATATATTTGCTCATGATAAATGAGCATCGGAAGTGCTCTTTACATTCTAACTAAGCAAAATATCTCTATGCGTGATGTGTCTGCCCATGATAAAAGCATTCAAAGTACCTAATGTATCCTACTCAAAAAAGAATTTTTTTTCATCCAATGCATATACTTATATACTTAAGTTATAAGCATTGAAAGTGAGGTAAAACATCTTCATGATGTTTTATGTGTCTACCAATGATAAAAGAATCTAGAGTACTTGATATGTTCTAATCGAGAAAAGCATCTCTTTGTACTTGATATATCCATCAAAGATAAAAACATCCAAAACACCGGATGCACTTTATGTCTAATATCTCCTTTCGAAACAAAAATATTTAAAATATTTGATATATCAAAATCGAGCAAAGAATCTTTCACATCTAATTCGTCGTAATCGAACAAGGCATCTCCTTGCACCTGATGTATTCATCTATGACATGATCCATTATATCCGAACAAAACATCTTTTTATATGTAATGTATCGACGTAACGCAAAAGCATATGAAGCAGGCTAAAATTTTTGCCTATGTATTCATCTTAGATAAAATTATCTAGCACATATGACTCATCCTCACTCGGACAAAAATATTTTATGTACTATTTTTTCATCTCGAATAAAAACATTCAATAACTATTTTTAATATAAATAACGATTATCAAGATCCTAAAATCAAAATAATAGGAGTAACTAATGACAAATATGCAAACAAACAATTAAGCCTCTGACATATAGAGTCCAATCAGTTGAGAAACAACAATGTACCAATATGTGTATCACATCAATATAGCATCTAAAAGTAGGATTTCCTTGATCATAATTAATACCTATAAGGGTCTCTCCAAATACGACCTATCTGATTCCTTACTCTTAGAACTCGTTCTAACCTTTTTGAATTCTCAGGTTTTTCTTCATTTGACCCGAGTAAATGCAAACTTAAAGCATCGAAAAATCTTATCGGGAAGATCATTGGTGCAAGTTTTACAAGGAGACTAATGATACTAATGAGCTCCGTCTAAACTCCCTGAGCTGACATCTTCCTAGTCAACCTTTGAGATCTAATTTTCCTCCAAAACTGACCCTCTTTTTTTCTTTTTTCCTCGATTCCGAACGAAACGAAATTGGATAAAACATGTTACATCGGGTCAACCTTATCATCTCAAATTAACGATCAAATTGGCATCGACATATATTTATCATTGTATTTATTATATACATACATACATACATATTTGGGTGGAGCCGTAATGAGATATTGAAGCCCAGTTTCGGGTGCCAAAAAAATGGGCATTGTCATATATGTAACTTTGGAATTAGGTGGCCTAATTGCGACAAGAACACTTACTAAGAGGTATACATGTACTATATCAGTATCAGTTAATGTCCTATATCAATATCAAGATTATATATACCACCAATTATCAACCAGGGATTTGGCTGATTGCAGATATCAGAAGGGTCTTCTGCAAGAACACCCAGAAAATAACAATATTTTACTGATTATTACACATGAAAAGATGCTACACCTCACCATTATCAACGAGGGAACAACAACAGAAATCTGATGCAAATATACAGTGATGAACCATACGGTAACATAGTTACTATTGAGAAAGTTGGTTTGGCTAATCGAACAGGAGATACGACAAGGCAACACTCTTTAGCTCAGCAGCAATATCTTATGAGAAGCATTGCGGGATGCTCGAGAGGTTGTGCTATCGGCTAATATTTGGTGTCTATTCCACGGCCAACATGCTTATATCTCACATGGGTTCTTGGACGTGCACAACTGAAAATTCACAAACCATGAGAGAAATCAGCGTACCAGTTTGATACGTATGGAGCATTATGATAGTTCATCTGAGAAGAATATGCTATGACTATGTTCACCGTTTCTGTATATATACAGTAGTAATGCAAAGAATGTCAAAACCACTGAATCAGTTCATGTTATCTTAGTTCCTCAAACATAGAGCCCGGAAAGAAATATAATAAATAAATTTAAAAGTATATCATCTGAATGGTACAATATTTAGAAGTTTAAATCAAGGTTTGCCATACCGTACCGTACCGGCGTTTCGACCCGGGCTCGATACCGGTACGGTACGGTATACCGCTCGGTACACCCAGGTGTACCGAGCGGTACACTCAGGTGTACCAAGCACTGTAGCAGTGCTACAGTGCTCGGTACGGGCGGACCGGTACAGGGCAGTCCGCGTACCGCTAGCCTGTCGGACCGGTACGTACCACCCGTACCGGACGGTACAGTCCGGTACGGCAAACCTTGGTTTAAATCAAGAACACAGGAAAAAGAAGATTCTTCTCATCTGTTAACAAACTCAGTCATCTTTATAGTTGTCGAGCAAATAAATTTGACCAAGCATAGAGTTGATAAAAATCTCAATTGTCATCATCACTGATTAAAAGAAAATCTTATTCATGGGATTCGATCTAAAATCCTACTTGTTCCCCTTGTTGCTGAAAAGACCCAATAATATGCAGGTTTACAGTTGAAAAGGATCAAATTATTAGCATCATCTTCCCTTTTCCATTTCTTCTTTTAGACTTGAGAAAAACAAGAGGTCCACTCTCACCAGTAATATAAGAATCTACCACCAAGACATACTAAAAATCAATTTTCTTGATCGGCCACTCTGCAAGTATACAAGTAACAAAAATCTCAATCATGATCATGAACTATCTTTTCTGCTTTATAATTTAGAAACACTTACTCCACAAGATTCTTTCTTATAATTGTCCATGCTTAGTTTTACAACCAAAATTGTATAGAACAAATAATGTGTAATGGTACATATGAGCCTAACATAAAATGTTTTTCAAATAAAGGAACGACTTCCAAATCAGGCTAATATCCTGAGGTAGCAGAAGAAATCTAAAACGCTAGAGAACAGGATACGTAGGATACACAACTCAAAAACACATTTCACTCAATTCTCTGGAAACAATAAGCTACGAGTACTTTTAGTCATCAGTTAACCTTCTGTTTTGTGTTTGCCATAACAGGAATGAGTCTGGATTCACATAGCAAAGAGGAAAAAAATAAATCACAGAGGAGAATTCTGATGTGGATACTGCAACACAAATCAAGCAAATTGAGAGTGATCAGGAATCAATTCACTGTAGTTCTGCACATGAATGACTAGAGCTTGTTCACTTGAAAAGAAGTTAAATCTAGTGTGCAAGGACTATTGGTTGAGAAATCATACTTGAGGCAATAGAGAGTTGAAAGGTGACCATGAGAATATTTACCTTGATTAAGTTTTCCTACTAAAAGGAGCATGTCAATATATGTGACAGGAAAATCGTAACATTACTCAATTTTCAGCCCAAAAATTCCTTCAGACATGCAACTTTCATCATTCTATCGGGGGTGGTTTGGACAAAATTTTGAAAATACAAACATGCTATTCCAGATAATTTCTTTAGAGAAATACTACTGCCATTCTGTCAATGAAAAACTACAAACTACAATTAATTTTTATGTAATGGAACAGGAACTCAAGATGAGTGGTGTTTGGGTCGGAAGTGTATCCTAACACTTCTGACCTTTCACCTCATGAAAATCTTCTGCAATAGCACTTCCTGGTTCATGCCATGTGATTCAAAATGGCCATTAGATCTGCAAGATTCTTCCTCATAAATAATGTAAAGCAGGCACTTTCGTGCATGACTTCCCAATGTTAACCCATTTAACCAAGAAATCATAATAGTGAAAATTAATGATGAAGCGAACATACAGCAAAGTACCTTTAGAATTTCCATGCATTAGCCAGCTGGTTTTGTCTTCTCACATTAATTCGTCACAGTTGAGGTGCAAAAATGCTCTGAAATGGACAGGAAGCAAATATATTGTTTAATCAGTACCAAGATACACAGAATTGTGTAATCAGGCACACTTTTAAGAAATTTAGGTATGAAGTTTCTCTCAAAAGTTCTCAGAAAAACAAAATATATAGGAAAATTCCAAGCATAACCCTCCAAAGTGGGCAAAACTGGATCTTTTCCTTGACATGTTGAAGTGTATTGCATATGCCTTTTAAACTCTAAATTGATCATAGATTTCCCTTTTTCAATGTATGCGTATTAGCTTTTTGTTCTTAGAGTATTTTACAAGCGATCCTAAAAAGGACATTTTGCTCGGCAGAAGGTTCCCATACTATGTCAACCAAAAGGATAAGATACGCTTCTTTGAGGCGCGACGTTTTCCACACAATTCGATCTTAACTACACACCAACTTCGTGTCATGTTGTAAGGAACCATTTTTAATTCTGACACGTACACAAACACAAAGGGACATTACCTCGAGCATGGAACGGGCGACCTCCTTGGCGCGGCCGAGCAGCGAGAGACTGCCCCTGCAGGAGTGCACGGTCTGGAACTGCTCGATGCCGAGCTTGCGGGTGATCCATCCGACCTGGAAGTAGATGAACTCAGAGGAGGGGACGTCGACCATGATGCCGCCGACGTCGAACCAGACCATGAAGCGGCGGACCTGGACGCCCTCGAGACTCGCGATGCCGCCGTACTTGATGACGCCGGACACGCGGGGGGCGTAGTAGACCAGGTACTCGAAGTCGACGTAGCAGGGGCCGTAGAGCTCCACGACGAACCAGCCGTTGCTGGCGAGCGAGAAGGACTTGACGGTGTCCGGAAGAACGCCGGGCGGCAGGCCATACTCCGGAAGCAGGTCATAAACGGTGGTGCCGTTCGACGGCGAGGCCGGCGACTCAACGTGGCCAGCGGCGAGGGTGGGCAGGAAGAGGAGAGGGAGGTGAAGGAAGAAGAAGAAGAGTAACAGAAGAAGGGAGGAGGAAGACATGTCGAGCGGTGTCAGAAGGAAAGCAAGGGATCCCGTTTCCCGGGAAGGCTAGCACACCGGACCTTGTAATATAAGCCAAGAGGGGGAGGGAAGCGGATTGGATGTGATCCGATCCGGATCCGAATCCGAATCCGAATCCGAAGGTCCCAAAACAAGAAGGGTAAAGCCAAATAAGAATGAGAAGAAAGAGAACAATTATTGAGATATGCTCTAATGCTATTGATAATTTATTTTATAGTTTTATCTATAATTTTTCATAGATATATTATAAAAAAGACTTAAAATAATATGTAGAAACACAGTGGGCAAAAGAGGGGTGATTTCTTTTTCCTTGGTGTGAACGGACGAGGACTTAAAAAGATGGCTTGACGAGCGAGTATAGATTGGAGCATCGGGACAGGATCTAATGGACGAAACGCGTCTACCGCGGATGTGACAGCATGAGGGAAAGAGGGTGGGTACCAAATGCTTGTTCACATCAGTCCAAAATGGTGAAAGATTACAAGCTTGGTGGGTAAGGGTAGGGTAGGGTAGGGTAGGGGATAGCAATCCAACTTGGATTTGGACCTTGTTGTTGATTCACATCTGTCTAAGATTCTTTGGTTTTTCTTTTTTTGATCAATTTTTATATTTATCCCCATAAATTTACTTTGAAAAATGGTACGATCTTGATATCTATATTTATCTAACTTGGTTACATTTACATCGTATTATCATGCCAACTAAGATTCTTTGGTACTTATAACTTTTTTATAATTGAGAGAGACTCTATAAATCTCAATCATAATTGGATCTTCTTTAATCTACACTAGCTTGTATGGTATTAAATAATTTTTTTTATAATTTTAAGTGTTTCATGAATGATTTGGATACAATATTACCATAGCTTCCATTGTTTATGATTACTGTATAGACTTTATTATTAATATTACATTGAGAATAGAAGATGTTCTTGTGTTGAGATAGATCTTTTTACGACGAATAATAATCTTTTTATAACACATGTCATGTATTCTCCTTCTTCCTATGTTATTTTAGTTATCAAAATCATCAATCTCATCATTTTAGGCATCTCCTTCAAAGTTATCTTTGTGATTTGTAAAGTTGACAGTCTTACAAGTATGAAACTCGTTTGAATGATGATCAGCCCCCCCCCCCCACATTTGTATGGTAGTCGAGATATGCTTAGCTTGCCTTGTTGCTCCTCCAGCCCTTGTGCATACGTTTTGATTTGTAAGTTGTATTGACTTAATCACATCTTGCTTTTCTTTATTAAAAACAGTTTGTGTTGTCGGAGTAGAGAATTATCGATTAACAATTGAAGGTTGAGTCAATAACATTTTAGCCTTTAATGTAATATTGTGAGGTTTATCTACTATCCATATCGGAGTTAAAGATATTCTTTTTTATTATAAATTTTAGTTTGTTGATATATTTTGTCATCGATTGCTCTTTTGATTCTTATAAGTTATATCTGACTACAAGACGTAAGAACTTATCAGTATACTCGGTTACAGATCAAGTGCCTTGGATGCAGTTCTAGTATTGTTGAAACAACAATTGTTCATAGTTTATGGGTAAAAATCTTTTTTTGAGAAGTTACTTCATCTTTCAGCATGTTTGTACAGTTCTTTTCCTTGCCTTCTTCTTGTAATATATCCTACTAAACAATTGCATATCCTTTCAGCTTGTTTGTAATAAGTTTGACTTACTTGTGATCAGGAACATCCATCATCTCAAAGAAATTCTCTACTTCATAACTCCAACTAAGAAAAGCTTCAATGTTGATGTGGTCATTAAAACTGGGTAAGTCTATTTTGAGAATATAATCCTCAAATAGCCTATTTTATCTGGGTGGTGCTTGATGTCTTTTATATTTTTTACTATCATTTTTTAAGTCATCATCATAATATTGGTTGTCATGAACGGATAGTATCACGTCGGTTGAAGTATTGAGGTTGAGCTGCACCACATCTCTTCTTTGGTTGGTTCTATGATAGTCCATAATCTCTTTTTCTTTATCTTTATAAGCTAGTTGCCAACATTGAATTACGAGCACGTGTTGATTATTGGGTTGGTTGTTAGCATCAACTCCGACCCGATTGATCCCACCATCATCATGAACTCTGTTGGTGCCTAAACCCAAGTTACTGAGTATGCCATGAATCTTTTAAAGTTTATGAGTGTTTCTGATGTTACCCATAGGGTTAGCATTCTCCGATCATTATTGTTAGAGTCATTGTCATTGCCTCTATCATAAAGGTTATCACCATTGAAATTACCACTATAATCATCGATAATATCACCGTCGTTGTTGCCATTATTATAACTAAATCTCATATTGATGGATTATAGGATTGTCTTTAATAAATTAAATTTTTGATACACAATATCCATTATAAGTGGCAAGTGTAGAAAATACTTTTTAATTTTTAAGGTACAAAATACCAACTAACGGAAATAAAATTTAAAAAAATACTACTAAAAATAATTATATATAGTAAACTACCCTTATAAAGGGAAAAAAAGGAAATCAATTATTTATATTATAGAAGAAGATTGTTTACACTACTTGAAAGATATTATTTTTGATATATTGAATAGGCTTAGATGAAGACTTTATTTATACTAGTTCAAGCCTTAAAAATTAGTTAACTAAATAATATGAGATAATTTAAAAAAATAAAATAAAAATGATAAGCGAACAACTTTAGGCTCTTTAAAAAATAATCTTTTCATGATATTATTGAATGGATCTTAGTACTTATTTGAAGATTGTCGTGAGATCTCTACAACAATATATTATACTCTTCAATTATTTATACATTTTAAAATATTTAAAACTCCAAAGTAGACTCCTTGATCATATTTATTTATTTTTTTCTTAAGATTGACTTGGTCAATTCTTTTATAAAAGCTTTCTTCCTATTGTTCCATATTAAATTATTTTTTAATTATGATCATAAGAAACATGTGAACGATTTTAATATTATATATATATATATAACTCCTCTTTTTTTTGGAATAGATAGAAAGCAAAATCTGTCACTGTAAACACCCATGCTTTGTGGTAAAAAAGAGTGTTTGTCTTTTCCTTTCTTTCTTTCACTGTCTTTCGTGATGTGGTTTGGGCTTAGCGACAACTGGTGATTGATGGATAGTAGTAAATGCCAGCAAGAAGGAATCAAATTTTAGGACAGTAGGACAAGAAAAATTCAAGTGGAATAGCTGCTCTGCCATTGCTTTCCATTTGTTTTCTCTTTCTTGTTCTTAGCTTCGTGGGGGCTCACACAAGTTACATCTTTGTAAAATTTACATCGGTTCGAGATGATATCATCTAACTTAGTTTGATTAAGCTGATAATATATATGTTCTTTCTTTTGACTGCATTTGTGTTGGGGGTTTCAATTAATCTTAGAATCTCAGAGATTACTGTCACATACTCTTTCTGGTGAACAGAAGAAGTCTTAGTTTCTCATGTATTTGTTGCATGGTTTGATTAAAAGAAAATTACTTGTCAGGAGACAGTACTTGTATATTCTTTGCTGCACATATCCTTAAGCTTCTGGAGAGCACAAATCACCTCTATGGTATCGATGCATGGTTTAGTTTATGGTTATTGATTGTCCTCTCACACAAATCTTCATGCATCATTTTTGGGAATTTTGTTGCTTCAGATTTGCTGAACCATTTTGACAATTCTCTCAAGTTGTGGTTCCTCCATCTGAGACTTGAAAGATGGTGGTCTTAATCAGTCACATCTATTTCTTGAGTCAAAGTGTGTGTATTCATAAGAATCTCTCTGATTTGTTTGATTAGGATTGTCTCTCCTAAGAGTTCCCTTGGGAATGTGACTCCATGTAAGGCTTACTGTGGTGGTTTCAACATACCCTAACGAGCATTGACATCGATACAACAAATCGTATTAGGAGACTCCCAATCAAAAAGTTTAAAGAAGATGAAAAGTCGTATAGTTGTAGGTGATAAAAATTAAATGAAGAATATAGAAAGATAGAAATTGAGGAAATCTTATCTGCTTATCATGTTCCGTAAGATTGAGCTTCCATCAAGGATGCTGATCTTGGATTGATGAGATGAAAAAAGTTTACGGACGAGAGGCTTTGTGAGTGAGTCTGATAGTTGATCGGCTGTATGTACGTGAGAAACACGGAGTTGATGTCTGACAACTTGATCTCGCACGAAGTGAAAGTCAATGGCTATGTGTTTCATGCGGGAATGGAACACTAGATTAGCACATAAGTAGGTAGCTCCAATATTATCACAATATATTGTAGGAATAACTGTGGAGTTAACGTTGAGTTCCTTGAGCAAATTTGTGATCCAATTGAGTTCAACATCTTCTCACTCCCTTTATTTCTTCACTCCTTCCTCACAAGTTTTCTCTATTTATTGAGGGGCACACCGGAGATGATTATCTTGTTCATGCATCCCTTCCAGATCTGTTCATATATTTCAATCTTTTAGTGTCGTGGCCCGGAAAAAATAGACAAGAATCAGATTGATGTGAGTGGAGAACTGCAGCACTGTCAACAGGTAATCTCTCTAAGGTTTATGTATGTGCATAAATCACGTTTTTTGCACTGCCAACTCCTTCAAATCTGTGTCGTGGTTGGTTGCTGTCATTATAATCGATAATGATGTTCATGTTCAAGTTCTTCACCATTTTGAAGCAAAGTTGGCTCTTTGAAACGTGATTGCTGTGTCTTTTCCGGATCAAAGATCCATCTGAATCCCCAGCTGCAGGTTTTACTCGTCTTCCTCGTCGGTCTACGTCTGACGGCGACATGGTTCTCTCATCTCTCTCTCTCTCTCTCTCTCTCTCTCTCTCTCTGTGTGATGCGTGGATACTGCAAAGAACTTTGGAACGATTAAACTATTTGCTTCAGTAGTATATCTTAAAACGATATATATCAGACAGCTGATCGCATCGGGTAGTTGGCAAAGACTGTGGCTACAGATGTTGATCGAGACCAAGGGAATATTACATCGGATCAACACAGGGAATTGGTGGGGACTCCTCGCTGGAACTGGCCATGGTTGCCATGCAAACGAATGTTCTCTTGTTCGGGAGGAGAGAGAAGAGATCACATGCATGGATCGGCACCTTGTGGTACTCTTCTTCTTTGGATGCTAGTTTTCTCGTTGGTGTTTGACTCAACGTGTACAGTGATACATTATAGCCACTTCAAACGCCATACTAATCTTAGACCGCCACAAAGAACACACAAATAAATATATGTTTGTATAATTAATTGATGGTCTTTACTTTTTTCCCTATTTGTGTCTCATCTTAAACCTGATTAATGAATATTCTAATCGACTTTAAGATAATCGAATGGACATGATACCCAAAATCTGATCCGCAATCACTATCACAATCAAATTTATCATGTCCTAACTTAAATTCGATTAAGGACACATGTCTCCAAATTCATTTCAAACCCATATCTATCTTGTTACTTGTTGCTCTCATTTGCCATGAGTGAATTGAATTGACTTAACTCTTGAAATAAATTTCATGTTCTCCTATCGTTAGATGTCAATACACTATTAACATCCTCCCATTTCGATCAATTAATATCATATAAGTTATTGATGTAAAACTAGTGACAACAAATTTCCTTCTTAATGATATAGTGATACAAAATAAGAAAAATAATAATAATTAAAATATAATTAAAAAAATAACTAATAAGATTTCATATTCGAGTAACAAACTCTCGGATCTTATATTTTTATACTCATACATAAATAACAAGATATTTTTTACTTGCACCACTTGCGCACAAAATAAGAATGGAACTCAATTCAATTCATTAGTCCTTTTTTTTATTTGCTTCATCATTTTCTTCATTTAGTAGATGTCGATAATTTTATACACACACACGCACGGACGCGCACACACGCTCGTGCACACACACGCACACATATATATGAAATAATACTAAAATAATTAAAATTTATTTAGATAAAAGATAATCTAATGGATTATGCATCGGCAGGAATGACAAAATTATAAACCATATCCATAATTTTATTAGGGTTTAAGCACAAATAATGTAAGCGAATGAAAAGGGTAATGATCCCTATGCCAAAATTCGTACCCGGATGTTTTACTCAGAACAGGTGGCCTTTAGACAAACCCACATTGTGGAGCCCACACATGAGTTTGGTCGTGGTCGGCGCAATGTAGGTAAGCCAATTTAATATCTAATTATTATTTTGACATATATTTAACTTTGTGACCCCCCCCCCCAAAAAAAATGTCGAAAACAATTGCATTGGCAAGAAATTAGAATACAGAAATGTCATCGTCATTGTAGCTATGCAATTTGGACGTCTATTGATGGGAATTAATCAATGCTGTCCTTTGAATTGTGACCTCTCGAGATAGCGTAGTGAACATTGCTTTCATAATTAGTCAGAGTAAAGGAGATGTCCAAATTATTGTAGCTTGCAAAATTACACGTAGCTCGGACGATTGCATGAGAATTAATGGATATTAATTACATCCTCAACTACCTATTTATGTGAAGCTCCAACATCACATTAATAGCTACTTGCATAATTTTCAAAGTATTTATTAAGATGTATCCGGGTCCCATAATCTTTTTTTTTTAATACAAACTTTATCTGTGATATCAATGGAATAATAACAAGAATCATCGAATAATATTTATAGTGAATGTGTCGAATAATTTAACCGGTAAAAAATTTAATAGGATATCGTAAGATCCTGAGCTCGAATCCTGTCTTTATTATTTATTCTTTATAATAAAAATATTTATCTTTTAAATTGTGTCGATAATCATTCACGACCAAGTAGAAGAATCTTTTATCCTTGTAACTTTCTTTTACTATGAATTGGATAAGTGATATCAATGGCATGATGATACATACATATTCGACTACCTACTTTTTGTGAAACATCAACATCACAACAATAGTGTGCACAAAATATATTCAAACTGTTTGTCAAGAATTATCTTATCAATTTGATTTTGTTATTACTTGTTTGAAGCATCATTACTTGTTGTTTGTATAGTTATAAAAAGCACTGGAAAGAAAGAAAGAAAAAGAGAATATGTCACCACACCTCGCATCAGTCTTTTTGAGATCCACACAGGTGATATCCATGTCTGCCCCTCTGGTGAGGGAGCTCATGGAAGTGGCATTTATGGAACCAGCAATGCAGCAGCTAAGAGTCGCCACCACCACCGCCACCACCGGGTCTTAATCTGCCACAGCGAAAGCATGCGTTGACACGGAAAGCTCTTGTTTTCTCCTGCTGAATGGCACCAATGTGGTGATGATTCCCAAGAGCATTCGCTGGTGGAGAATGCTTCCTTCTCCTGGGAATAAACGTTTAATCCCAAGCAAAACCATGGCCTTTCTGCAATAAAATACTAGCAACAGGTTTGGCCATTTCCAACTACATACCAACACTTCTCCTTCATGCCTTGTATACTATTCCTTCTCCACCTACCTTCCCGCTCTATATATGCAACCGCAGGAAAGCATGCAACTTTAAAAGTAGCTTCTCCTCTGCCCTTTCCTCTCTCTCTCTCTCTCTCTCTCTCTCTCTCTCTCTCTGTCTGTCTTGGCAGATACGGGGGGGTGGTGACAGCACCGAAATGGTTGCGTTCCGGGGTGCGACTTTCAAGACCGTGGACCAGTGCACCTCGGTGGGGCGGGAGGGGCACACGGTGGTGGCCGACATGGACGGCACCTTGCTCCTGGGCCGCAGCTCCTTCCCCTACTTCGCGCTCGTCGCATTCGAAGTGGGTGGCGTCCTGAGGTTGCTGCTCCTGCTCCTGGCGGCGCCGCTGGTTGGCGTGCTTTACTACTTCCTGTCGGAGTCGGCCGGGATCAAGGTGCTCATCTTCGCGGCGCTGGCGGGCGCGCGGGTGGAGGAAGTGGAGTTGGCGGCGCGGGCGGTGCTGCCCAAGTTCTACTTGGCGGACGTCCACCCGGAGGCGTGGCGGGTGTTCTCGGCGTGTGGCAGGCGGTGCGTGCTCACGGCCAACCCCAGGATCATGGTGGAGGCGTTCCTGAAGGAGTACCTGGGCGCTGACCTCGTCATCGGGACGGAGCTCGGGACGTACAAAGGCCGGTTGACGGGGTTCGCCGTGCACCCGGGGGTTCTCGTTGGAAGGAACAAAGCCGCCGCGCTCCGCAAGCAGTTGCCGGAGGCGTCGCCGGAGATCGGGCTGGGCGATCGGGAGACCGACTTCCCTTTCATGAGTCTTTGTCAGGTACGTGCGCGCTGCTGCTTCTTCCAAAAGCCATGCATTACGTAACTATAGACATGAGAGAGGAGCATAGAATGAACACTACGGTTTGCGTTTCTTGAGGCAGATAACGGCGCTGTGAGAAAGAAAGAGAATTAGCAACGATTGCACGAATCTTAAATAGTTTTTAGATCAATTTTTTTTTAAATAAAAAACTTAGTCATAAGAATATATTGAAAATTATTTAAAAAAATAAATCAGATTAATTTTTGAATTATCTATCTTTGATAAATGAGTATGGAATACCACCACATCGATCAATATTTAAGATATAAGAATGTATTGGAATTAGCTGTAACATCTTCATTGTCTAAGAATAAAAAATAATATATATAAGAATTTTTTGCATATCAATTCTTTCAAAAGTTGAAAAGTATATATATATATATATATATATATATATATATATATATATATATTTATTTATTTATTTATATTTATATTTATATTTATATTTATGCATGAAGTGAATGCTTGGTGTTATGTACACAGGAGGCGTATGTGGTGCCATCGAAACCCAGATGCGGGGCCGTCGCCAGTGACAAGCTGCCGAAGCCGGTCGTCTTCCACGACGGCCGCTTGGTCCAGAAGCCAACGCCGCTGCTGGCCCTCGTTACCGTCCTCTGGTTCCCGGCGGGCTTCCTTCTGGCCTGTCTCCGCATCGCCACCGGGGCCCTCCTCCCCATGCGCTACGTCTACCACGCCTTCCGCGCTCTCGGCGTCCGCGTCACCGTCCGCGGCACGCCTCCTCCCCCGGCCTCCACGTCCCTCGCCCATTCCGGTGTCCTCTTCGTCTGCTCCCACCGCACCCTCCTGGACCCCGTCTTCCTCTCCGTCGCTCTCGGCCGCCCGATCGCCGCCGTCACCTACTCCGTCTCCCGCCTCTCCGAGATACTCTCCCCCATCCGTACCGTGCGCCTCAGCCGCGACCGCGCCCGCGACGCCGCCATGATCCGGAAGCTCCTGCAGGAGGGCGACCTGGCGATCTGCCCCGAGGGGACGACCTGCCGCGAGCCCTTCCTGCTGCGCTTCTCGGCGCTGTTCGCGGAGCTCACGGACCAGATCGTGCCGGTGGCGACTTGCAGCCGAATGAGCATGTTCCACGGCACCACGGCGAGGGGGTGGAAGGGGATGGACCCCTTCTACTTCTTCATGAACCCCAGTCCAGCCTACGAGGTTACCTTCCTCGACAAGCTCCCGCTCGAGATCACCTGCAGCGGCGGCAAGTCCAGCCACGAGGTGGCCAACTACATACAGCGGGCGATAGCCTCCACTTTGTCCTACGAGTGCACCCGTTTCACGAGGAAGGACAAGTACCGGGCGCTCGCCGGGAACGATGGAACTGTTCCTGAGAAGAAGTCCAAGGCTGAAGGCTGAAGGCTGAAGGCGCCACGGCCATGGATCGCTAAGGAGGCAGCAGCTACTACTACTACTACTGCAAATGTTCTCTCTCGTAATCCCGACTGTTCCGGCTATGATCTCAGTGCTTAATGTACATTGATATCTCTATAATAATCATTAAAATTAATGTCAGCATCCTGTTCTAATGTGCATTGATTTCTATGTCTATATAGCTACACAATGGATGAAGAGAAGGGATCAAATCAAAGTGCCCCTCTCTGCTGCTGCAAGAGAAAAAGGGTTTCAATGATCAATCAAGGCTAACACAGAGCTAGAAAATGAATGCAGTGTTTGAGACCATGTTGTTGTGCCATTTATCACAAGAGATGTGGCTCTCTTTTCTATAGCATGCCAAACATTCTTTATGGATTGCTTTGCCAGCATCATTTGGTGATCAGATTAGTTCATATTCTCAGCTACTGATCTGATATTTACTGACGTTATCTCACATTTCTGAAATCTCACAAGTCCCAGACAATAAGTTTTGGCATTAACACTGTTAGGTACATAATTAATGACAAGAGGACCCTCCATCAAACAATTAATCCAACCAAACTATAAGTTTCTTACCATCACAAACTTCCTGACCATATATTTCGGGTCTCCTCCCTCATGTTCATGAGGTGGTCTTTTGTTCTGGATAGCCTAATCTTTAGACACATTTGATGCATGAGGAGCTTGCTTTAGCAAAACAACATACCAAATATGTGGTCTCAGCCTCTCCAATCACTTTCTTGGGCGAGATGAGCCAACAAGACAAATCTTAACAAGATGTATACTAAAACAGAACAGGAAAAGTTATCTGTCAGGTTTCTGGTTGCTGCAGTAATGTCATTGTCGGATACCTTCATTTATTAGGTTACAGTTTGCCAGAGATGAAGGAGTACCGCCAAGTGCTTGAACAAGGAGAGCTCTTTAAATTTCAATCATTGCGATATAGCTTATTCATCCATTATTTGATAATTTACAAGGTTTTTTTTTTGTTTACATGATTACTAATCTAATGTCTTATGCTCCGAAGAATGTTGTTGATCTAAAGAGGACAATTACTAGAAAACAATAAACTGGTGCTACCTCCCTTCCAAAAGTCAACTTAGCTCAACTCAAACCCAACAACAAAGCCTAAGAAATTTCATCATTAAATTGCATTTAAAATAAAAAATAATCACTCCCTAATATGAAGGTGCTCTTTGGGAAATATATAAAAAAATATAAATACTGCTTATAAATTAAAAACCAGAATAATAAGAGACAAATTAGACTGCTTATAAACCCAATAAACACATCAATAAATAATAAAAAAAAGATAAGTTGATTTGATGAAAGAATAAAAAACCAGAATTTATTTAACAAATAATTATAAAAAAAGAGAGGGGAAAAGAGTCAATAATTTGAGAAAACTAAATTATAAGAAAAACAATAATGTTCCGACCTCCTTCCAAATTATAAGAAGCTTATAATTGGTAATCCTTTTTGGTATTTACAACCCCTAAAAAAATATAAAATATATTTTTATTATTTATAGTCCCTCAATTATCAGAGATACTTTTATTTCCCATAATCTCTTATTTAATTTAATTTGATAAAACCCTAGCTATGTTGACATCACTCGATGCAATTCTATCATCTTGTGACATCATTCATCACTCGGTGAAGATGAAGACTTTGCTATGACAGAGAAAGACTCATGTTGCTCAACACCACTATGTCGTTTGACCCAAAACTACTTCGGACTCCACGAGAAACGAGAAAAACTTTAACGTCACTTTATTGTCTAACATCATTTGGACAACCCAACATAGAGATAATCCATAATCGATTTCCATTGGTCTAACCGAAGTGTTAGTCACATTCCACCGAGTGGGTTGATTAAAAGTTAAGTTCATTTGCATAGGAACATCTTAGGAATATTAATTTTTTTAAAAAAATTGAACTATAATAGAAATATTTATATAGTTTATTACTTATAGCTCCTTTTCTCTTAAAAATAATAAAAGTATTATTTTACTATTTATAGTTTTAATATTATCGATTTTATCTTTTTTCTTCCCCATAACCCTATGATTATCGATACCAACGCTCCCTCGTCATCGTCGATTGTCGATCCATGCTATATGTTGACACTCAACGCTCCCTCGCTTCTTGTCTTTCGGGACCTTTCTCATTGCCCTCTCAATATCGTCATCCAAAAAGAAGAAGATTAGGATATTTCTATCTATTTACAAAAGGTATTTAGAAATATTAAATTTTTAAATAATATTTTAAATAGTAAATTTATGGTGCTAAATAGTAATCTCCAATCTTCAATTAAAATAAGGAGGTTACTATTCAATGTCTATTCTTACAATTTACGATCCTCTTACTATTTATAATTATTTTTAAAAATTAATAAAATAGTTTATTATTAATAATTTATTTAATTTTGCTTTTGTCCTTTTTTTTTTCTTTTCATAATTCTCGCTTGCTTATCCTACGAGTAAACTCTTCCCACCGCTTATGCACTATACCGGATAGTTTACGAAGGCAAATAACATGATATCTTCTAGGTTGATATAATTGACTTAGAAGATTATATTTTCTGAATTATTATAGAATATACATAACTAAAAAATATTAAATTATTAAAATAAATATTAAAAATTATTTCTCACATCTTTCTTTTCAATGTTTGATTTTTTACATTTTATTATATAATTTTTTTAATTATTTTATGCCATTTATAATGATTAAGAGGTGAAGGAGGCGAAAAAAGAGGAAAAAAATATAAATGAGAAGTGAAATGATTTTATTATACTTAAATTATAAATTAAGGTCATACATAAAAAAGATAATTCAGAAATATTCAAAAATTATTGGGTCGTAAATAACATGATTATAAATAGTAATCTCCCAAGTAAAATTGATCCTAAATCATCGTAATTCACCGTAATAGCCTTCGCCGACCTCTCCCTCGATCCCTCTTACCGACTCTCACTCTCTTATGGCCACCGCTTCTTCCCCATTCCGTCGCCTCCTCTCTTCCTCCCCGCTTGAACCATCTCCCCCCGCAGCTCGCGCTTCCCCGCGGCTCCTACCGGTCGATCTCGTTCCCTCTGAACACTTCTTCCCCCCATGTCCGATAATTTCCCTGCCGCGCCAGCCGCGGACGGATCCTCCTTCCTGGAAGACGACTGCCAACCCCTGCCCGCCGACCCTCCCCCCGGAAGACCTGCTTCCGACGCGCCTGCAACTCCCGCTGCGCTCCGCCGCCGTAGAGAGGAGGAGGAGCGGAAGAAGGCTGGGATGGTGATCACCTCGATCGTCCAGTCCCCGCTTCCTTCGTAGCTGCCACGGTGAGGGCTCCGCTCCATGTGGGAGCTCGCCGCCGTCCTCAACTGCCTCCATGTTCCTGGCTTTGGAAATGATCTCTCATCCGGTAGCATTTTTAGGGTATATCTGCTGGTATTCCTCGGAATTTACTTGTCTGTTACCTTAAAAATCTGGATTTGAATAAGTTTCATAAGAACCTATTGGCATGTTGACAGGCAATCCCTCCAGTTTCTCGCATTGCGATAGGGCATTCAACCTGGGTTACAGCACTCTGCAGCAACTTAAGATTGGTGGCACTGTGTATGTAGCTTGTTCAATTATTTTCGCTGAGATATTACAGCAAAGAGATGATATCATGGAATGGCTAATCTAATGGTCATTTTCCGCAGGTCACTGATGGGGACATACCAATTATTGCATCCCATGGGTGAGTTCTTTGTATCTATGGAGTCTAAGACACTTAAAAACATATCCATCTGATAATACTGATGAACTCTGACTGTTAAGTTTTGCAGAAAGAAGATCGAGACATATGACTCTTGGTCCTAACCCACATATGCTAATTTCTAAAGCACTATGTAGCATCCGTGTTGAGGTGCTTATTGTGATGAATAATAATACTAATTTGAAAGTTTAATGCGTTTATTGCAAGTGACAATGTTTAATTATTATTTATGTTTTCCCTTTGTTGATGGATGTTGGCTTTTATCTTGTACATAAACCTGAAAAATGTATAGCTAAAGCACTTTCCTTGCACTTACTGTCTTAGTTCCACTTCCTGAGTTGTCTTACAATGATGTTTGTCAACATTTATGCTTCTTTGGTATCTTTTTTTTTTTTTTGCTTTGTATATAAGACATATATCTTTTTTTTTTCTTGTTCATGTTTTTTGGTATTCGGCTTGTATAGCTGTCATAACTTGTATATGCAAGAGGAGGACCCAGGACCTTTTTGTTAATGTGTCTGATGGTACACCATAATTTTTCACTTTGCAATGGAAGTAGAAAGCTTTTTTTCCAACATTTCAGAAATAATGGAGAAGAAAAAAAATTGCCAAACATATTATGTGGTACCTTGCCAAATAAAAGTCACCACTATCCTTGATCACTGATTGATGGTAGCCACCATGTTTGCTAATGGTCACTGAATGCGACCTCCATCACCTCCAACCACTGCCCTCCATGACTTGCCATTAGTCCCTGGTTGTCAATCTCCGCTGCCATTGGAAGACATCATTGTCCATCAATTCTGGCTGGTTAAACTCCTGTTACAATCCTTTCATTACGCGTTTGCTGTTCACCATTTTCCACCGGTTGTCAGCAGCTGCTACCCGTAATTGGTTGTCAGTTGTCAACCACCACTATTCCCATCTTCAGTTGTTGATTGTTGTTGCTGATTGCTAGTCATCATCAGATTCAGCATCAACCATATTTGCCATCACCAACTGCCACCCTCAGCTACATGGATTAAGAACTGGTGCATTGTTGAACGGAGAAGCAAGTAAGAGAAAAATAATGAATGGGAACACAGTGGAAACATCTAGAATATGTTTTCCGTTTTTTGTTTTTAAATTATACCTTTGAGTGCTTGTTTTGAGACGAAATGGATGACCCTTTAGCTGACAAATTTTTTAGGAGCTTCATAATTTTTAAAACTAAGCATTTCCCCCTTAGTTTTTCTCTGCTTATTTGAAGTAAACGTGCTTTCTCAAATATCATAAACTAAAGGATTAGAAACTTCCGATCTAGAATTATATAGAGCTTTCATAAGTTGACATGGATGAACATTATACATGTTGCACTACAGATTTGTCCACACTATAATATGTTAACTGGTACTGTTTCCTTTCAAATGGCACTTGTCATTGCTAGATGAATCAAATGACTCTCCATTCATTAGTGTTGTTATCCAGTGTACCATATAAATGAGTACTATATCCTAATAATTGATTTTGACTTGTTAGCACCATATAGGTTACTGTCTCAAGAATTGTTTCCTTATCAATCATTTCAAACTTTTTACAGGTACTTCTGAATCCTATGATGCAATTGATACTTATATATCATATAATTGTGAATATGCGATGTTGAATCTCTAGCTTTTTGATAATCAACATTATGACATGACTAACTGAGCTCTGAAAATGTACTTAACTCTGCTTGGTTGATTTGATACTAGAAGTTGACTTCATTTTTTTTCATTTTGCAGCAAGAAGACATTCAAAATCTTATTGATGATTCATTAAAAATGAGGCATTCAACTCTTGCAAAGCAAGGATTGGTGATCATTAACATTGGATTTCTTATTGGTATCCTGATAAACTTCATGGTTATTTTAGAAGCCACCCAAAACATTTGCATATTTATTTTAAACTACCTTTTGTAGTCATATTGCAAGTGTCATGGTTAACACTTAGTAATTCCTTCATTTCTTTGTTTTGCAGGTACGAAGATGATCCAACTGTTGGCCATCCATTGTACTGTGAAATTAGACAGGTTGAGGTAAAGAAGGTGAAGGCAAAGGGATTGTCATTTGCTTCACATATATCTTTCCAGAGGGTAACTGTTACAACCAACATGGATAAATTCCAAGAAGTTTCAGTGAGTTTCTCCATTTTGGTTGGTTTTAATTGAGTGATGTCATCTGTGTTTTGGTAGTTTAAACTGCACTATTCTAATAGTGATGTGGCTTAATCTAAAGTCTATAACCATTAACAATAAAAAAAAGAACTATAGAAAACTCAGCACATAACTCTATTAATGAAGATTAATTCTTACGAAAGTAAACTTTGTCTTCCTTTTCTTTCTCTAATTGGTAGCATAGTATATTTTTTATTTCAGGTAAAATTTTCTCAAAGTAGAAGTGGAACGGAATCCTCTCTTGGGAAGAAATTAAAGTTTGAATTTCTGCTGGAGATCAAGAAAATTCACAAAGTATGGGATTCTTTGCACCTTAGTACTTATGCTTTTAGTCTCATTTTACATGGCATGGTTAACCTTAAATTAGTCTTTGGTAATTCAAAGCCAATAATTTTTCTATTTCTGTTGTACTTTGGGCATTCAAACATAAGAAAGAGAGGCTGTTGAAAAAGCAACACAGAGAAGCTCTCCTCCCAGGCAGCTTTGTGACTCCAGATGGAGCTTCCTCAGGCCGCTTCCTTTGTGATGGAAAGCCTGTCATGTATACTTTGGTTTATCCTATTTCTACTATATTAAGTTTAATAATTTTCTACTTTGATGCTCTAATAAATAATGAAGAATATGTATATAGAATGGTTTCCACCTACATGTTTTACCTTCCTAGAGCCATGAAACATGTTGGAAGAGTATGATTTTGTGCTTCTCTAATGGTGCTGAATATCATTGAATTCAAGAATGTGTTTATAAAGAGATTTGGTAGTTGACATGTTCTACGAGTGTTTACAGATTAGTTGAACTTGCTTCTCTAGGTATACTGTGGATCACATGGAAAAGCTCTTTTTGCTTGTGTTTTTTTATTTTTCTTTGAAAGGTAGCTTGCAGTATTTTTAAAATGTTATTTTTCTTACTAAGCTAAGCACCGAGGATTTTATAATGGAATGACAGAGGGCTGAAAATGGTTTTAGGAGCTTTCATATGTTTACTTCTGTCTAAATTTGAGGTAGGTACTTCTGCTCAGGATTTTGTGGGTGGTGGATATTAGTGTTATTGATCTCTGATTAGTTTATTTTGATTGGTTTTTTTTGAATCTTATTATTTGGTTTCTAAATTTCTGCTAATCCTGATTAGTTCTGTTATCGTCTTTGTATATTTCATTGATTTGATGTACATAGCTAAATTATCTAAACAGGGCATAACTAAATATTTAACCTGAAAAAGTCTATTCCTGTGAATGTTTGACATATAAAAAATGTCCAAATCCTAAAAGGTGGATATTGGTTATTAATGATTGTTTGAATTGTAGTTTCTTTCGGTTTTCTCTTAATGATTTCTGGCCAAACTCAAATTAGTAGTAGTTTCATGTTAAACAATTTTTCAGATGACTAAGATCACACGATCAATGAAGCTATCAAAATAACCAAACATTTATACAGTCTCTTTTTTTTTTTCTCATTTATGTTCTGCATCTTGTTTATTTCTTGATGAGGCTTCTCCACCGATTTCTAATGCTTCAGTCTTATGTGATATGTTTTAGGAAAAGACAATGCTCAGCTGTGAGTGTCGTCAGGAGATCAGTCATTGGGAGGCCTGATGTCTCAACCAATGGTAAATTGAATGGCTGTTGGCAAATGGATCTGGTTAACAATGATACAAGGTGCCCAAAATCAAATTACTATGAAGAAATTAATATCAAACATCAGGATGAGCCTCTTGACCACAGGTGTCTTCTCTTTCATGCTTGTTTTGAGATGTATAGTTTGTTTCTAATATGATGTATCTTACTGTTGTATTGGTTGGAATTTAGCAATAGGTGGAGGAGAAGGCCTCAGAAATATTTGGAAAAAGGATTTTGTGGATACTGTTTCTGATATTGATGCAGGCTTCAACTGTGATGATGACATTCTAGGAGAAGCAGTATATGATGAGGAATATCTGAGAAGTCAAAAGCAGCAAAAGGTGTCAAGTTGGCCAGAGGGGGATGAGGAGTTCCGTTGGAAGGAAGATGAGATAGAGGAGGAACATTCCTCGAGCACTAGTGAGATTTGGAGGATCAACGCTATTACGAAAGGTTTCCTGGTCGAACTAGGCAGGAAACAAAAAAATTGAGATCAGTTGATGAGCTCTAGACAGCCGTAAGATGCAGCAACAGAGCTGTGTGACCATGTATAGATTGCCTGCAGTATGAGCTATCAGATATAGATACAGATTCCGCAAAGTCTAATGAGTCAGATGCAACAGACAAATTCTGGTGCATCTGATAATTTAGAACTCTCAACAGCAAGTTAAGTTTCTCAGGAAGAAGAAGACAGTAAAGAAATAACGTATAACAAAATGAGTCCCATATTGACCAACCACACTGAGGCTGCAGATAAAGATCGGCAACCAGTTGTGCATAAGACGGACAGCATCGGGGAGGAAGCAGATAAGCCCCAAAGAATAAGGTTCGTAGACCTGAATGAGCTCGCCCCAGGAACGAGTTCTGATGATGGCCCGAGTATTAGGGACTAAGACCAGGAAGATTTTTAGGCAGGTCTGTTGAAGAGAACAGGTTGGTTCATTCATAACTCTGCACAATTATTTACTTAGGATATTATCTCAAGTGCCAAACTGAAGGTCACTATTTAACAAAAGCAGTTGTTCTCGCCAAGATGGGCTGTCAAATGACAACATCTATTAGCAATCTTGATCTGCTTCCATTGATCCACTTTATCAAGTACTTGATAGCAATTTTGAAGTAAAGAATCATCTTATTTTTTTTCTGTTCTACATGTTCCATGCATAATATGCGTTTGTGCTAATCATTTGACAGATTTCTAGATCTAACTGTTGCCTCGTATGTTTTTTGCTCTACATGTTTCATGTACAATATGCCTTTGTGGTAATCATTTGACAGATTTCTGGATCTAACTGTTGCCTCGTTTTTTTTTTGTTCTACATGTTCCATGTACAATAATATGCTTTTGTGGTAATCATTTGACAGATTTCTAGATGTAACTGTCGCCTCTTTTTTTCATTCAGAGGCGCGATGCCAAGTTAGATCTGAGAGGATGTTTACCCATGTACCGATTTTAATCAAGAAGATGGTCCTTACCGTGACCATCTAAATTCTACATGTACTTCGGCAGAATTCAAGGTCAGTCCCCGTTCTCTACTCTCCATTTGCCAACTTGAAATGGCTCTTGATGGTTGGCATGACAATTTATTTGGTCCTCATTAGTTGCTTATCCAATTTATTGCGATTAGGTTTATTGTATACTGCATGCAGTTGTTGGAATTGGTTTAGCTGTTGCTAATTTGACGAGGATTTTTTGCATTCAGATATGTTAGATGAGATCAGTTCAAACATGGCGGTTTGATCATAATCGCACGTCACTCGCGCCTACGTCATCCAAGATGGACGCGCGTGAGACTGCCAGCGAAGGGTGAGATCAGAGGCTGCGTCTTCCTTGCTTTCTGCTCTCTTGCAACAAATGCATGCGTTGACGGAGACAGCGTTCGGCCTTTCGCCCCCGGCTTTCGGCCCGGGCCGTGGATACACCTGGCATTGTGGTGGTCCCGCTACCAATGCGTGGGAAGAATTCATGTGAATCCTGTGCGAGGCCGGCATCTCATCCGCTCCCGATGCCTGCGTTTTCTTCGTCGAACCGACACAAGTGGAAGACGAGGAGTCTTCGAATCACTCCGATCTTTATGAAGGGCTGCCGGTGATCCGAGTAGCCACTGCGTTCTCCCACCATGGCGAGGATGAGCGATCGGTTGGCGAGCTTGGGCTCGCTCGCGGCCAGCCTCATGGTGGTCTATGCCATCATCCGCCGCTACCTCCCCCTCCACCTCCTCGAGCACTCCCTCACCAAGCACACCTTCCGCCTCTTTGCCTCCGTCTACCCCTACGTCCGGATCACCATCTCCGAGTTCTCCGGCGACCGCCTGAAGCGCAGCGAGGCTTACACCTCCGTCGAGGCCTACCTCAGTGGCTCCTGCTCGCAGCGCGCCAACAAGCTCAAGGCCGAGCTCGGCGCCGGCTGCGACAGCCTCACCCTCAGCATGGACGAGCACGAGGAGGTCACCGACGACTTCGAGGGCGCCAAGCTCTGGTGGACCTCCGTGGCGCGCACTCCCCGCTCGCAGACCGTATCCTTTTTCCCGGAGGCCGAGGCGCGGCGGCACTACCGGTTGACCTTCCACCGCCGGCACCGGGAGCTCGTCATCGGATCGTACCTCGCCCACGTCTTGCGAGAGGGGCGCGAGGTCAGGCGCCGCCGCCGGCAGCGCAAGCTCTACACCAACATTTCCGGCAGTAGGTCGTACGAGTACAGGAAGACGATGTGGAGCCACGTCGTGTTCGATCACCCGTCGACCTTCGACACACTCGCCATGGATCCCGGCAAGAAGGAGGACATCATGGACGACCTCATCGCCTTCCGCAACGGCAAGGACTACTACGCCAGAATCGGCAAGGCGTGGAAGCGGGGTTACCTCCTCTACGGCCCCCCCGGCACCGGCAAGTCCTCCGCTATCGCCGCCATTGCCAACTTCCTGGACTACGACATCTACGACCTCGAGCTGACCTCCGTCAAGGACAACACCCAGTTGAGGAAGCTGTTCATCGAGACCACCAGCAAGTCCATCATCGTCCTCGAGGACGTTGACTGCTCGCTGGACCTGACGGGTAAGCGGAAGCCCAAGAGGAAGAAAGAGGTCGAAAGCGGAGACAAGGGCAAGCCGCCGTTGCTGCCGGAGAAGGAGGACAAGGAGGAGAGCAAGGTGACGCTCTCCGGGCTTCTCAACTTCATCGACGGCCTGTGGTCGGCCTGTGGCGGCGAGAGGCTCATAATATTCACCACAAACCACCTGGAGAAGCTGGATCCGGCGCTGATACGGCGGGGGAGGATGGACAAGCACATCGAGATGTCGCACTGTGGATTCGAGGCGTTCAAGGTGCTGGCGAAGAACTACGTGGGCGTCGACGCGCACCCGCTGTTCGAGGCCGTCCGGCGGCTGCTGGAGGAGGTCAAGATGACCCCGGCGGACGTGGCAGAGAACCTGATGCCCAAGTCTGCGGAGGACGACGCCTCGTGTCTCGGGAGGTTGGTTCGAGCGCTGGAAATGGGCCGGCCGGGAGCAGCGGCCAAAGTCGAGGACGGCAGTAGCGGGGATGAGACCGCCGAGAGTGAGCTGACGAGTTAATTTCGAAGGTAATAAAAAATAGACATTAATGTCGGATTTCTATCGGTTATGCTTAGATTGGGCTCCGCCAAGCTGTTCTCGTCGATCTTATAATACAACGACTAATAATGCCACGTAGGGATGACGTTGGCAGCCGTTACTTCCAATCAAATCGTCGAGGAATGCAAATTCATCTCAATGCCGACTACATTGTTCATATATACTTAATACATTTGATTAAAAGGTATCATTCAGAAATTTGACACGTGAATACGGATGCGGTTGGTGATAGTGTTTTTATTTTTTTAAGGTATTGCAGGAATGCTATTATTTCTTTATATGATCCAACATGAAAACCTAAAACCTAAGATCGTTATCAGGCTAAATTTGTTGAGTTGATCTTTGATCTTTTTTTAGTATTGGTTTCTCTTAAGAAAAGAACCTCTTGATGACAATAACATGGATGATTAGTTTTTGTACCTACTCCATGGAGGAGACAATTTATAACTATCCTAATGTCCCTTTTTAATGTTTTGTTCACACGGGTGATAGAGGAAGACAAGCTCGAATAGTTTCTCTTGGATTGTTATTAACGAGGGTAGACAGGTGGAGGGTGATTAGGATATTTTTCTTTCATGTTAGCCTTCACGTGGCGACTTGGGGCCAACAGAGCATTGCGGGCTCTAAACATACATCCCTCGTATTGTGGGCAAGTCTTTGTGGGTAGATAAAATGTTAGAATTGAGCTAAGGTAATAGAAAGCTTTTAGGCAAGTCTCTTTGTGAGTTGTTATGTTATAGTTGTATAAGTGCATTTTGTAGGTAATGAAATGTTATTGATAGATTTGAATTGATATATCGTGTAAAAGTTTGATATTTTGAATTTATACCTAATCCATGGAGGGGACTGCTTATAATTATCCCAATGTCTCCCTTTGATATTTTGTCTATGTGAGTGATAAGGGGAGTTAGGCTTGAACAGCCTCCCTTGAATTGTTGTCCATGGGAGCAGACAAGTGGAGGGTGATTAAGATATTTTTCTTCCACGCTAGCCTAACTTACGAGTGAGGCTTAACTTATGGTACAAAGTTAGGCCCGCCCAACTGTCTAACTAGCATTAGTCATATTATTGCTCCTCTATCTAACCTATTGTACCTCAAATCAACCTATTACCTAGATAGGCATGTGCGAAGCATGTGACTTATCCAAGACTCAAGTTGGTTAGTTCAATCTGAGCTAGTATTATCCGACAGTTAATTCCCTCTATTTATTGGTTTGAGCTCGTTAAACAATTGAATCAGACAAGTTTGATTAGTTCAAGTCAGTTTAGGGTGATTCCAAACAAACTTGACGAGTTTGAACCTACCTGATAGGGCACATTTTGGTATCGCCCACGTGGACCCAAGCAAGCAGACACGATAATGCGGATGTGGAACTTCAAATCCGTTGTGGCACGTAGCACACACGTGACAGGCAGCCGCTCGTCAACCCCGTCGTACGAATGACATCATCATGATACAGTCATCCCGGAAAGCTCGGGGCGACATCGTGCGGCGTCGATCCGTGCAAGTCGGTTGGCGCTCGCACAAAAGCTTAAGTCGACTGCTCGAGAAGCCGGCCGTAGTTAATTGACCCTATACGACCAACTCATCCTTGCAGGTATAAAAGCTAACCCTCCTTGATCAGGAAAAGAGGACACTCAACTCCCTTTAACTCCACAACACTGACTTAAACTTCAGAGGGGTCGAGTTCGGAAATCCCCCTCGCGACCTTGGCCTTTGTGCAAGAACTAGCAACGAAGCAACAACAACCCATCGAGGGAGAACCGCGCTCAGGAGACGACGCTTGGACCTAACCCGACCCGACTTCGATGTGACCCGAGCATCCGCGTGGGCAACCTTGCACATCCGGGATTGGATTGAGCCGTGTTGACACCTCGACCACGGCGTAAAGGTTTACCAACACTACCTAACCTAATTAAAATTAATTAAATATAAATATGGCCCGTCTAAGGTGATTCTAGAATTGTTCTATAAAGATTGGACATTGGTTCCGTTAGATTCTAATTGAATTAAGTTTGATTTAAGTCAATTGAATTATTCTAACTAGAGTTCTAATTGTTTGAGAACTATCGAGGGATTGATATCTTATGTTTTTATGATTTGATAAACTTAAAAGTTTTATCTGAACGTGTTATTTAAAAATAATTATTAAATTATTATTATTTTTTTAGATTAAGTTTATGATATTAATATGATTGTTACTATATAGTATATGTTGCTAGTTATAGGTGCCTTGCAAGCTAATCACGTGAGTGATGACACGTGTGACTTGACATGTAGTCTTTTTGCTTATTATTATTATTTGATATGTTGTCACTTTATATTGTTTATTGTTTAAATATATTGTAATGTCCATGGATATGTATAATGGGAATCGGATCGTGATGAGATCATGATAATGAAACATATTCGCCTTTAAACACGGATTCTAAATAATCATAGTTATAGGTTACTTGAGAGGGACATCGAGATAACCGGAGAGACTGGTGTGCTGTATACTTGTCCATATGATGGATGCAGTTGGTCTCATAGCTGCTTGTGTGGCGACACTAGGGATACGGTACAGGTGCTCATTAGAGAATGAGTTCACTGATTGATCCACTTACGGAATGTTGGATGGTTGATGATGTCTTATTATCAAATAGCGATTTTGTAGTCTCAGTGGTGTATCTGGTCATTAGACTTGAGAAACCAAGGATGTCATGTATGACTACTCTACTCTTTGATACTTGACTTATAGCTCTGGAGGTTCTAGATCTATACAGCCGACCATCGAGAGTGATAACCAACCTTACGAGGACTATTGAGTGTCGATAGAGGATCATCCGCTCTTGGTATCATGAGAGGAATATCTCATGTGTTCTTGTTCAAACAAATCCTTAGTCAGCGTCATTCGGATTGAGAGAGAAAGAGTTTTTCGGGAGAATCTGATTAAAGCGAGACTCGAGAATCTGATTAAAGCGAGACTCGAGTAGAAACCGTATGAGTTTGATAGCATTATGCCTGGTATATGGTCTCTATGATATTATATGGTTGAGGGACTATAGGTGCACGGTAACTGAGGATATATAGGTCCAATGGATTGGATTCCCCTGTATCATCTGGGGACTACGACATAGTGGCCTAGTACGTCTGCAGTCAATGAGTCGAGTGAATGATTATGAAGATAATAATTTACTAAGCCAGAAGGAGTTCTGACATGTATGACTCATGGCCAGCTTGATATTAGGCTTAGAGGGTTACACGCATATGGTAGGCGTTGCGATGAGTAGAGGTTCGGATATGAGATATCCGTCGGAGCCCCTATCTTATTAGATATCCAATAAGCCCCTGAATTACTGGATCCTATAGATGAGATCTAATAAGAGCCAATGAGAGATTATTAAATAGAGATCTACTAATCTAATAGGCTTGGGTAGTTGGATGAAAATCCAATACTCAATAGGGCATGACCCATTAGGGTTAAGTTGACAATGGACCTCTATAACTAGGAGAGAACTAATGGTTCATAGGCCAGAGCTTTTTGGGTTGCCTCTCTTATTCTTCTCCCCTTCTCCTCCTCAGATAGTAGGCTTGGAGAATTGAGGACCATCGTCGCAGCTCTGCTGTATGGATCACCGATAGAGAGGATGACGCTTGACCTCCTTCACTCTCTCCTACATATCTGTAGGAATTCAAGGATATACGATCTCTCTATGTAACACAATCTTGCATATATTCATATATGCAGTAAGTTTCGCAGTTTTTGCGCACCAATCTTCGCATGACGATAAACATATCTTTGGAAAATTTAGGATTTTATTTTTAATGTTTTTTCGCTACGCATGTGATGTCGCCCCCTAAGATTTCCTAACATATGTGACTATACTAATGGTTTACATTGGAAGTGCAATATGTGAAAAGAGCTATGGGCTCATCATAGTGTGCAACCATTAGACATAGTCTAGTAGATCATAAATCAAACGTAGTTCCTATATCATAAATCAATTGGTAGATCATAAATCAAACATATAGGCTCATCATAATGGTTATCATAATATTTTTTTAAAATGTATACATGAATCAATGTAAATGAATGATTATGATTGTTTATGTATCTCTATCGAGGGCAGGTAAAATAATTTCCTTTAGGGATTAATGAGCCATTAGATGTGACAGTTAAACGATTCTTCCATCCACTATTGAGAATAATGTGTGCGATATGGATTCTCCCATCAACTGTTGGGAGGATCCAACCCGTGAAGCATACGTCTCCATTCACTATTGGGAGAGTTCACCATCAGATGTTATATACGTTTTTATAGGATATGGATTCTCTTCATCAATTGTCGGAAGGATCCAACCCGTGAAGTATTGAGAGAGTTCGCTATTGAGAGAGTGCGCTATCGAATGTTATATGCGTCTTTATTATTTGACTGGTATGTATGTCATCGAAATGTATTACATATACGTGATGCATAATTTTATTTACTACATAAGAATTATCATTATTTTTTAATACATGAGTTTTGATATTCATATTTATTATTTTTATATTAAATTATTTAATATTTATATATTTTATAAATATTAAAATTATTTTTATATTTATAAAGATTCACACTAGTATACGATGTTACTTATGTATTTTAATCTTATATTTATTTTTTAAATAATATATTATTTTATAATAATCTAAAACTTAAGTAAAAGAAACCTTTTTGTCCCTTAAAAGATCCTACCAAGCAGATGTAAATTTTTCTAATAAAAAATATTTATTATTATAAATTAAAATTTAAATTTAAAAATATTTTTTTTATATAAATTATAAATATTAAAATAATAATTTCTTTTTATAAATCTCGGATGTGACACTATTCATGTTATTTGAACACACCAAGATCCCTTATCCAAATCAATAGAATCATGCAACATCATGTAAAGTAGAAGAGCAAGACTCGATCAATAAATCTTTCTACAACAAAATATTATAAACGATTTCTCACTCGACTATATACATCATTGTAAGACCTCATGTAAATCATCAGACAGGAAACTATTCCATTTTACTCGCAAACACAGAACAAAGACACCAAGAAAAGAACCATCTCATTATTGAACATGACTTTGCAGCTTTGTATATATGACTTGCTCGTAAAACCTTCTGGTCCTGCCAAACAATATCAATGCAACAACGGTGCCAAAAAGGCTGACAGATGCCATTATTAGAAATGATAACATGAAGCAGTGACTGCCGATGCAGTCATGAATGTCCGATGATGAAGTTGATGACTCCATGTCATATATGTACCCCACGACTCTTACAGAGAGGATATAAGATCCAAATGGGCTTGCAATTGCAATGGTGTTGAAGATGGTACCGAAATGCTGTAGCCCAAACAATTCAGATGTGATGCTGGGCATAAGCGACCACTGAGAACCATAACAGATGCCAACCAATACAGATCCCACATATAGAGAACCAGGAAGGCCAGTGGCGATGACTGCATGGCCTACACTCATGACCGCAAGGGTTAGAGAGATGAACAAGGGCCGCGCCCAACCTTTACGACGCAGGAAGTAATCAGATATATAGCCGCTGCCAAAACGACCGAGGAAGTTCCATATGCTCCAAAGAGAAACCAAAGTACTTGTCTCCAAGCTTGTGTATCCAAGAGAGCCTCCTATCTGACTGATGTTGTTTACTGTGGCCAATCCTGACCCCATGCCGCATGCCATGGCTGAGAACAGCAACCAGAAGTCACATGTCGACATGGCCTGTGTTATACTGAAGTTTTCGCCCCTCTGCAGCAGGATCAGATCTCCATTTGATGGTTCATGCCCAGAACCACAGGCCAATTTGTTTGATGCGGTAGGATCATGCTGCGCACAGGTTCTATCTGCTGCTACTCGGTCATATGTTCGCTCTTCTGGAGCTCCTTCTAGATTATCTTCCATTAATCTGGTCCTTTCATGACAAGAACTTTCTCCAAGTGCCTTTGCTTCGATCATCTGAGCTTTAATTACAACAGCCGCTGGAGAGATGAGCATCATCATGAGAGCAGCAAACATCAGGATATGGGCTACTGATCCTATTCTTAAGACGCACTCCCCAATTATAACAAGCATAAGATAACCAGCAACAGTTACAGCTATGAGTGAAAAAGCATCAAGAAATTTCTTCTCAGAACCACCATTTCTGTGGTGAACTTTTACGTAAGGCATTAGTAGTAGTGTGAGGAAGGTTGGCAACAGCGCAAGCAACAGTATAAAAGAGCTTGGGTTGCCATCAAACATTGTCTGATATATTTGAATAAGAATAGCTCCACTTAGACCCAGAAAACCCTACAAGGACAAATTCTCTCTATTAGACTACAGAGATGCTGCCAGTAAAAGAATCAGACACCACTTATGCCCTTAAAATACAAAGTGCAGAGAAGTAGGATAATAAAATTAAATCTAACAAATACATTGCATACGTTAGAGCTTGCCATTCCCAGAAAAGAAGTGTTTTTACAGCTTAGAGCATCAACACAATATTGTATTCAGAGAAATTCAAGCTGTGCATGGATGTTGTTCATGCTAAAATTGGTAAAGTGAACCATCAAAGAGGATTTCAGACCTTAGCATTATTCTGGTTAATCAGTTTAGAAAATATAAACCATGGCTAATCATTTAGTATTTGCACATATCTAAGCTAACATGTCTAGTTCAGCCACCATAAGCCTCGATCTCCATCGACCATCATAGCAAGTTGAAACTTGAAATCAAGGATTGAAATATCGTACCGTATCAGAGTTTCGACATTCGATCGGTACGGTACGATATATATATATATATATATATATATATATATATATATATATATATATAAGTAAAAAAAATTATAAATATATAATATTTTTTATATATAAAAAATTTTATAAAAGGTGATGTCGCGTCACCTCGGCGACATCGCCCCATGCGGGAGAAGGGAAAGGCGACGCGACGTTGCCTTTTATAATTAATATATATATATATAAATACATACATATATATATATACATACATACATACATACATTTATATATACATACATATATATACATATATATATATACATACATATATATATATATACATACATATATATATACTGCCCGGTAACGAGCGGTCCGTGTACCGGTCTACTGACGGACCAGTACGTACCGCTCATATCGAACGATATTATTTGAAATTGAAGACCTTACTTGAAATTATAAAATAGATAAATGCCATCCATTTGCTACTTTTTCCCAGTGATTTTTTTATAAAACTTTATTAATATTAATAATCTCTCATTCACAAGAATTTCTCTCCAACAAAAAGTATCTCCCCATCTCTTTGTCATTCTAGACAACAGCACTGGTAAACAACTGAAAACTAAATACCATCTCTATGGGCCTCTACTGCTGATCCATCCATAAGCTTGTTAGTGACATTTGTCTTTTTTTTTTTTTCAAGCTAGCATTTTCTTGATGCTCAAGCTTGAGTTCTACATGTCTCAAAAATTGAAATTCAATGTAATCTTTCAGGAAGTACCATTCGAGCAGACTGGCTGTTCTTCTGCTTTCGCTCATGAACCAGTGTATTTTCTGCTTTTTAGGGAGGGATTTCATGCTTGAAGCAGATTTTGACATTTTATCTGTCCATCAAGATTCATGTGTCAAATGCTATGCCCTTATATCCAGACATCTAGATCTCTTATTTAAATAGGATACAGACCTCTTTCTGTATACTATTCAAATAAGACTTTCTGCACGCATCCTGCATCAAGACTGCAGGACTTAGCAGAGGCAATGTCTCATCCGTGGATCAGTGGAAGAACCACTTTCCAGATGTCATATTCATCAAAAGTGTGAGTGGGGCTGCCAAGGGTTCTTTGGTCAAGAAATTGTATTATCGTCATAAACATTCAGCATGTTGATGAGAGCATCCATACCTACTCTATTTGGTACACAAAATGCTCTAACTGCTGATAGCTACTATGCAATTATGTAGGACAATGGGTAAATTGACCAAAAGATATAGGAAATAAACTTAAACATACAGAAAGTTACCGTAAAACACAATGAGAAAATATCAATGTTTAGCTTTTAAATGTAAAGTTGCATATATTGACTTTCCTCAGACCTCACCCGATGAGAGCCCTATGTACTGAACCACCTTTTTTTCATAAATGCACCACTTATTTTAGAGTTTCCAACAAAAGAATCCTAGCCTATGTAGAATCAGACTTACATCTTCACAAATTTTGTTAAATATTTTTAGGTGATACGATTGTATCTTTGCTATCTAGATGATTAGGGTTCAAGTAATGGATTCTACATCTTTGCTTGCAGGGGATAAAGCTATGCATATTGACCCTCCCAAACTTTGTACATCATTTAAAATTATGGCACATAAGAGGACCCTATGGCTCTGCTATCAATCCCTTTAATGAAAAATAATAATAAAAAGTAAGGAGACAACTCACTTGGTACCTTTCCAGCTTATCTATCACCATCTTCATACCTATGACTATTTAATCGCCAAAACTACATGACCAACATAAGATGCTCAAGACTATTAATCTTCATGATTACCACCTAAATCATGAACGTCACCGCCACCACATCTAGAGTCATGACTATCTCCTAAAAATGAAGATTCTTTTGGCTATTGATCTGAAACTTCTTCTTGGGGAAGTTAAAGACTACGGTGAACCTGCACAAAAGCAACTGATAGTGTGTGAAGCCCTAATCCTAAGGATAAGTATTTGCCAAGTCACAAAAACATGCATTGGAACAGAATTTGTTTCCTAAGTTACACAGTATATTTTCAGTAAAAAAGTGATCTTTATTTTATGCACAATTACATGAATGCAGTCCAGACAGGAAATTTGAAGCCTTAAAATATCAGCTTGTTCCATAACTGTGCTAATACTTCAATAATTAATATGTTCTGCAAATCATGTCTGATGGCGCTAATCAAATTGGATGCAAATTCTAGATGATTGAACTCCTGTTCACATCCAACAACTATAGATCATTTATAACATAGAATAGATTCCAGCACATCATTGCAAAGTACATTATCTATTTTAATTAAATGTCAGTATCCAGTTTCTTTGCCTTCAAAATCATTCATAACTCTGTATAATATTGGTCATTCATGCTGACCATTCCTTGAAAGGGATTATGAAACATTTTTATTTGTCAATTATAGAGTAAAAAAAGGGACCTAAGTGATGCATTTCCTAATGATGTAAATACCCTGTCACCATATAGGTAAATAGAATTCTCATCTCAAGCCTTGTTCCTCAGTCTAGACCTCCTCACAAAATCGGCTGAATAAAAATAAAAAAATTACAACATTTGTTAATAGAAAGGCACCTAACCTAGTATTTCACTCAGGGGTGTTCCCTTAAAAAACACACATTAATGCAAACAGCAAAATCCAGTTACAGAAGGGGATACACATTTACTATATGAAATCGATAGTTTCTTTTTATCAATGGTAACACATACATGCTAAGAATTGTAAGCACGAGGATGATCCTAAAGCCTCTTTAAATCCAATGAAAGTCAAAAGTAGATAGTCAGATTGTCAGGATTACAAATGCCTCAACAATTTTCATTGGCTTGATAATTGATACTGGTGATTTGTAATCATTTTTTTATGAATATGCTAATGAAATCCAATTGATTGTCATGTACTTTAATTACTCAGTTATTTTCTATTTCCACTGAAATTACTTGTGCTTCAAAATTCAAGAACAAAAAAAAGTCAACAACAACAAAAGATAGAAATTGTATTCAAGCAGCTTTGATCACAAGTTTTTCTCTGTCACAACAACGAAGAAAAATTCAATTTGAGCTTCGAGATTAACATTAAATACCATATATAAACGAATAATCCCAATCAGTGGTCACAAAATTAACGCCAGAGAAGGGGAGGAGCGATTACCTTCATGATACCGATGACGGTGCCCCGGCTATCCGGGAAGTTCTCGACCGCGGTGACCACGTTCGCGGTATTGAAGAACGTCTGGGCGTGCGCCGCCAGCAGCATGTAGAGGCACATCAGCGCAGGCGCCGGGCGGGGGACGCACCCGGTCACCGAGAGCCACATGAGGAGGTACCCGACGAAGCACTGGGCGGCGCCGACGAGGTGGACGACCCACGTGCGCCCGTGGCCCGCCCGGGAGGAGATTAGCAGGCCGGAGAGGACGCCGATGTTGGCGCCAACGTCCTTGAAGAAGGCGACGGAGTCGAGGGTGGACTGGTCGTAGCCCTGGGACGACTTGAGCATCGGAGAGTACACCCCGAAGCAGTAGGAACCGCCGGAGGCGCACTGGATCCACGTGCTCGCGGCCATCGCCGCCCACTTGCTCCGCCGCGCGGCGGCGACAGCGGACGATGCGACCCCCATGGCGCCCTCGTGCATCATGACCGCTTCTTCTCCCTTTTGCATATTCAAACAAACAATCGGAACTAAACCAAACCAGAGAACAGGAAACTAATCCAACTATATTGTGCCACGTAAAACTAATTTTACGTGCCATGTTTTAGGTGGGGCTTTGCGGGGGACGCTGTGGCAGCTGTTACACACGAAGGAGATAGGGATAAAGATTCTTAGCGCGGCGTCGATGGCGGTAGCGCCAACAATTACGGACCTACCATCGAACATCTACCATTCAACCACGAAGCTGGTATGGCTGGGTCCCACGAGAACGAGTGGTTGGGATAGTGGAATCGGACGTTGCCCGCTGACGGGTAAGTCGGGGGTACGAGTCCTCAAGACAGTGAAGCGAGGATGGTAACGGATGGACACTACGGAGAAAGTAATTGTTTTATTTGAGCGGTCCTCCTCGTCGTCACTATCGGTTTGTGGTATTATTAGAAAGTAATTATATTCGAGTTTGAAAAATATATATACGAAGTATTTTGAACGAATTTTTGAAAAAAAAAAGTTTTTAAGTTTCAGAATTTTTCTCAAACTGATCGATGTTTGAAAAAATTTTATAAAACATCTTTGATCGTGTGAAAATATTATTTTACTGTTATAATTTTAAAAAATCCTTACGCCAACCTCTTGGCTGACTACAATAAGAAAATAGGGCATGAGGAGACCTTGACGACGAGGAATAGACACGAGGATATTGTGCGACTCTCATCAGACCCTTGACTCTCATTGTCATTGTCCGTCGTGGAGGTATCGTAGAACACTACTTGCACTCTTGCTTGCACGAGGGCAACGAGAATTACTCCGTCCCTTATCTATTGGGGTGTAGTGGAGGCCACTACACCTTTATCACTAAGAGGGTCTGATGAAGAGGGTGCTCAATAGAGCGACGATATAGCTAAGGAATAAATGAAGGGCAATGGGGGATGAGAGTAGGATTATTATTTTTAAAAAATATTGGGCTATGTGAAATTTTTTTAAATTTAAAATGTTGTTTTTTTCTAATTTAGAAACTTTTTTTTAATTCACCCACAAATATTTATAGTATTTTTAATTTTATAGTTACTATCTACTTGACCGACTTATACAAAATCAAATATATCAGACGTGAAATATTAATCGATGCACCAAATTCACGATGTTATGATTTAGGTTGTTGAACATAGCTTTTCCTCAAAAGTCATGTTCCAAAAAAGATGATTCAGACGGGCATAAATTGATGTGTAACAAATATATGGGATATTAATTTAATTTAAAATTTTAACTTAGGAGCAAATTTAATATATATAATTTGATTATTTTCAATTCTTAGTAACGTCGAACTATCCTTTTAGTTTGTCTATCTATTCTCGTTGAGCACACATGTTTCTAATATTTTTCTTTATTAATGTGTGAGTTGATTATTGATTCTTAAGGGTTATCTTCCCCAATTTTATTTTTTTGTGATGATTGTCTTTCTTTTTCACTTTAAAATTCGCCTACATCTTTTTTATAACATTACATAATGATTTACACATTCGTGTCAAGCCGTACTACTTATCTTCATTTAGTCAATTATAGCTTGACTTTGATTACCAAAATCATCTTGACTCAATGTTTTTAATAAAATAATTTTTATTTATTTAAGTTAAATTTTATCCACCTTGCTTTCATACCATAATAAACATTAACTAATTATAGTCAAGATTAACATATATCAAATGAATTAAAAGCTTAAGTTTCCACGTTATGAGTCAAATCTATTTTATAATCCGACTCCTTCAATTTTTAGTAATATGAATTTATCCTCTTAGTCCATCTTTTTTTATATTACATAAATATTATTTTATCCATTCAGTCTATATCTTTTAATATCACATGAATATTTATAAGATAGATATAAATGAGATTGCCAATATTTTTTTCTATTAGCACAACAATGTATACATTCAAGAAAGTGTATATGTTGCCAATGTTTTCTTTAAAGGGCAAAGTACATGAATGTTTAATTCATATGATCAAAGTATTTGTTCATCATATTCTTAAATTTACTTATAAATCTTGCAAATTTGTTATTTGTATGAAGCCACTACAATCATCTTTATATTGTACACAAAGAATATAAAAATGACTTTAGTTACTTGGTAGTTAAAAATAAGCAAAAAGAAGTGGTTAGTTGCTATGACTTTAGTTGCTATGTGAACCAAAGAGTTACCAGAAAGTAGTTAAAAGTAAGCAAAAAAAAAAAAAAAAAAAGATTAGTTGCTATACAATAAAAGATGGATGCTCTATAGAAGAATCACACTTATGATTTGGTGTAACTACTAAAGGAAATGAAAGCCTCGAATAATAAGTAGGCTTTCAAGATAAAGACTCAAGAATATTGTTCTCAACTAAAATACAAAGTTAGATTAGTTGTGAAAGACTTTGGTCAAAAGAAAGGTATTAACTTTGAAGAGTTTTTTTCTTCTGTTGTTAAAATATCTTCTATTCATGTTGCTCTTGATATTGTTGTTAGCCAGGACTTGAAGGTTGAGCAGTTGGATGTGAAGATAGCTTTCCTAATTGTGATTTGGATGAGAAAATTTATATGGAACAACCAGAAGGCTTCAAAGTTAAAGGTAAAGAGAACTTTGTCTACAAGTTGAAGAAGAGCTTGTATGGGCTGAAGCAAGCTTCATGATAGTGATACAAAAAATTTGATTCATTTATGATTGAAAATAAATATAAATAAACGGCTTCCGATCATTGTGTGTACATCAAATGGTTTAATAAGGATTTTATTATTCTATTACTTTATGTTGATGACATGTTATTCTTGGGAAATATACGTTTATAATTGACAAGTTGAAGAAGAAACTAAGTCTTTTGCAATGAAGGACATGTGGTCAGCAAAGTAAATATTGGGCATACATATTTTCTGTGAAAAAAAACCAAGAAGATTTGGTTGTCATAGGAGAAATACATTGAGAAGATATTAAAAAGGTTCATTATGAGCAATGCAAAGATAGTCGGTTCTCCTCTTGCAGGTCACTTTAAGTTGTACTCAAAAGAAAGTCTAAGAAAATATAAAAAAAGTTCATTATGCTTCAATAGTTGGAAGTTTAACATACACGATGATATATACGAGGCCGGACATCGCATATGCAGTGAGAGTTACTAGTAGATTTCTTGCAAATTCAAGTAAAAAGCACTGGGCAATAGTGAAGTTGATATTTAAAATATTTCAGAGGGAGCTCTAAGGTTTGTTTAAATTTTGGAGGTGAACCACTTGTGTTGACATGTTACATATATGCAAATATAACAAAAGATATTGATACGAGGAAGTCTACTTCAGGTTTTGTATTTACTTTTATATGGAGAGTTATATCATGATAATCCAGATTGTAAAGATGTATTGCTCTCTCCACCACAAAGGCAGAATATATTATTGTTATAGAGGTTTGCAATGAAATGTTATAGATGAAAGAATTCTTACAAGAATTGAGGCTGAAATAGAAAAACTATATGATGAATTGTGACAGCTAGAGTGTCATCCATTTGTGCAATAATCCAATTTTCATTTCAAGTCAAAGCATATATATGTCAAATATCATTGGATTCGAAATGTACTTAAAGAAGCTTCAAAAATTTACACAGATAATAACGGAGCTGACATGTTGACAAAAACCTTACCAAAAGAAAGACAGAGATATGCCGACAACTGATCAATATGGCTTCATATTGAGGAGTCATGAGACAACCTCCCTTATGGGCTGAAAGGGAAGGTTGTTGAGCTGACAGTCCACGAGTTCAACCCATAGTGTGCTTTAATAGCTCACTCGCCCTCCCTTTCACTTGATCGTAGATCTAATAAGGGGAGTATGGTGGCTGTAAAAATAATGGGGAAAAGCTATAGCAACGAGACAGAAAATTACAACAATAACTTGATTCAAAAAAGAGGAGAAAATGATAGAAAAATAAGAGAACGAAAGAAAAGAAGACAAGATAATGCAAAAAGATTGTTCTCATCTCAAGTTATATCTGATCTAATAAATTCTTACTATGATTACTTAGACAGAATTTAGATATTATACATAGTGATATAATCCTTATATTCTAGTTATTCTCTTGTCATTATTATTTAAATTTTAAATAAAAAATTAAGATTCTTTAAAAGAAAATTATATATATTTTTTAATATCCCATCAGATGGTAGCCTTGCGAACCACCCGTACTCGGTGAGATCATTCATCTTCGATCAGACCGAAGAAAAAAAAACTCTAGCAAGCGCACTAAGAAGATGGATGTGTTGCGCCGCGCAAAGCGACGAACGGAGAAGGCCACGGAACCGAAAGTCTCGCAAGGCGACAGAACAGCGAAGCTGGTGGTGGCAGCAGACGGATCAAAAGAGGTGTTGCGTGCTCCCCTCCGCCGGTTTGCAAACTACAGTCTCTCGCGGAGATGCACCGAAACAGAACGAGTCACGAGATGCCGTGACTTAACTCGTTAATCGACGTGATATATGGATCCGATTTGGGAATGCACACACGATCCGTTAACTCCTGTCTACGGGTTTCCTCGCCCGCAATGGTGAGGTGAGACCGCGCTCCTATTAGTCCAACTTTATCCACAAGACCAGAAGCTACCCACGCCCAAGGGTGGGGTCCACTGGACCCTTCAACCCGGCATTCGGGTAAGGTTCGTGGTTAATAACTCCCCGGGGCGGATAAGGAACTCCACTTTTTGGCGAATAAGAGAACTATAGGGGCATTTAAGGAAACAAGGCGAGGAGACACGAAGAGGAAGCTGTGGTTTGGAGAAGGGTTATAGACCGGACACGACCGGGTTGCGTTCTGTTACCCGTTCTACCCTTCAGCAACCGACGGTCGTGATTCATTTATTAATGGATAATCTCAGCCGTTGAATGTGCTGTGATCAAACCTAATCTCCAACTCGAACCCCACCTGAGCGCCGACACATCGGGCGATGTTGTTGACACGTAGACGTCGCTGGCGTCCTTTCGGGAGAAAAGATAGCCACACCTCCTTTTCTGTTACCCTGTCGAATACCCCATGATCGTCGAGGGAAAAGTAAAGTGTTTTTATCTCTGGGTCCCACACAATCTGGTAGTGCATCGGTTGAAGGACATACACGTACAAAAATATTTTTTGAGCATAAATACTTGTCTCGACCGAAACCCCTCGCCGACTCAGATACATTGAACGAGAGATGGGACCCATCGGTGAACATTTGGGTTTGCGAATCGTATATCTTAGCCGCGAAGCAGATGATTCTTCGCCACTCTATACGTATAAATTTATGCTCGGGGGAGAGAGAGAGAGAGGGAGAGAGAGATGGACGGAGGAATTGATGCGACGACTCGAAGCGACCGGTGGGGATACCCGGTACGGACAGCCTCCGACGCCTGCATCGCCGCCATCGATGCCTACTACGACCAAGTCCTCGCCTACGGTCGCGACCGAGCGGTCATCCTCCGTGCCGCCCGCCACGACCCCTCCTGCGTCCTCGCCAACGCCCTTTCAGCCCACTTTCTCGCAGGCAAGGACCCCGCCGAATCCTCCCGTCTCCTCGGTGCCGCCTCCGACTCCCTGGTCCGCTTGAGTCTTTGCCGAACTCTTTTGTTTCCTTTGTTCCTCTCGACGTTGTTTACCTTCTGTTGTTTTAGGATAATGCTACTCCCTACGAGGGGGCAGTGTTCGGAGCGATCTCTTGCTTGATGGCGTATGACAGGGACGACGACTTGGCGGTAGATCGACACTTCGAGGTTGGTGGTAGATATTCCTCATTTGAAAGTCGCGAATTTGCTCGTGATGTTTTATTTCCTCTGTTTTAATTGCTATAATTGCGTCTTTCTTCTTGATAATTTGTCGAAAACTGGATTTTTGATCCTAGTCTTAGACTTCTTTTTAGTGTTTTGTGTACGCAATCGTTTGTGCTGTTTAGAAATGGTAACCTGACGAACATAAAGCCTCAATCGAGTCCCCATCTAATTGCCTTAGATTTGAGACACTATCTAAAACCATCAACTAGCTTTCTTCCACCTTAAATTTTGCAGTCAAACCTTTTTCTTGATAATTAGCTGCCTAAATACTTCAGTATATGGTATAGAGCCAGTAACTGCTTGTGCCAATAGTGATACCAGAGGAGGCCATCCTGATGAACTAACCACTGGTTTGAACAATTGTAACAGAATCCTTTTGGCCATTTTCTGATATTGCTGACTGAAAAATAGAATAAATTTTTTGGTGGATTTGACAATGTTTCCCTCTTTTTCATGTCTTCTACGTCTATGACATCTACCTCTTTTTGCACTTCTTCTCTGTGCATTGTATTTTTCCTATGCCATAGGCTAACTCAAGATTGCTATTTAAATCTGTTTTGCATGATAAAAATTGGCTTCCTTTAGTACAACAAGTTTACCTAGGACTGTAGGACATACCATTTTTTTGGTCAAATTGTTGTTGTTTATAGAAATTTCGTTGGCACCATCCCTTACAAAAATGGTGCGAAAGTATGAGTATAGCCCAAAATTAGCTATGCTCATTGTACAGTGATAACCATGCATCTAACTTTAAAATAACAAGTGCAGGGGTTTGGTCTGGAATGTATGCTGGTTGCATCACAGCCTTACATAAAGAGACTTCCCACAATTTTTTGTGAAACTTGCAGCAATATACTTTAAAGTTTAACATGACACTGTTATTGGACATTGCTGTTTGTTTAGCTATATGACAAACATATACAACTGTAGTTCCTTTCTCTCGGTTCAAACATTTTAGGGTTTTTGAGGTGTTTCTGGTGGATTATCTTTGAGCCTTCTATTCTTCGAAAACTTTCTGAATGTGGACTTAGAATTTCTAGATTTCATTTTCGGTATGGTGTTTTTGGAGTTTGGGCTTCCTTTCAACTTATTATGATATCTTGCACATGAGCAGGAGGACAAAAATGAACAGAGAATCTAAAGAAATATGGTCATTTATACGAATTTTTAGATCTTTGATCCATTCCACTGACTCGTTGCTGACTTCTTATTGCTACTCTTTCCCTATATATTATGCAAAATTTCTAATCAAGTTGTGTCTATCAGACACCAGTGTAGGCTTTAGATGTTGATTTATAACAAAAGAACGTGATGCTTTAACGTACATGGTAAATGTTAGCTATCTGTCTGAGGTACTCTTTGTGATGTTTAAGTTGTGTTTAATTTATAATGTTACTTATTACCAACTTTTAATGTAGAAGGGTAATTTTACATGGAATGATTGATTATTCATAGAGTTGTATCCTCTTATGATGATTCTTTGTTTAAATTTTTTATTTGCAGTTGCTGAAGGAGTTCCCTAAAGATCTTTTATCACTAAAAAGGGCACAGACCTTGTGCTTCTACATGGGTCGACCCGATCTATCGCTTAACCTAGTTCAAGAGGTTCTCTTCTGTATGATGTAATAATTTTTCATAATGTATAAATAATTAGTTATAGGATTTTGATGATTAGTTGACAATGTTTCCTTTGTTTATTACTCCTGACTCAACAATATTTTTTTTTGAAGTGGTCATTGCTTGGTAACTCTGCTACTGAATGCCCAGCAGGTACTGGTATATAACAAAGATCAGAGTTATATCTATGGGATGCTTTCTTTTCCATTGTTAGAACTTGGAAGGATGGCCGATGCTGAGGGGGCTGCAAGAAAAGGACTGGGTATCAACAGCTGTGACCTTTGGTCACAACATAATGTAAGATAATGGTTGTAGAGTCTTTAATAATGAATAGGTTTAAGCATGTCTTCATTTTTATTCTCCCTTCTCTTTTCTTTCTTCATTTCTTTCTTTTACTGAATAAAGAGTAGCTCCATTTATTCTTGGTATGGTTCTGACATGGTGAAAGCTCCTATATACAGTTTCTTTCTCGGAGATCATATAAATAAAAAACATTTGGAAGTGTAAGAAAACTCAAGAGGAATGCAATAAAAATAAAAAAAATCCGTGTATACTTTAGAGTTTTTTATAAAAAATAATGAAAAAAATCTTGGATCAACGGAAATGCATGTATATTATAGTAAATGAAACCATATTTAAATAAAGACCTTGCAAATCTGAATTGCCTTTTTTAATGGTTATGAGATGCTTCAACTATGTATATGATGTATCAATTGAGTGTTTTATGTCTGCACGCTTATTTACTTTGACTTTTTTTTATTTAGTAGAAATAACTGCTTGATTATTGATCAAGGCAAGTCACATGTCATCCCAGTTAATCTAATAATCTGAGGATTTGTTTGAGGAAATGTACTTCCAACAGCTCTCTTGAGCTTTTAATTTATCAGACCAGAGTGGTTTTTTTACTAAATGATTATGCCACAGAATTCTGTTTAGTTTTTGTGAGAGGTGTTGCATGTTCAAGTAGGAAAGGTTAAAGATGAAGTCACATGAAGCCTTGAATGATCATCATGTTATTTTTGTAATATTGAAAGCACCGGATAAATTCCATCAAATTGACAACTCCGAGTTTCGTGTTCTCCTTTGTTTTCTTTGACACGACAAGAGAAGAATATAGAAGGAGCAGACAATGAATGAGAAACAAGAGAAAGACTATCATAATGTGTTTTGCCACTTTTGATCCTTTGCCCGCTAGGAGTAGCTTACAATCAACCAATCTATTCAATTTGCAGAAGTAAAACTCACCGTTGCACTTTTTTAAACTTGTTCAGAGTTCAAACACGAATTTAGAAATAGTATATAATCCACTAATATATTAAAGAGTGTAGCAAAAGTAACGATTCCAATGATTGGATACATTTGAACTGATATTTTAATAAAGAAAGATTGAAGTGGCAATATCAAACTGTCTACACCTCAATATGTCTATTCTAGTTGTAGAAACATATGGAGCAGCTGTCCATGAAGAATATGAAATGTATAGGTTACTAAATCCAACTGTTTTTACTTTCTCTGCCTTTTGCCATGTACCACGGACTTGTAACTGTACATTATCTGGAGTCTGGACAGACTTTTGATTGTTCACTTCCGTCTCTTAAATTGTTAAATGTTCTTCTGTATCAAAATTTTCCATCAGAAGAGATTTTGTATTTGGGTGCTCAATATCTGACTTCTCCTTAATGATTAAGGTTCTTTATCTGATGCCTGTGATTTGTTTTTCCTCTTAGCTATGCCATGTTCTTCAGTATGAGTGTCATTTTGAAGAAGCTGTAAAGTTCATGGAAACTTGTTCTTCCACATGGAATTCGTGTTCATCTTTCATGTATGGATTTCTCTTTTTTTGTATACTTTTTAACATCATGAGGCTTCTTATTCTGGTGTTTGAGTTTCTTCACTTGACCTATTTTTTAGGTATACTCACAACTGGTGGCATGTTGCTGTCTGTTATCTGGAAGGTGATTCTCCATTGGATAAGGTTCTTGAAGTTTATGATCACTGTATATGGAAGGAACTGGAAAGAAGTGATGCTGAGCCAGCAGAGGTATGACCATGGGATACCACAGATTACTCTGCAGTTTGGAATGCTCAAATGCTCTCTTATGCATTCAGGTGTATGTGAATGCACTAGCCTTGCTGATGCGGATCTACGTGCGGGACCATATGCATCATATTGCAGAACGGCTGATGTTGCTAGCAAATGTTTTCAAGGATGAGGTCTAAGTTCTGTCTTAAAAATAAATCTGGTTTTTGCTTGTCACAAGTCCTGAAGATATTGAGAATGGCATGCACATAATTTGATAATGGAGAGACTAGATGAAAACCAAATGGTCTTTTTGGTCCTTTTTGTTAATCGTAATAAACAAATCAGGACTAATCTCAAGTTTTTTTGTTTTAAAAATTGTCCTATGTTGGTTTTGACAAGAGTAATGCTTATTAATGTATGTTCTTCTGATGCTTTCCACCCAAGCTGTATGTGAGCTCTATTCTTCATTTTGTTTATTTCATTCTTGTGCTCACTTTAATGCTTCCTGCTCATTTTTCATATTGGTGAGAATTTTTAGGTAGATGCATGTAGTTATTAGAAAATATGGAACAAGTAATGGTTATATTCATAAATTAAATATTGGAGCATTGAAAGAAGATAAAGGATTACCCTTTAAGATGATAAGGACATAGGCAAATGAGGATTACCCTTTAAATTGGATTCACATTTCTCGTGCATTTCCTCTTAAAATGTAGCTGAACTAATTGGTGCTTTTTTTTTTTTTTTGCACACTTCCCTGCAGTCTATGTGGCATGTTGAGTGGCATCTTGATGTCCTGGCACTATGGGCCTTAGCTAGTACAAAAGAGACAAGTAAAGCAGAGGGTCTACTTAAATCCATTAAATCAAGGTGTAAACTGAGCCACATTTTTTTCTTATTTGCAGGACAATAGTAGGTCTTGTTATTATACTAAATTTCTAAGCTAATCTATCTTCTTTAGGTTTTCCTTAATGAGTTGGAAGAAGCAACAGAAAATGCAAAGTGCAATTCGGGTTTGCATCATTTCTGTCTCTATTTTTTCGTTGGTTTTTCTATTTATCACATGTCACATGCATGTCTTGGTCATCCATATATGGAATTCTCTAATTCATGATATCCTGGGCACATTGTTTTCATTTGATTCCTAAAGTTTTAAGCTGCTTAGCTTAGTTTATATCAGTTCCTCAAGTTCTTTTATGTGCCTTTGTCAACATTGGTGCTTTCTAAGTTCAGCAGCTTAAAAAGAAAATCCCACTATTCCTTTCTAGTACTATGTTTCTATTTAAGAGTGCAGTTCTATTGAATGTTGGGCAAACCAGTGGTTTTGTTGACCTCAGCTTGCAGAAGCCATTTATGAATACGGAAGGGGTAACTTTCAAATTGTTTTTGACTTACTTGGTCCAGATTTTGATGCCACTGGCTTTAAAGTATGATACTCCTGGAATCCATAATTTCCCTTTTTTGGTCAGCTTTATTATTGGGACCTTCACAACTTTTCTCTCAAAATATGTTCCAGATGATTGGTGCATCTGACGAACAGCTTGATGTCTTTAATGAAGTTTGGTACATTGTTCTGTTGAATATTGGACAATTTTCCAAAGGTACTGTCTTTCTTTTGAATCATCTTATTGTTAATAGGATCTGAAGTATCTGTACTGACTGCAGTAATCGGAGAGGTCAAAAAGCAAGTTTGTAAAAGAGGAGCCCCTTTCTTGTGGCAATTGCTGGTATGCTCTATCATTGGACTTTTTTTTCCCTAAGAGTATATATTAATATTATTTGATTCTTTCCAAACAAGTTCTCAACCAGCTTTGAAATGCATGTTTCAACACTTTCATATGCCCATCTGCATGTTTGATATACCATCATACCTTCACGCCATAAGGGTCACTTTAATTTGCCCACCCAAGGTTAACTAGAATGGAACGGCACAAGATTCATACTGATTCCTGTGCCAAGGCAAATAACATTACTTACCATACTTGGCATTGCCTGAAAACCCATTTCAACTCTATCTAAGCACACTATATGAGAGCACCTTGATGCACTCTGCTATGCCGAGAGTCCATAAATTTCTTGGGTTTCATGTACCTGGACAATAATTTTGAATAAAGCTCGCATTCTCTATTAGGCTTCTGAACTCTTTGTTTTGACACCTGTAGATTTGCATGAACATTTCCGTAACAGTTTGAATCTGCCATTCTGCCCCTACGATATTAAAGTTCACATCTGAATGCATGGTTTTTTCCAGGAAAAGGCATATTCCATGGAGGGGAGATCAGATGCTCCCCTTGCAGGTGAACGGGCAAAGGTTTTAGAAGCTGCCTCCTTAAAGTAAATTGTGAAGGAATCTATCATTATATCAATGTAGCTCAACTAATTCGGAATAAGTGAGAGAGAATGTGGCAAAATAAATCTACAGTTTTCTGCCATGTTTATGTAACATCCTATCACCAATGTAAATTTTAGCTGCATAAGACTGGGCTGTTTTAATACCTTATGATGTGCTAAAATGATGATTTCACAACAAAATATGTGAAGGTCACGTGCACCTTCATTTCTTTATTTATGTTTATTAACATCAAGATGTCTGGTGCGTTCTTTTCTTTATGCACACAATTATTTTGTGAGAACATAAAAGCAAGCTATGTCCATCTCCAAGTTTTCAGTGTCCTTCTGCCAGGAAAGTTCCCAGGACATTAATTTAGATCCCAGAGTTGCAGTGGTGATCTCTGAGACTAATTGGCCAAAGAAATGTCACATGACAATGGAAAAGGGAGTGTAAGAATGGTGTTCTTTGTAAGATGATCCAAACCATTGAGCTGTTTTATGAGGTCTTCACAGGGAATGGCAGGATCAGATCATCCAATCAAACTTCTCTAGCGCTGTTCATATCTATTCTTCAAGTTCCTTGCAGCTGCAAAGATGCAGAAGAAGAAGAAAATGCTGACAGATGAAACTCGGAACATAAACAGTAAGAGCAGAAGGATGATATCATAATGCATGTAGATGTGAAAGGATATTATTGCTGACCAAGGAAAGATAGAACTGAGAAAGGATGAGACTCACCCGTTGAGTTGGCCTTCACCACCACGACCTGAGTGTGGGGGCAATCAGGTGGCGGCGGAAGATTGATCGGAACGAGGCTGCCGTCCGTCGGACTCCAACCGCACACGTAGATGTTGACCAGCCCTGTCTCCTCCTGCAGCCTCCTCTTCAGCATGCCGATGCTCCCTCCAGCAGCAAAAGTCAACATTCGCCGGCTACTGCTCTCGTCCACGTTACCAGCATCATCTGCTACCTTGTATTGGATAGTCTGATACGACATGACAACATCACAGGTCAAGAACAGCATCAAACCACACGATAAATGGCAGTCGAGAACATCCAAGATCCAAGAAGCAGAATGGAATGCGTACGATGGAGGAGGCAGCAGCTGCGTCGCTGGCCACTGTGGAGGAGGAGCAGGAGGCACCGCCGCATATGTGAACCGGGGAGACCGGCGGGTGTGCCGGCGTCTCGAGTAATTCGACGTCCCACAGAATCCAATATCGGGTGTAGGGGAACGACGGGGTGTCGACCGTCACCGAATTGCGCCACGGCGGGGGGCCAGCGTTGGCCCGGAGGAACTGGTCGAAGACGCACTTGAGCCGGACGCGGCAGCCGTCGCGGAGCGGCAGCCAGTTGACGCGAGGGCCGAAGCAAAGGGGCGCCTCCTGGAACACCTTCTTGCCGGTGAGGTTGAGGAAGGCGGTCTCCGTGCGGTGAGCGGCGAGGTAGCGTCCGTAGAAGCTCTTGAGGCGGAGCCGGCGCCGGTCGCCAATGTAGGTGAAGATCTCGACGGTCCACCGGGCACCGCTACAGGAGCCGTCTCGATCGAGCCTCACGTGCTGCGAGTATTCGTCCGCCACAAGGTACGTGTTGTGGATGCTTCGCAGGCGGACTGTGCTCGCTCCCTCGAAGAACTCCATGCCCGACTCCCTGCAACCAAGAAACCAAGTCTTTGGCCCGAAGAAGTCAATATTTTGGTAGATCAAGCTATTGCTTTACTACCTCAATTCCAAGTGCCAATGGAGGGGGGAAGAGCGAGAGGCAGATAGAGAGAATGGCTTAGGAAGACGAGAGGTCTTTGAGGATAAAGGAAGAGGACGATGTGGTTTTATTATCTACTTCCCGCCATCTATTCCTCTCTATATATATAGCTACCGGTATAGCGTTCATTTCACCCCATCTCACTCTCCTCTCATCCCTTCATTAATAGAGATACTTTGTGTCTCTATTTCTCATTCTGATGTATTAGATGTATTTGGTTTGTAATTATCATCAAAGCACATATATAGATTGGAGGTTTATGAGATATATATATATATATATATATATATATATATATATATATATATATATATATATATATATATATATATAAGAGGTGTAATTATTATGGCTAAGTTTTTAATTTAGGCATAATTTTTTTTTATTTCGTTACTTGGTAATAAAATTTAGGAAGTAACTATTCAACATTTCGGTGGTGTCATTTTTGTTAGTAAATTAAATAAAAAATTAATATTACATAAATATAAAAATTAAAAAATTCTTATAGAAAAGGATTCTTCTCTTTCTCGTTCCTCATCATACCAAACATTTTACTTTGCCTTTCTAAAAATAATTTTTTTCGTTGTTTAAATATTTAACAATTTATTTTTAATTGAAATATGTTATATTAGTTCTAAAATATTTTTCCTTTAAATGTAAACATTTTATTGTTAGATTAAAACATGTTATATAAAATTTCTAAGATCTTTCTTTATCCCTTTAAAATTTTAAAATTTTATTTTTGGATTAGAACACGTTGATATTATTATGTTATATGCATTTTTAAAATTTTATATTAAATGTATGATATTTGATTTTTATTAGATTTATATAATACTTGATTTACAATGCTATTTTCTTCTTATGTGTTTTAATGACTTATTTTTAATAAATATATCTTCTTGACTATAATATAGCAATTTAAAATTGAGGGAATTGACTAGGTTTTAATTGAAATCAATTAGTGGGTCAAACCAAACCCATGGGTTAAGCCCCGGCCCGCAAGACAACTTCGCTCAGCCCAACATGGATATGTGCAATACATATGATCGGTCCGTGGGCTATAGGCTAGCCCAGCTTGATATGATGTATGTATAGTCATATATATGTACATAACTAGTACATGGACTAATTTAACGTAGCCCAGTATTATCCGGTTGCCTTTATCTTCTTAGATTTGGTCACAGACATCAATAGAACAAACTAAATTTGATTAGTTAATATTGATTCAGGATGATTTCAAAATTGTTAACATATTCGGTTTAACTTAAATTGAACTCAATCTAATATAAATTATATAGTCAATTACAGATATATTAAATAAGGATTAAAGACCAATTCAGCTATGCTAGTTAAATTGAGTTTAATTGGACTGATGGAATTAGGAATCAAGTCAATTAAGAACTAATTGGTATTACTTGATATTAATGATATTTGAAAAAAATATTTTAATGTATTATTTTATCCTGATATAGATATTACTATAATGAGATGATTTTGTTCCTTTGTCGAGGGTAGATAGGGTGATTCTCTTTGAGGATTAACGAGCTTTAGACGTGATGGTTATATATTCTCTCCATTTGCTATTGGGAGTAACATGTTCTTGTTTTGACAACCGAATGACACTACTCCATCCACTCTTGAAAATGTAATATGAGTTTATCTTTATTTATTATTAGGAGAACATAAACTTATGTAGCAAGATAATGCTCATGTATCCATTGTTAAATAAATACTCATTCGAGTATTTGATAATATGTCAATGGGATGATTGACTTTTAGTCAAGTATTCATTTTATAGTTGACTTATAGAGGCTCTTAACTTAGCGTTGTTGAAATTTTTTTTATTTTTTTATTTTCAAAGTAACCTCCCAACTGTACTAGATTGAATTCAAATAAAAATCAAACCCTTCTCTACCGGTACGTTGCTCTAGTTAGATTTATCTTCGAGTGAACATTATTATGTTTCTCAATAAAACCTACGACTACTTTTGAATTATAATTTGATGAATAAATAAATTATAATAAATATTTATAAGTTATAATCGTAAGTATGAGAACCTCTTGACCTTAGCCATGTTTTGGAATCAGACTAGAACCAAGATGATTCGGTTCAATTCTAGCTCTAATTTTCAAGAGTTAGAATCAAAACAAACTGTTTCGATTTGGTTTGAATTGATAAATTAAAAAAAATGTGCTATAAATGATGAATATGCCCTTCGAATAGTTTAATAAATAGCTAATCAAAATATATTTAAAAATTAAAAACAAATAAAAATATACAATTTTAGTTCAGAATCGAAATAGGAATGTCAAACCGAACGAACCAAATTATTATTTCCGATATAGTTGAACCGGAACCGCTCCTGTTTCAATTTATCTTTTATATTATCTATATGAGCATCTCTTCTTATCCCTCGCTCCAACATTTTGCATCCCATCCTCTTCTTCTTATAAATGGTGCAAGAGTAGATATAGTCTTTCTGCAAAGCTTACAGATAGATTGGATGAGAATTTTGGTGTTGTTTCTTTGTCTTGAAGAAACATGTAGATAAGATCCAATCTTGTCTTAGTTTATGATAGACAAAGCATACTGAATCTTTGAATATGTGTAATTTACAGGACATCACCAAAAGAAAAGAATAAATTATCAGACATAAGGAGGAACTATTGTTGCTCTGCACTGCCATGATCTGCTTCATCTTCCTCAGAACTGTCGCTAAGAGCCTCAGGATCAGTTGCACAATCTCCTCTGACAAGTTTCCCAAGCCTTCTTCCTTCGATGGGGCTTGATGCGGAGAACCATGTAGAACAACGATAAGAGGATTCTACCATGGACTCAGCTAACTAGTAAAGGAAGATTGCTACTCGCCTTTGGACTCGGCATTGAACACTACTACTAGATGGCTGTACATGTGGCTGGGCGGCAGTCACCGGTGGAGACGGACGAGGAGGCGGTTCATCCTGCTCCTTTGGACGCACACCGATACCCCGCAAAGCCCCGTTTCCGCCTCCAATGCACTGGTCAATGTGGAGAGGCTGCTTCTAGCAACCACCAAGCTGTCCATGCCGTTTCCTTTGTCCACATTGCCGGCGTCGTCTGCGACGATGCATCGGATGGTTTGGCTGTCCACCTTGGGAACTTCTGGGCGGCCTTCGTACGGGCGAGGCGGAGGAAGGCGCAGTTCCTAAGGGGCGCAGCGAGGTAGTGGCCGTGGCAGCTCTCGAGGTGGAGGCAGGGCTGGTGGAGGATGTCGGTGACGACCTCGACGGTCCACCGAGCACCGCTGGAGGAGCGATCCTGGTGCTGGCTCACGCGCCTCTCGTCGTCCTCTGCCACCAGGTACTTATTGTGGATGCTCTGCAAGCGGACGACGCGCTCCCGCGAAGAACTCCACGGGCTACCCTGAGAACAAGAAGTCGACCACGTCTTTTGAGACCAAGAATCCAAGATTTTGGATGCATGACAAGGAGAGAGAGAGAGAGATAGAGAGAGAGAGAGAGAGTACATGGAAGAATGGCTTCAGAGAGGAAGGAGAGAGAGGGGAACGTATCGGATATTTAAGGTGGTTTCAGTTGGGCGTTCCCGCCAATCTTTTTCTCTCTCTTAAGTCAGTCAAATTGCAGCGTAGGCGATACAATTTATATCCAATTTTGAGACCAAGAAAATTAGCAGTGTGAAATGAAATCAAACCCACAATATATATATATTTTATATTATGTATAGTGAAACCCATTAAACTTCCTCCTCTCACTAAGCTATTCTTCCCTTCCTTATTTCTTTCTCTCTCCTCCGGCACTTGGAATTGAGGTAAGCAAGCATAATAGTCTTGGGTTCTTGGGATCGAACACCTTATGGTTTCTTGCTTGCAGGAGTCGGCCATGGATTTCTTTGCGGGGGCGAGAGTAATCCGCCTGCGGAGCTTCTACCAGAAGTATCTCGTGGCGAAGGAAGACACGACTCGCGTGGGGATGGACCAAGATGGCTTCTCGGATGGCGCCCGGTGGACCGTCGAGATCATCGCTAACGAGCAGCGGCTCCGCTTCCGGAGCTCGTGGAATCGCTACCTCGCCGCCGACAACAATACGGTCTCCCAGCAGCTCCCCGATCACGTCGGCGTCCGCGGCGATTGGCAGCCCCTCGCTGTCGGCCCTCACGTCCTTCTCAGGTGCAACGACGCCGACTATCTCCGGGCGCAGGACCGCCACCTGCCGTGGCGCGCGTCCGTGACACTCCACACGCCGTCGTCGCAGAGATCCCGGGCCCCGTTTTACTGGGACGTTGAAATCCTCGAGGCGGACCACCCGCCACTCCTGCCGCCGCCCCAAGCAGCAGCAACGGCGCCCTCTTCCATGGCAGCCGGACCCTCCTCGTCCTTCGCGCCAGCGGGACCATCCTATCGTTCCAACGTTCCCACCCGATTCCTCACAGGCGTTGCAGAGGCTTCCTCCTCCTCCACCATGGCAGCCACCCTCTCCTCACCCACCAATGCAGCTGCTGCCTCCTCGGCCACGGCATCGCTGGTCCCCTCCGCGGTGATCCATGGCGCTGCTCCCGCTCTTCCTACCTCGTCATCCTATTCCAGATACGAGGTCTGTTGGATGATCATCGGTCTATTCTTGCTGATCTTGATGGTTCTTGGACTGCATTCTTTCCCAAGCTTATGAATCTTTTCGAAGCAAAGCTAATCGTGGAATCTTCTTGCTGCCCACGGTCACCTACCTGCTTTTCTGTGCTCGACTCACAGGTGATGGATCGGGAAATCACCTACGTCGTCGCAGATGATCGTGGCGTTTTGAATGAGGCGTATGCTCGTAACTTGACGTTCACCGGAACCAGCACTTCTGAGCTCATCAAGAGATTGAAGAAGGAAATAGGGACCGAGGACATATACGTGTGCGCCCGCAATTGCCACACCAGGTTGTTGATGCCTCTCGATGAGGAGCTGCCACCCTTGTACGAGGTCCACAATTATCTGGAGGTGTTCATGGCCGTTTTTCCTCGTGAGTTCCTTCGCCTCTTGAGCTCTGTTTCTTGGTGTCGGAAGAGCTTTCCCTCGATCGATTCTTGTTTACAGACCGATTAGTCCAGACGTTCCGGACGGCGACTGCCTACCACATACGGAGCTTCCACACCAACAGTTACCTGGTGGCGGAGGGCGACCAGCTGCGTCTGCGCTTAGACGGCTCCTCGATCGGCGCCCGGTGGACCATCGAGGTCATCACCAACGCCGGAAACCAGCAACGAATCCGCTTCAGGAGCTGCTTCGGCTGGTGCCTCTCTGCTTCCTTGACCTGGTACTCCTTGCAGCGCCTCTCCAGAGACGACTATGCGGTCAGCCCGCGGACGGTCGAGGTCATCGAAGCCTCCCGCGACGAGTGGCTGCCGTTCCCCGTGTGGAACCACTTCATGTTTAGGTGCTCCTTAGACGACTTCTTGGCGGCCGGACACCCGCTGGGGCACAACACGGCCGACGACGACCCCACCTTCTTCTTGTTCAACACCCTGGACTCTTTTATGTGCGACATCCACGACGTGGACCCTTTTCTGTGGAACATCGAAGCCTCCGAGCTCACCTCCCCGGCCACTAACGATCCCGATGCTCGTGAGGACCGAGATGAAGCACCGTAAAACGCTTTGACGTTGTGCAGAGACATGCGGATTAAAGCTCGCCATGCATCATTCTCCACACAGCATAATGGTGTAGGACGAAAACAATGCTACACGATCTCTGAAATATACACTTACCGAACACTGGCTGCAGGTGTATGCTTCAACAGAACTCGATCTCCAGTCATGCCGATGGATCTTGTTTGGCAATCTTTTTATGGTGTTTGCAGTGGCTTCAAGATTACCGCACACTGAACTGTCGTTCGTAAGATGTAGTCTTCATATCAGATACAGATGGATCCAGATTTGTGTGTGTCCCAGCTGCTTGGAGAAATCTGAGGCCATGAGACATCACTGTCCGGCGTGAGGTTGACACGTAGTGTAACATCAAGACCCTGTTGTTTCAAGCAAGAATCACCACCTGCATGTCACTGTGCTCCTGTTCTTCCTGGTTGTCTGCAGCAGGCACCAGTGAAAACAGAGGGATTGGGTAACCTTTTTCCAGGCGATTTCTGTTGCTTCAAGAAACCATGAAATCTTCATAGGATGCGATTTTTTTCTGCAATTTCTTGAGGACTCAATAAAATATCATACGCATAAATGATGAAATTTTATTTAATTTTAATTTTAAAAATTAGATGATCAGAAGATAAAACTAATTTTGTTTTTGGGTGATAGGAAAATAAATCAATAGCATGTGATGTCGAGTATCACAGTAAAGAATGATGATGAGAGAAAAATTCAGGACGATTAAGAAAAGCAAAAGTAGATAAAGTAGAGAGAATGACAATAAATATTGTTAGAGAGAGAGAGAGAGAGAAGATTGCGGCAACACAGTGTTAAGAGTGTTTGATAAGAAAATTATAAGCAGGAAAAGAATCGAGACATCCCCTTCTCTTTGGCTTCTCCGACTTGTGGATGAAGTGCTTGTAAAAATGCAATTTTTAGTGTATGTTCCTTAATCCAGATTAAAAAGCAATAGCAGTTTAAGATCATTAATTATATCCAAATCAAATGCGAATCCCTTCGATTGCCCCAAAGGAACGTGGGGTTAACGGGATGTGCCGTCTACTTCATGGCACCGGCATATGCGTCTTGTTTCTTGAAGACTGCAAGTTTGACTAATGAATGGATCCTTTTGACTGGCTGATGGTGGATGTGTCGGAGGACAATGTGCTGTGGCTTTTAGATTAGTCTGCCGGATCTCGAGCTTCCATCCTTGCGTGATACGTAGGTATCTCTCTTCCCAGCTTAAAGTATGTTCACCGAACAAGTTCGAAGCTCCATATTAAATTGGGTCGTATATATTGCTTAGCTTACGAAGATGATAACATGACATCAGTAGCGGTGTTATTTCAGATGTTGACTTGAGAACGACGGTCAACAACGGTAAGCTCACAAATATAGTTCAATGATTTGACTCATCTCATAACTCATTAATGATCACAGAATTATGCTTCTAAATTGTTAATTTATATATTAAAAATATAAAAAAGACAAATATGTTGGTTGTCCTTAGATTTCTTATTGTTATGATTTTTTTGAGAGATACTAACATCAATTAGAAATTAAATATTTGCATAGTAGAGAAATATATATAAAAGCAATGTATCGGATTCGGATCATATTACCTCCTGATGGGCCAGGTCCGAATTAACCTGGTGTCGGTTGACCTGTCTTCCTTGCCATTGGCGGTGATGACGGGGCAACGTGGTGCCCATCCACGGGTCCACGACCTTGTCCAATCACAGTGGACGTGGGACAGTAAGATATTGGAAGCAAGCTATTCGGATCGGATCGAGTCACTCGCACACAGAATGATCCGATCCGTTAACAGCAAGATCCCTCGATCCGAGTTCGACCCATATCGACACTGCGCGATGACGTGTGCCCACTGGCGTCCAGAAGTTTCACGCTGGTGAGACTCCGAGGTAGAAGTTGGGTACGTGTAACAATATTCTTCCGACGGAGACGTGGGAAGACGCAGATTTGAGCGTCGCGCCACGTTACTTATATTACTCCAGCACTCGCTCCGTCACAGACGCAGTGACACCCTGCGGACGTCCCCACCAACGTCCTGTCGTAGCTCGGTGGACCCCAGGTGCCCTTAATCTCATCGGTCGAACAGAAGCAGCCTTTAATACTCCCCCGTCTCCGTAGGTCACAAAACCTTCACGTGACTCCGTTGGCTTCTGTCCTCTGCTTTCTCCGTTCTTTTTCCCCACTTAAAACGCTGTTTGTGCTTCCCACCACGTTCCCTCTCTCTCTTTCTCTCTCTCTCTCTCTCCTCCGCGTGAGATCCCGTCATGCCGCCGCCGCGGCCCCTTCCTCCTCCTCCTCCTCTTCTCCTGTGCCTCATCGCCGCCATCTTCTCCTTCGCGGCCGTTGCCGAGGCCGCTGATGGACGGCCTCGCCCGGCCTGCTCCCCTCCTCCCTCCTCGAGCGGAGGGGAGCCTTGTCCCCCGTTCGGGTCGCCGCCGCACTCTTTCCCCTTCGGTTCCACACCGGGCTGCGGCCACCCCTCCTTCCGAGTCAACTGCTCCACCCCCCACTCCACCCTCTCCATCAAATCCACCACCTTCGTCCTCCTCGGCATCTCCCGCCCCTCATCCCTCCTCGTTTCCCCCCTCCTCCATACCTCCAACTCCTCCGTCACCGCCTGCCCCTCCCTTCCCCACGCCGCCATAGACCTCTCCGGCTCCCCCTTCCGCCCCTCCCCCGATGTCTGCCCCCACCTCGCCGCTCTGCGCCACTGCCGCCCCCCAACGTCTGCCGCCGGCGCAGCCTGCCGTCGCACCTCCTGGCAGAACCGTCTCCTCTCCGAGCCCAACCTCCTTTTTCACTCTTGCGCCGATGGCCGCACAGCTTCCTCCCTCTCCCCCTTCCCTGCCGCAGCCTGCCAACGGGACGAAGACGTCGCCGCCGCCATCACGGCCTTCCTCCGCCGCGGCTTCCACGTCGAGTGGGACTCCTCCACCGACCCCTACTTTGCCAAATGCTCCTTCTGCAACCGCACCGCCGGGGGCGCCTGCGGCTTCAACGACTCGGCATCTGGCAAACCCTTCCTGTGCTTTCCCTCCTCCGATCATCTCCTCCGTAACGACTCGGCCGCCTCCCGCCGCCTCCTCCTCACCACAACCCTCTTCGCCACCGCCTGCGTCCTTCTGGTCTTCCTCTCCCTTTGGGCTGCTGTCGTCTCCCTTCGTCGCCGCCGGCGCGGGAGCGACCCTGGCTCCGACTCCATGACCGCTTTCCTTCTCCGGCACCACCTCCATCCCCCGATCTACACATACGAACAGCTCCGCGCCTCCACCGGCGGGTTCGACCCGCGCCGCAAGATCGGCGATGGCGGGTTCGGATCCGTTTACCTCGCCCACCTCGATGATGGTCGCGTCGCTGCAGTGAAGCGTCTCCATCGCCACCACCCAGCCGCGGCGGCGACGAAGTCCTTCTGCAACGAGATCCTCATCCTTTCATCCCTCCGCCACCCCAACCTCGTCCGCCTCCACGGCTACTGCTGCGACCCCCGCGGCCTCCTCCTCGTCTACGACTACGTCCCCAACGGCACCCTCGCCGACCACCTGCACGGCTCCCGCAGCTCCTACAGCAAGCCCCAAGTCCTCCCCTGGGCCGTCCGCCTCGACATCGCCATCCAGACCGCCGCTGCCCTCGAGTACCTCCATTTCGGCCTCAAGCCGCCCGTCGTCCACCGCGACATCACCTCGTCGAACATCTTCGTCGAGAGGGACATGAGGGTCAAAGTCGGCGACTTCGGCCTCTCCAGGCTGCTCACGCTGCCGGACCCTTCGTCGTCCCTGGGCTCCTCGTCCGAGTACGTCTGCTGCACGGGGCCACAGGGCACGCCCGGGTACCTCGACCCGGAGTACCACCGGTCGTTCCGTCTCACCGAGAAGAGCGATGTGTATAGCTTCGGAGTGGTGCTGCTGGAGCTCGTGACAGGGATGAAGGCCGTGGATGTGAGCAGGGACAGGAGCGAGATGGCGCTGGTTGACATGGTGGTGTCGAAGATCCATGTAGGGGCGCTGCACCAGGTCGTAGATCCCGTCCTGCTGCATGAGGGTAAAGAGGTAATGGCGATGGTAGAGGCGGTGGTGGAGTTGGCATTCAGGTGCGTGGCAGGGGACAAGGATGACCGGCCAGACGCCAGGGAGCTGGTACAGGAGCTCAAAAGAATCCGCAGTAAGATCGTCGATCCTCCCGAGTGATGCTGGTTCAGAGGGAGATAGAGACAATGGATGCTGCCATTAGGAGCTTCGCCTTCCTAACCGTCCCTTCAATAAAAGCGTCAGCTTTGCCTGGTTCACAGTCGAGTTTGAGTATGTGATTCATCAGGTTCCTCCTCGATACAATGAGCCAGAGTTCTTGAGGCAGACAGTTCAATGAGTTGGAATAAGCTCTCCTATGTCAAATCACCAAGGATTCCTCGGAGGATTGCTTCCATGGGTTCCTTCACCCTTCTCGACTACATAAAGGAGCGTCTGCATCCATTAACTTGATCAGCATTTTCAGGATTCGGGAGTACCAAACAAACAAGATTGGTTCAGTCACACATAGTATGGCTGATAGAATTTTTGTCGAGGGATGCAAGTGTGAAGGGAAAGCTTGTGAATTTGTATGGCCTCTACTCACTGATTGTCGTCGTAAACAGATTCAAAATGGAGTTGGGAGTCAATTCGCAGAGGAGAAGAGTATACTTATTTTCTTTGTTGGTGCTAATCCTTCTCTGGAAGGTCAGTCTCGATTGTTATTTCTTTTCGTGAATGAATATGCTATCTCAAGTGCTTCCATTGGCAATCGTCTCAGATTCTTTGGTAATGGTTTCTTGTTCATGTGACCATCAAAGTACTGAGACAGCATTCTTGTTCCAAAGCCCATGGCATGGGGATATTGTGAAGGTTTTCTCGGTGAGGCGATCATGAATTAGAACATAAACCAAGACCAAAAAGATGCTTAAAGTAATACAAGAGAAGAAACATCCTGCAATTGGCTACACCGAAGAAAGAACACAATTTTTCATGATGTTGCAATAATAGAAAAATCTAATAACACCAATAATAGAATAATAGTGTATGAAAGTTTTGTCATCGGACAAGTATTTTACATGTATATTCCTACAAAATTTGTAATTAGCATTTATTACTCTGAATATATATTTTTATTAAAAATCATAAGTTGAGATTTTGTCTCTTGCAACAATTGAAATATATATATATATATATATATATATATATATATATATATATATAGTTAAGTTAAAAATATTTAAATTATTATTTATAATTTTTAATAAAGTCTTTTTTTAAAAAAAAATTCTATCTTTTCTTACACCATTAAATATAATTCACTTTGCATCCGAAAGTCTCTTAAACACACGTTCAAATTATTTTAAACGATTATGATCATTATACATAATTATTCATGAATAAAAATATTTATATTTTTATGTTTTCTAATAGTTTCATTAACAACATAAACTTTTTTGTATATGTTATTTTTTAATTATCTAACACTCATATTTATAAATTTTATATTTGTCTATCAATTATCTTATAATATTTTATCATTTGCAACTCCTTTGGAAATATTACACAAATTCTCCGTGATTCATAAAAAGAACTAACAAGTTGATGAATCAAATACTAGCTAATGAATAGGCCCACAATCCCGTAGAAAGACATCACAATCCCTTGAGGAAAAAAAATGATGGGGCTCGTGGAATCCCATGTAAATCAGCAAGGACTAGCTTGCAAGGCTTCAACCAATTATGTGCTTCAATATAATTACCTAGACTAAGCGCTTTCTAGTCAAAGATTAACGTTGGATAAGCTCAATGACCTATGGAATAACCCAACACATTACCGCACGAGCTGAGATTTGTTCAATTTCAATAAGTTCAATAAATTCTTTATCTGATAATCACATGACTCTTGACATCATTATTATTTTAATTATTTTATTTTTATTTAATAAAAATAATATTTTTATTAAACTTTTTATCTCATTGAATAATTGATCAAATATACCTAAATATTTTACTTTAAAAAATCTAGCTCAAAAACCATAATTTACATTAATATTGTTAAAAAATATCATATGATCTCATAAAATAATAATTTGATATAGAATGCTTTCCTCAAAATTGAACTTTGAATAATAAAATATCAAATAACAGGGGAAACTTATAACAATTATCATAAATACTTAAAAAAATTAAAATTTGTTCTAAATTCATAAATAAAACATGATTAGTATTGAAACATTTCAAAATTATTTTGAACTTATGACAATCATGATTAATAATGGTTATTTTAAGTTTATCCAATACTTATGGAAGTGATGTGTATAGAGAATTTGAATATTTTAAAAATATGCATATAGGTAATATGTAAATATCTGGATCAAATGCCAGTCCATTAACTTGGTAGATAAATATTACATTTATCATTTTTGATAGTTTCTTCAATTTGGATGCACCTCTTAATTTAATAATTATTTAGAAACACTATATATATATATATATACATATACATATATATATATATATATATATCTGTGTGTGTGTGAGAGAGAGAGAGAGAATGAATGAATCGAACCGGTTCTTGGTCGAATCTTCCAACCGGACCGCTGGAATTGACTGGACCGGGGCGGAGACGTGATGATATGATGTGGATCAGATCACGGATCAATATAGGATCCGATCTGACTAGGAATTGGATAGCGCATGGACTGAAATAGGATCCGATCCGTTTACAGACGTGATCTAGTTGTCCGAACCAATTCAAATGTTTCGCTTGTGCTAGCCAATCTCCCAAATCTCGTATTGCTTCACGGCTCCCCTTCCCTTTGATCTCCGGGGATCGGAATCTGGGCCAGGCGGAAATGTCGGTGTCGAGCGACACGGGAGGCGCGGGGAAGAAGCTCCCCAGGCGGCTCGGCGGCATGGCCGAAGCCCTCGCCATCGCCTCCGATCTTGGCGTCCCTATCCCTCCCGTCCAGGTTGTAAATCATCTCTTTGCCCTGAATTTTTCTTGATTCCATCAGCTCGTCTGTTTTCGACTTCATATTTAATTCGTTCATTAAATTTTCCATGAATTGGCATGCACATCTGGGCCAATGCTGACATAGGTCCATTATGTTAAGGTATACTCAGCCATAATGTGCTATTTCCATGGTGTTACCTACACATGCCATGTCTCTGACTTTAGCCTCTCCTATAGTATTTCTGGTCCCATTTAAATCCCTGTAATGATTGTTATTGGAAGTTTGGAAGTTAATATTTGAGTGAACATTATAATAAATATTTACCAGAAACAAAGAAATTTATCAATACATATTTTCTTCCTTTATATGATAAACATGTGACATGATTAATTTGTCTTCGTGTATTGCTTATATTTTGAGTCCATTCACAATTATTCATCAAGTTATTCTTTTTTATACTTTTATTTCTTCTGGACGATAAGAATGTTGCTCATCTAACCCATGTTAGTGAAATGGAAAAGAAATGCAAGTCTTTGGCCAGAATTACTGCTGTTTTGAAAGATGTCATTCAGAACAAGGTATGACGCTGGAAAAAAATTATAAACTTAAACTTATTTCTTGATTCTAATTACTACATAGCAGGGTCGGCCGTACACCATCCGCACGGGAGTACTGTAGCAGTGCTACAGTACTCCGCACACCTGAGTGTACCGCTCGGTATACCGTATCGTACCGTACCGGTACCGAGCCCAGGTCAAAATACCGGTACGATACGGTATTGCGAACCTTGCTACATAGAATCATATGTGCAGATGTTTCATCTTTTCAAATAGATCCCAACAGAGCTGCATATCTTTTCTGCACTTGATTTTTGTTATTTTCACCTTTATTTTACGTGAGGTCTTTGCCTGTGTTTTTTCTTACAGTTTCTGGTTTCTGTCTGCTTATTGTTGGAATTTTTTATCACCAGCTGCAAACTTCTGGAAGGTGACCATCCTTTCCTGATGTTTGAGTTTGTTGACTGTAGATGTATTGTAAAATCTCAGTCTCAGTGAAAGATGTACACCCAATTTTTATGTACAGTTCGGTCGCAATGTTTTATGTCAGTCTTTATTTTAAAAAGAAGGATAAGTACAAGATAAATTTTGCAGAGCCTGTTGTCCCTATTTTTCCATTTGCTCTTACCACTTGAGAGATTACCATGGTTGGGAAATTTGAGGATTTGTCTTGACTTGCTTAAGCTGATGGCCACCACCCTATCATGTTTATCCTAATCATCTGATGAGCATGTTTTTAATATATGTTTGACATATGTATTCAGACTGTACCTCATTTGATGATAGCACTTTATTTGCTCAGGATTGGATCATTGCTAGATTGCAGCAACCATATTCTTTAGACTGCATTCCTGTGGAAGCTGAATATCAGCTGAAAATCTTACTATACAGGAATATTTACAATCAAGTTGTCATTTTGGACAGTGTTGTACGTGCACATAGGCCCTAATTATGTTTGCTTCTGACATTATACATTTTGACTTCATGGTGAACTCATTCTCTTGTGCCTAATAAAAATTCTACACATATAGCAATTATTGAGAAAGTAACTAGGTCTACTATGTCTACATCATGGTTAAATTTTTGAGTAGTTGTGCTATTGGACTTAGTTTTATTTTGACATTAACAAACAGTATCATGAATAATACTTATAAGCACATGAACATTATGATTAGATGTGTGCACCACCCAAGTCGGCCATTTAGTTCAAGTGGTTTGGGGCATCTAATACTTCTGTGAGGTATCTTTGTGAGGTTATTGTTGACATGCCCTGATATCTTTTTCCTTTTTCTTTCTTCACTTTGATATACTAAAATACACTTATGCTCCATGCATGAAAATTTTTCTTCGACCATGATCAGCATGACACAGAAAAGCATGTATGTGAATGTACCAGGTTAACATGTTGGCATGTGCTTGCTGCCTGTCATCTCTTTTCTTTTTAACAAGCTGATATCACGGATCTGACTTCATTGAGATCAAATATACCTAATGCATTATTTTGTGTGCCACAATAAGACCACTTGTTTTGATGGCATCATTGTTCTAAAATCCACAACCTAAAATGCTAAAGTAGGGATCTTTTTTATGAAAGATTAATTTGTAGCCATCTTAAATCATTAAAAGTTCCTAATCCTTGCATATAGTCCAGAAACAATTCTCAGAATTATTGTTGAAGGCTGCTAGTGATTATGGAGCTCTGACAGCAGCAGTTGCTGATTTCCAGTGGTGCCAGAATTTCAAAGAATCACCTAGAGTTTGGGGGGTATGTTAAATGTGTTATTTTGTGTACACTACAGTGATTGGCATTCAGAATTAATTTTATGTTATTTTGTGTTCAATTATATGGAAAGGTTTTTCATATCACTTAAACATCGGCTTACTTACTGAATGCATGGTGTATCTCAGCATATATTAATTTTTGTTCACACATTTATATTTATGCAATTTCCAGAAATTCTGCAGCATACATGATTGGATCTAATTTATATGCCTGCCCTTAAATTGAATTATTCATTTTAATTTCTTGTAAGGAGTCTCTTGATGTCTAATTATGTCAGATCCAATTTTCTGTTTGGACCAATGGAAGTGAACATATCAGAAGAGCCAAGAGATGTAGCTGGGAAATGACAACTTAAACCTTGTACTTCAATCTAAATTGGTTGAAACAGGCAGCTTTGATTGGTTTGGGCCCTGTTTGTTGTGTTAGTCCCAAATCAGGTGTTTGAATACCAGTCCCTGGTTGGATCAATACTTATCATATGGTATGAGCAAAATCAAGCAGCAAAGCAATCCAAAGGCACAATGCCATGTTAGACTGGGTGGCATGGATGTTTCACCCGGATGTCATTGTTTTGGACAAATTTAGAGGTGCATATCTTGACCAAATTATCTTAAAGAGACTTCTTTATTTCATCAAGTTTTGGATGATACAAGGAATCTTATGTGAAATTTAAATTAATTATTAGGTTGATCATACATTTAGGTTTTTACTTATGCTGGGTGCCATGTTGTATTAACCACATTCTGCTTTTTGAAAATTGTCCTCCGTTTTTTTGGCCCATTGTTATGGTGGTTGAGATTTTGTCACTGTTTTTGAAGGAAATGCTGCATCCTATTCCTGCTGTCCTAGCATCATGTACCCGCTTCTTCGAAGCCATGTCTGCTATGAGGGATTCATTTGCAACCCTCCAACAGTTTCGTGTCAGTAACTCTTCCTTGCCGACAACACCTAGTGACTCTTCATGAGGGGATTCCAGTTATGTTACGCCTCCCCATTGGAGGGAAGGCATGACAAGCTTGGATGATTCGATGGTCGACAGTTGGAGGTAGCAAAATGCAGAGGGCATCCAGTGGAGGTGACACATGATATTTTGGTCAAAGGAGGTTGTCTTGGCCATCCTCAGTCAAGATGGGTCTGTCAGTTGTGGCTTTACCATTTTTGTGTTGGACTGATTGAAGATTCAATGAAGAAAAGGTAGAACTTGTAAGATCAGCAGACAAATCAAGTAACCGAAGAAGATGTCAATTTTACATGCTACAGAGTTATTTTATGGAATGCAAATGCTCTTACTTTTTTATTATAGTCGAAGCATGTAATGTAGTCAATATAGCTTTCATATGGGTTTCTCTCAAACTAACCATATTGGAATTATCCTTTGAGCAACTGTTTCTATAGTAGCAATATATTTTAGCCATTTTCATGCCACGTGGACGGTGGAACTTATAATGACGGATTGCTTTACTTCTAAATGTCATGATTTGTACTAAAAACTAAACAATCTGGAATTGCATGTTTTTGTTGTTCAACTTGAAAATAGGTTGTCAATTATCTCTTGTATCAACTAGCAATTGGTACAGTTGTGGAACTTCTAGCCCCTGCTCATAGATATGTAAATCTTGGGGTTTTCTTGTCTCTGTTCTGTTTATTTTTATTTTTTTCCCGATTCGTATGCTTTTATGGTGACCTCACAACGAAAAGAACAAGCTTTCAGCAACTTTACTTTTTAATGCTATGGTTGGCAATTTAGTCAAATTAATCTTGTTATTTTTTGTTAGTATGGCTGTATGATCTATACAATTATGTTCCAAGATATGGATTGAATTTTGTACAGTTATAGTCTCCAAAAACAAAATTTATGAATCTGCTTAACTCTCCAAAAACAAAATTTATGAATATGCTGACTTGTATCTCTGGATGGGGCTGACAGTCAAGTATTCCGTCCTTTCTAATATGGATTAATTACATATTATCCTATATAATTAATCTTATATAGTTATTAGTATCCTAATTTTATACTTTAAAAATTATATTGACATCCTTATAATTACGAAGTGAAATATTTAAATTCATTTATTCTGAGTTTTATCAACGAAAATATAAAAATAAAGGATAAAAAGATAATTTTAATATTTCAATTGGTGGTGACGAATGACGATACCACTAAGGGTTACGAGTGGTTGTTGTGGATGAGGAGAGCGACATCGAGAGGTGAGGATCGCTCTGCATCCGCATCAATATCGACACAATTACTGAGTAACTCTTTCATCGTTTTGCATATGCGTTGGCATCGACACAATTGCCAAGCAGCGAAAAGGCTACTCAACATTTGCATTGACTGCACTTTCATCATTCGGCAACTGGATTATCGTTGACACAAATGGTGGCGATCATCTCAGCATTGGCCCGTTGGGTGAATTGCTCAACTCGAAATTAGGGTTATCAAAGCTCCTATCATTCCCTCCATTATCGTATCAGTTTTTGACATGGGCATGAAAAGTGGGAGATGGGAAGCTCATCGAAAGAGGAGTTTTATTCACCGTGGTTGTTGTCAACGGGGAAGGAAAGCTATAAAAGGCTGACAAGTAAGCGGTTGTCGAGCTCTCGATGAATGTATCTAGTGGCGGTAGAAAAATATGGGTCCCCATAATTCGATACTGAGTATATCATCGTACCAATCATCGACATAATTGCTAAGCGACCCTTTCGTCGCTCTGCATCAATGTCGATATAGTTGTTAAACGAAGAAAGAGCTACTTGACATCATCTCTCGTCATCGCTTTTCTCATCCACAATAGTCACCCATAGCCCCTACCGACGTTGCCATCCGTCACCACTAACTAAAACATTAAACTTATCTTTTTTATCTTTTATTTTTATGTTTTTGTTGATAAAACCTTTGTAAATGGATGGCGTCACTTTAGTAATTATAGTAATGTGAATGTATTTTTTTTTAAGTATAGGGATCATAATATTAATGATGGTCATAGAATTTTTTTATTATATTAAATAATATATAAGATATATCATTTATATAATAATATACTAATCATAATAATAATAATTTTTTATTACATTAAATAATATATAAGATCTTCACAGTCGGATTTGAGATCTATCGTTTATACAATAACTTACTAAACATAACAATCCAATGGAATGAATCAATAAAAATAATCCAAATACTTACCTTCATACTTTAATACTACACAAATCGAATTAAAAAAAAATAGTGGCCTATTATTATTCTTTAATAATGGATGGGTACCCATAAAACATATCCTTTCTGAATCCGATTTGAGTTCCTACGTGTCTGATTCAGTGATACCAAAACCTAATTAAAGGCATTTCAAACTAAATCCCACTCGATGTTGTTTCTAATCTGACTTAATCTCCCACCAACGTTCGGCTCACATGTGTTGGCCGAGCCACGAAATAGATAAGAAATCTTCCCATTGGTCCATAATTGTAGGCCCCGCTATCGTTAAAAGACTTACGAGCATTGTTTAGGGTCCGGCCCAGAACTCGGACTCCGAATCCACTAGTGGGGAGAACGAGCGTCCGAGCCCTACGCAGCCCGACTGCCGCTCACTCGAGACTGAAGACCTTGAACCCTAAACTACGCTCCGACGCCCTCCGTTCCTCGTTGGAGACCGCCAAGGATGGGAGCTCTCGCGACGCTGACGAAGTGGATTCCGGAGGACGACTTCCTGCTCAAGAACGCCGTCGAAGTAAGTACAACTTCATCCGCTTCTTCTCCTTTCTTGTGAATTTGGATGCCCTATCGTTGTTTGCTTGAAAAGCATCGAATTCCGCCCCAAATCGAGAGATTCGGCGACAATTCGCGGTAGAAGAAGACAAAGATCGGAGTAGAGTCGTGTAGTACGCTTAAAAGATAAAACGATGATTTTTTTTGTGATTTATTTGCTATTCTATGCATTGATAACCTGTTGAAAGGCCTAAATTTAACCCCTGGGGTGGTGTCAATGGTATAGTTGTAAAAAGGTTAGGATGGAAGTAACATGCTGTTTACATGCGGAATTTTCTGTTCCATTCCTTATTGTGCATCCCTTCCTTTCTGCAGTTGTGCTTGATCCTCCTGCACAGTCCGCCTTCTCGACCGTATCTTTGAGGGGAACATTTAAATTAAATATTTGCTCACGTGCATAAGCACCTTTTTCATTATTAAGAACTTATACCAGAATAGTATTGAGTGTAACATGTTTGTGGTTTGGTTGTCTTAATGATGAACTCACATAACTTGTTTGATGAGTTTTGAAGAGATATGATTGTAGGATATAACTGCAAAGAGATTAACAGACTAGTGCATGTTAGTTTCCGGATTAAACCTTACTAGCGTCACAGTGATATAGTGCATCTACATATTAACGTCATAATTCGTTGTTCTATTCTAACATAATATGGCATCTGTGTTATACCCTACAACCCAAAACAAGTTCTTGAAGTAGTCCATAGCTCTTACCAAGGGTTGCCTTTTCGAGTACTGGACCCGTTTTGGCAATCTGTCGGAATGAGATGTATTGTTCTATACCAATGTACCAACACATGGTACATCGATGGGTATCGATGTTTTGATGAGAAAGAAAAAGAGGGTGAAGAGAAAGGGGTGATGATTGAACATAGGAAGAAGAAGAAAGAAGAGGAGTGCAGCGGTAGTGTACCTGGAAAGCAGTGAGAGCATCGAAGTGATAGTGGTAGCATCACAGTGGTGAAGTGGCAATGGCGAGAAGAGGTAGCACCGCTGCAGCATCGTATGCGAGAAGAGGGCTCGCGAACTTGTTTTTTTTTTCTTTCCTTTTTGAACGTGTAAATGGATTGGGGCTCATCACTTTTTTATTTTTTTATTATTTTAATCGGACTGCCTTAATAAACGGACTGCCCAAAACCGGGGTGGTCCATGTATTGGTCCACGCCTGGTTCAGTATGTACCACCCGTACGATACCGTTTCGGGCGGTACAACATTCACTGGCTCTTACTACATATATTATTGCCAATCTAGACATTTTTTATTTAGGGTGGATGGATTCTAACTGGAGTGATAGGATGCAACATTGACCACCTCATTTGAACTAAAGGATAGGGTTCAACACTAACTGCTATTATTGTGGGGCCCATTCTAAAATTTTCAACCAGTAAACATTGTAAGTCAACACCCAGTGATTGATTGGAAAATTTGTTGAGCCAGAGGTGTTGAGAGTGAATGTTTAGTCCTAAAAGGTTTCATGAGCATGAGAAACAAATAGATATGAATTATGATAAGACAAATAATATGACTACCTATGTGAATGTTGTTCAAAATGTTGAGTTATTTATAAAACCACATTGGTTAGGCATTTGTACATGTGCTTCCCAGGCCAATAAATAGCCTTCCTAGTATAGTCAAGTTTGACCAACATTTTAGTTTGCTTGGCTTGGTTTGCGACCCTATTTGGTACATGCAACAGTTGTCTAATTTATGTTGAAGAAGTGCTTTACAGAAAGATGCTTCCTGGAAGTCAGAAGTTTAATTTTGGTTGGATTAACTTTTGGCAATGGTATATATTTGTTTTACTTTATTCTATTATTTTATTAAATCATCACATCATAAAGAAATGGTTAATCTATAGCAGATTTGCAAACAATCCATTTCAGTTTATTTGGGATCATACTATCAAACAACTTTTCTCCTCTAGAAACATGAAAGTCTTCTTTTGTAACACGTTACTTTCATTAGTAGGCTTAAAGTGCAAAGAATGTGAATCTTTCTCATTTTTATCTTAAAAGGGAAGCAAGACTACCGACAAAATGGGGTCTAGGGAGAGTCAAAGTATGCATCCTTGCCTCTGCATGCTGTAACTTGAAACTTGGTCCCGTATTTTGTAACTCCAGATTTTTAAGTTAATAATTTGTGGCATCTAGGTTGTCATGGATATGTAGATTAAGTTTTTGATTACCTAATTTGACTTTGGCATAAATTTCCATCCTTCAAACTTCATGGATATGTAGATTAAGTTTTTGATTACCTAATTTGACTTTCGCATAAATCTCCATCCTTATAACTGGAAGTTTGAAGTGATTAATATGTCCTGCAGCATTTCACATCTGTTATAGTGCTTGTTATGTCTAATTTGCTTACTTTTTGTACTTGGTTAAGTTCCAGTAACATCCCTAGGAATGAAGTTTGTTTTTCTTTATGGTGATCTTTATTGCAGGCTGGTGCTTCCTTGGAGTCATTGGCTAAAGGTGCAGTATGCTTTTCCCGAAGGTTCACTCTTCGTGAACTGCAGGACCGTTGGTATTCTCTCCTCTATGATTCTGATACCTCAGCAGAGGCATCTGCTCGCATGATTGAATTTGAAATTGAAGTTTCTATGTCCAATCCTTCCAAAGGTAACCGAAATTGCAACTTGAAAGGAAAGTATTCTGTGTCTGGTAAACGGAAAGGAGATAGCATAAGAAGCCATTACCATGCCAGGCGAAAACGTATCAGAAGTGAGCCTTGTAATTCTGGCAATCCTGGTTTCCTTGCACACTATCCACATGTTGCTAGTGACAGCATTTATGGCGGTGGAGACCGGTTAAACCTTCAGGATCAGCAACAAGCTGATAACATTTGTCCAGGAGAACGAATCTTAAGTTGTTACGGATATCAAGAAACTGGCTATGACAATGAACATATCTTCCCTGAAATGCTTAAATTTGGTTCTGCTACTGCCAGTGGTAACAATTGTCACCATGCATTTCATACTGAGTATGTTGGATCTGTTGAAGATGAATGCCCAGATGGAATAGTAGACAAAGAATATCTATATGACTTTAAAGAAAATATTTCCCTTGAGTTAGTTGACAAAGAACAGTTAAATGCTGCAGAGCAGTCCTTTGAAAATGACTACATACAGAAAAGTCCTCCTCCCCAGTTCCTTAGAGATGTACAGAAGGATCCTTCTCAGTTTCTTGAGGAGAATCTTCCTTCTCTGGATGCATCTGAAGATATTAATGAAAATAAGCCAATTCAGCCATTGCCTATTAATGATTCATGTGGCGACAAAGTCATAGAAGTGAAACCCCTATCTAGTCCTGCTTCAGAAAATGAGAATTACGATGGTGTTCAAAAAATCAATAACACAAGTTTACATGTTCCCAAATGTGGGGATATAGTCCATCAGCTTGGGTGTTCATCTACCACAACTTATCCTCTTTCAGGAACGGCAGACATATCCTCACAAAGTATGCTGATGAATATGCATCTTGAAGATAAAAAGGTTCTTGCCATTGATGATCATATCAACAAAGCAGGATGCCATAGCATGTCATCAGAAGCCAATATAGGTGAAGGAATATCTAATGTTGGATTAAATAGCCCAACAATGATATCAGAAACTGACCTGATGGACTTCTCTGGTGCTTTCTTGGAGTTTGCTGATGATGAGGATATCATCTTCATGGATATGGATGAGAAAGATATTGGAGACAAATCCAGCTTAAATGGTCTAAGCTCCATTTTATTGAGTTCTCCTAGCGATACACATGAAGATGATCAAGCTAATTGTGACATAAAAGAGATGGAGAATGTAGATACTAGTGCTGTGATATTTGAGGGGGATCAATCAGAAGGAACCAACAAAAACTGTGATCAGATTGGTTCTTTCTGTGACAATGATTTAACTGTGTGTGTTAGAGAAAATGTGCCAACTGCATCTTCAGCAGTGTCTCATACTGTTAAACCTCTCGAAGGGCTTCTAATTTGCACATTGAATACCGAGGATCCTGAAATTCCATGCAATGATGATGTTCTTTTACCTACACAACTGCTGCCGCAGTTTCCTGCCCCTATTAAGCTACCATCTACTGATGGAAAGTGCTCTTTACTACATGTAACCAAAGTAAAGGAGGAACATATGCCAATTGCACAACCTCTAGTTTCTTCGTTCACAAAAGTGCCTTCTGCATTACCCAAAGGAGGATTGTTGAACTCAACTGATGATTGTAGGCTAGAAGCTAATTCCTTTGAAAGGGTTGGAGTCTCTAGAGATGCAAGCCTTGCTGCTAAAGATAAAAAGTCATGCATGTTACAATCCATTGCATTGCACTCTGTGGCAGGTGCTCTAATGAAGGAAGAAATTGTAACTGATTCGGAAAAGCAGTACAAATTTGATAACTCTGTCAATCCATCTTTGGGTACAGCAGCACCTTTATCCGATCATGCTAAACTTTACACCTCAAATACTGCTGATGGTTGTAAAAGCGAACTTGATATGCAAGGTACAATAGATAAATGTGTTTCATTCAATTCAGATCTTGTTTTGTCCAACTTGGATCTTTCACAACCCCTTCCAGGTATCTCAACTTCAGATCAGGAGCTTCAAATTTCTGACAGTGAAGATGATGTACCAAACTTCTCTGACGTTGAAGCTCTGGTAAATTCACTCATTTTGATTAGTTGAAATTTTGGTTTGATTTTTTTTATCATTACCTACTTCAAAAATTTTAATTCTGACCTAGAGGTAAAATATGGCTATTCTATGTATTATTTTTTTGCAGATACTTGATATGGACCTGGGTCCACATGATCAAGAGTCTTGCCTGTTCACGAAGGAAGGTAATCTTGCAGATATTGGCTACAATGTTTAGTATATAAAAGATATTGCCTTCCATGGTTTGTTACATGTGACATACATTTATTTGCAGTATGTGTCTGTTTTTATGAAACTTCAATGCTTCTATACAAATTTGGTTGCTGAATACATTCTGTAGTTTGTATTATTCAATCAGACACAAGTTGTCACAACCGGGGCCTAATAGGTAATTGGCCTATCAATCTCGTTTGGCCTAAACCACTGACCAAAATGTTTAAGTCGAAGTTAATAGTAGTACACTCATTAGACCCTTATAAGTCAATTTAACCTTGCCCACTTTTGATGTGGGACTAATTAAGGTATTATAATTGCTCCCACTTAAGTGATTGACGTCCTCGTCAAGGCCCAGCAAGCTCAGATCAAACCCTAGCATGGTTCATGTGAGATATAGCTCAGTGGTCGCTTCATGCTATGATGAGTTCTCTAACTCCATTTACGGGTTACCCTTTCCTACTTGAGCCCCCTTACTATGCTCAAATACTAGGTCGGTTCTGATACCAAATGTCACGATCCAGGCTTGATAGTTAACTGGTCTATCAACTTCGTTTGGTCTAAACCACTGGCCAAAATGCTTAAGCTGAAGTTGATAGTAGTATACTCATCAAATCTTTATAAGCCAATCAATCTTAGGCTTGCCCACTTCTGATGTGGGACTAATCGGAGTGTTACATAAGTAATATGATTAGACTGCACTTATTCAGTTATTCTCTTTACTAACCAACACATAACTGCCGCACTGGATGCAGTACTTGGAATGTTTGGTCCCGTTAGGCCAGGTTTTGATTTAGTGACATGGGGCATTATGCACCTGACTTATCAGCATGATGCTTGTCAACTAGCATGGATTGGCATGGGGTTCATACTGGCCAAGCCTGGCTGTGCGCTGGGCCAATGCATGATTCACATACCAGCATACATGGATTTTCTTGCTGCAACCATGTCATCATGAATTGGCACATAAATCTATGGTATTTATTACTTGGTGATATGTAATTACCAAGACTTATTCTCATGCATTATCCTGGTTTTAACCTCTTTATTTTCATTCCTAATTTGCTTGTACAACAGAAAGAAGCGGCACTTAGAGTTGAAAGTTAGTTCCAAGTTTTGTAGCCATTCACATGTGTAAGTGATGTATCGGTGTGAGGAGGTGGTATTTTGCTCCCATGCTATGCTAATGAGGTTTTATATCTAATGATTGTCCTGGGGAACCTTTGAGGTTCCCAACTGACACAATAATTAATTTAGACATTTGTTAATACAACAATGGGTTTGTGTTCTTCAAATTTTGCAAAGAATCCCTGGCTAGATTGCTGTCACTCAGCATATTCAGATTTTTCAATCATTAATTTTGGTTTCTTTGTCAAGTACATATTCAATTGGTTGCCAAGTACTGCTTATTGTGAAATACTTGCCATTTTTATTGGCTTTTATAATGTTTTAGTTTATACAGGGAATAAGGGGAGGATTTATTTTGATCCTTCACAATCAGTTGGAAGGTGAACTGACTTTGCGAATCATCAATTCTGTATCATTAAGGTTAATTTTTTTAAAAATGATGATTTCGTATGGTCTTGAAGTATAGAACTCTCTGGATTCAAGAAGTCATTTCATAAGAAGATTCTTTTTACCATCTAAACCGTTTTTAAATTAATGTCATAGATGCCACGGTTAAATGGATTTTTTAAGTTACTCTTTTTGCTTTTTCAGCCACATATTGTACGTATGAAAAGCTTTTACTGTTGTTGCTAGATGCTTTTGTTATGCATACTGCTCCGAATGTGCTGTGTTGACTTTATTCTTTTCTGTTTTTCCTTCTTTGTGTGATCAGTGTCACTCTATCAGCCTGTTCATAGTAAGAAGGCCATCATGAGGTTGGAGCAAGGTGCCCGGGCTTATATGAATAGAAAAATTTTATCGCATGGTGCTTTTGCAGTTTTTTATGGGCGCCGTATGAAGTACTTCATAAAAAAAACTGAGGTAGACATTAAGATTGACAATATAGACATTTAGTTTTACTTTGATATTTTATTGAATTTAACTTACATCAATTATGCTGTTTATCTCTACATAACCACACATATAATTGTTGTTATATTAGACTTGATGCACCATGTTGCCATGTAATTATCTGGTGCAGGTTCAACTTAGCAAAGATTAAAAATCTGAGTCTGATCCTGGTATCAGTTGGTGGTTGGACCAGCTTGGTACTGGTACTGTACAGTGTGCCTTGTGTTGGTACACCCAGTTGCTGGTTGGACCAGTTTGGTGCTCGTACACTGTACAGTGTGCCTTGTGTTGGTATGGACCGATACCGGCCTGACCATAACAAGAATACCTTGAAAGATGAAGGAGAGCTGTGATTTTGGAGGAGGGTCAATGAGGTTGGGGGAATAAGCTCGTGCAATCATAGACCAAATATCTTCTCCTAGATTTGGAAAAGAACTTAGAAATAAGGGGACATGACAAAATTCTTCAGCTAATGAACATAATTCCCCAGTAAAGTGAATAAAATTTCGAGAAGTAATAAAAGAGAAACAATCATTAGATATGTTTAGTGCCCGTGCATCTAAGAAGAGGGATACAGAATGCTGGTTTTCATTTCATCAGTTGGGACTGAATAGAACTTTACAAACTTAATCAAGAGGATGTGGAATGTTATTGTCATAATGGGAACAAGTTGTGATGTAATAGAGATATAAATGACCCAACTTCACGGCCTGCTTGTTTTCTGTAAAACCCTAGCTAATTTTAGTCTACATTGATGTTAACATATAAGGAAATTTGTTGGTTATATAGTGACACTTATCCAATTAATTGAGAATCAATACTTGGATTTAAACATTTTTTTTATTTTTATTTTTTGATATCAATTAGACTATTCTTTGATCTTTTAATTTGTTTGTCTTCATTGACAGTAGAAGTGGTCTAGTGTTAATTGTTACTACGTCTGCTTTTTCAAGAAAGACCTATGCCATTGTTTTTATAAGGTTGTGTGCTTTATAGATTAGTTTCATACATCTTTTGAAATTATTACTTTATTATCTTTTTTCTAAGACATCATATATCATGCTTTTCTTGATATGAAGGTATCACTTGGAAGAGGGACAGATGATGTAGAAGTTGATATTGACTTGAGAGAAGAAGGGCATGCTAATAAAATATCTCGACGCCAGGTAACAACCTCCTGCCTACTATAAGTTATTTATGCTAATTATAAGAATTTGATTTTCTTGGCTAATATATTTTAAATATTGGATTCTTTTAAGTCCTTTAGTTTCAAATACTGCAGATCTCATTGAATTTTGAGCGTTCATGCTTATATTCTATCTATTTTTAGCAGTTGAGACCCCAGTGTATCTTTAGATACTTCTTTCTACGCATACATCTCCCAGCTTTTGTTGGTATAGTTCTCTTGGGTTCAAGGCAGAAAACCTGTTTTGTGAACAGTGATTTCATGTTTTTAGGTACTTGTCGTTCATAACAATTGGCCATCGAGCAGCCATGCAGAATTTAGGGTTTAGGCGGTTTCCTTTTCGACAATGCTCTATCCTGAAATAGTGGTTGAAACTAGTTTTCCTTCCGCTGCTGTGTGATAGTGGTCACATGAAGTTCTCTGTGTCACTACAGAAAAATGTAGATTTTGAATCAATATCTCTTATGTTTCATGATGTAGAAATTGTTTCCACTAGAATTGTTCCTGTTAAATTATTCTCAGCATTTTAAAGAATACATAATGCATTCATATTGTTTGTAAAGTTAATTTTTCACATGTTAGTGGATAAAAGATAAAATGCTTATTTAACAAGAATTTGTTGTCATATTCTGAAAATCATGCCACAATTCTCAGCAGAGCATGAGGCACCAGCATGAGCGAGTGCCATTTGCTTAGTTTGGTTCATCAAGTGATTCATGTTACTCATACTGGAGTTATAAATTGGTTGTTAGAAATTCACAATTTCCAAAATATTCTCTAGAGCTGCACTGTACCAAGCTGTCATGGTCTCTCATCAGAAAATAGAGATGGTTGCAATGGCCTTAAGTCCTCATGTATGAAAACAAATCCCACCTTCATGGGTAAGTGGTGAAGGTGGGATTTGTTTTGATACATGAGTTTTTACTAAGCTTAGTTTTTTTACATATGTTTGCCTAATGAATCAACATACGCATTTAGGACATATAATCATATATCGAAACAACATACGAACTTTTCAAGATGTTAAATAAGTACTTGATACATGAGTTATTTATGATACAACCCATAATTTGTCAATGTGGGGCCCTTACTAATACCAAAATGGATTACATAGTGCCTTGACAGGATATTGTGGCTGGATGTTATTGTGATGATTTTGATATTGCTCTCATGATATTTGATACACTGTGTTTTGATTGTGGATCAATCAAGTAATGATTGAGCTCACTGCCCATTAAGTTGTGTTGGTGGCTACAAGTACAACTTAAACTGATATGTAGTGCTAGATTGGGGTATGAGTGTGACAAGAATAACTGTTGAGTACTAAAACTACCATCAATACCTGCTGTTCTGGTCAATATGAAGTCTCCAACTCAGTCGAGGTTTAAAATCTAGGCCTGGTAGTGCTATTTGATACTTGATACACTGTGTTCTGATTGTGGATCAATTGAGCAATAATTGAGCTACACTGCCCATCAAGTTATAGGTTGGTGGCTACAACTACAACTTTAACTGACATATTGCTAGATTGGGTATGAGTGTGACGAGAGTAACCATTGAGTACTAAAACTACCATCATTACCTACTGTTGTGGGCAATATAAAGCCTCCAACTTAGTCAAGGTTTGAAATCTAGGCCTGATAGTGATCCCAGCCATCGTTTTGAATGGATTGTGCTGGTACCAACTGTTACAATATTTATGCATTTTAGTGGTACAATTTTATTCGCTTTCGGCATATTGCATTGTAAATTAGCCAAAGTCTGCAATTGAAATATCTGTTTGGCTTCTTATCTGTTTTGATGTTCACCCATATCAATATTGCTTTTTATTTCTTCTCTAGGCAATCATTAAGATGGACAAAGACGGATCCTTTCTCTTAAAGAACACAGGCAAGTGTTCTATATTTGTCAATAGCAAGGAGGTAGCAGCCAGAAAACGGATAGTTTTAAGTTCTAGTTCTTTGATTGAGGTATGAGCTTCTTCTTTTTCGTTTTTTCTGAGGCAAGTTTCTTTTTCTATTTTTGACATAGATTTTTTGATAAAGAATAGTGTCTTCATTGATAATTGTGGTCCAGGTGTAGTACTAGTAGCAACAGCAGCAGTAGTATTACATATTTCTTATGGACTATAATGCTTTCTGGTTAGTTTTTATCATGAGTGATTGAGTTCACATTCATTGCATGCCAACAGCCAGGTTTGAGGTTACTGAAATCAGTGATTTTGAGGCATGTCAAGTCAAGCATCTACTTTGGATATAATGCATACCAATTTTCTTTGTTAAACAAGATGATAACTTAGTATCAGCAGTAATCCAATCAAAGAGTAATGAATTATGTAGTTTAAGCAATGTCCTGGGCTTGGCTATGCTCTAGATGAAGCGAAGGTTTATCTAAGGAGATACTATTATTTCTTTAGTGCATCTTCACGTACATAAACATTGTTTTCTTGAGTTTCTTCAAAGATTGTCATCAACACATGGGAAGCTTATATAACTGATAGAATTATTGAGCAAAATTGGATTTCTTGAAGAAAAGGAAGAGCCCAAGTATCACTGACTAATTGTCACAGACTTAGCTAGAATTGCCTAAGTCATAAGGTATCCTTACGTTTTTCGCCTGTAAAGGGTCAGCCTATTTGCAACCTTGCTTAGGTTTTGAAGGACCTGTAAAAGAGCAAATTGATTAATTTCGAAAACAAGCGGTGTACAAGTCCCGACATCTTGTAAAGAGGGTAACTTTATAAACAATTCGACAAACACTTAGTGTGCAAGAGAGAAAAGAGAGGATGGACAGTCTCAAGTCCATAAATGATTGCTTACTAGGTGTCGGTTGCATTGACAAGTTTCCATAGGCTTTACGTCCGAACTTGTGAATCTAATCAACACCCAATACTGCTCTAAACCCCTATCCAACCCTGTGTCACCCGGTGATTCTAGGGTGCTGAAATGATTGACATTTTGCACTACACCGCAAGCTACATAAAACAAGCCATGACATGCGAAAACTGAGCCATTTAGGGTAGTTTTGCCCATTGTGGTGACCGATTGCTTTGCAGTAGTGCAAACTCTTGTTGCTCATAGTTTTCAAGTAAAAATACACAAAACCAAAAGAAAACATGTTGTCAAACATATATACAAGTAAATAATAAGCGACGAATGGTCTGTTGACGGAGGCGTTGCGGGTGCGTGACGACCGTCCGTAACATTCTCCCCACTTAAACTATTGACGCCCTCGTCGACGCTTGCTGGTAGGTTTTGATGACTGCTTCTTTGTGTCGCAGTGTGTCTTCAGGCTCCCAACTGGCTTTTGTCTGGGGAAGCTTTCACCACTTCACAAAGTACTTGATCTATTTTTCCCCGTTGTGTCACAGACTTAGCTGGTTTTGCCTAAGTCGTGCGGCACCCTTGCGTGTCCGTCCGCAAAGGTCAGCCTCCCCGAAGCCTCCCATTGTCCCTTAGGACCAACAAAAGAGAGAACGGGTTAGAGAGAACGCCTCAATCGGGATCCACAAGCAAACATCTCTGAAAAACACTTCATAGACAATGCAAATTACAAACAGACTTTACAAGCTCTGAATAGTTGCACAACAAAGGGTAAAATGGTCCATTATAGACCGAAAATCTCTCGCACGTGTCCACATGACACAACCTTTATTTACAAGCCTAAAGAGGCCACCAACCCAACTAAAATGGGACTATTAAGCCTTCGGCCGCCCCTCTACATGCTGTACAAGGCATGAACATGCCAAAAGACACGGACATACATAAGCATTACATCCAACATCTTGTTTAGAAGTTTGTCCGTGACATTCTCCCCCACTTATTCCTTCGACGTCCTCGTTGAAGCCTTTGTCGACACTGCAACTCATCGCCTTTGCTGAGTCTTCAATCTTCTGCTCCAGCTACAATGCGCCTCTTGGCTCCTAGCTGCTCTCCACTGCTGTTTTTGAGTAGTCGAACCTTTGATCCGCCATACTGCTTCAACTCACCAAGACTCTGGTGTGGGATTGGCTGAGTTGTGTTGATCCTTGATTTCTGCGGATCCCCTAGATGAAGGAAAAGACCATCCTTACTGCGCCAGTCTCTCAAATGCCTCATGTTGCTTAAATTGGGTATATGCTTGTTGGAGCTTTAACGAGCATCTTCTCGCAAACTTTTGAAGTTTTGAGTCATTCCTTCATAAAATTTGCTCATTGACTCTTCTTTCACTTAGTTGTCACATCCAAGTAGGTTCGCATCACTTCCGCTTTCGATTGGCATTTCATTTGGAAATGAAGCGGACAATCTACTCTCAGTAACACTGATCACCGTTGGTGAGGATTTGACAAGTATTGTCTTCCATTATCTTCGAAGGGTCTTTGAACATATGCAGAGCTCCTCTGCTGCATAGATAAAAGGATTGGGGTACTCGGTTTCACCCATTCTCTTAAGAGTTGAGAAGGCAAAGGTTACTTGACTTCGCTCGCCTTCTCGAGGTTGTACTCCATGCATCGAGCTGGTTACTGGCCTTCGCCTGCTCTTTGCTCACACTTCTGAAGCACTTGAAGTGTTTGCACTCCTTGCGTTGAGTTAGCTACTGTGATTCACCTTCTCAATGCCATCGAACTTCTGGAATGCAGGAAGTTTTCACCCCAACTTGGAGTAATTTTCTCATAGGTTTGGTCGCTTCTGGGATTGTACCGTCTTCTCCATCAACCCTGCCGCCTACTCTACTGAGTAGCAAAGGTACATCACCGCGTACTGCCTGCTTCGTTCCTTGGTTATGCACTCTTGTATGACCCGAAGTCCTTCACTTTTGGCTATCTTGATGAGAAGCTCATTGACACCGGTCTTACGAAGTTCCTCGACCTCTGCCCTTCAGCCTTGTCTCGGTACTTGGAGATTGCCTCTACATGCTCCACCTCCTCGGCTCCTTTCACGACCAAGCGCTCTCCCTCCATGAGAGTAAGGGATCAATGACTTTCACGGAAGTCCCGCCTCTGCGGTACCATGGCGTTGCCATGCCCATGGCCCTACTATTCGTCGCCTCGCATTTGCATCCCTTTTCTTCACGATCAGTAGATATGTCTCCGTGACACTCCTCTGAGTACACCTCCATTCTAACTAATGCTTAATTTTGGGTAGCTAAGTCCCTCTGGACTCGTCGTCGCTTCCTCGCCCCTTTCGACCCCCTGCTTCAACACCTCTGTGTTCTCCAAGCAGTTTGTTTGGTCGATGGAAAGACAGACTGCAACTCCCATGCATGGCCTCTGCCATCACGTTGTAGGGTTTGCACCGATTCTGTTCTCCTTAGCTTCCTCGGTAGCAACGTTTGCTTACTCGACCTTGTCCTCTGACTTACCGGGCTCCCTTAAGCGAATATGAGCTCTGGAGCAGTCCAACTCTCCAGCTGCTTCAACCATACCTCTGTATGATCAAGTCCCTCCCATGGGACTCACTGGTACTTGCATTCGAACTTTTCCCTTGGTGGAACATAGCTCCCATATGCTAATGACCAAGGCTTTCATCCGATGCAAACTTCGATGCACGCCCGGAAGACCCGCCTCTGCGGTACTATGGCCTTCACTCTTGAATCCATAGCCCTTCTTACCGTCGTGTTGTTCACCGAAGTAGAGCTTCCAGTAGCTCCCGATCATACCTCCGTATGATCTAGTCCCTCACGGGACTATGTCATGTGTATCGCATTGCCACGAACTGTTCCACCACGATCCACTGCACCATGTCGCCTCCTGGTGACATCTCCATTGCATTCTGATCCTAGTGGAATAAACTCGAATTGTGAACCCTCCATGTGTGGCCTCTGCCAATACATCGCAGGGTCTCTTCCACCTTCGATTTTGTTCGCACCTTTGGCAATCGACCTTCATCCACCTATTCTTGGGTCACACCTAGATGAAGCACCGCTCTAGGACAGTCCGTCGCCTAGTAGCTCCCGAAGTTCACCGACTTCACTGTAATTTGTGCACCATTGTCTGGATCCTAGGCCTCTGCCCCTACTAGCACAATCTTCGCTGCGCACCGCTTCCTTTATAGCAACTTGAATGACAACACTGTGGCATATTCTTCAAGAGTACCCACCTCTGAGTCCTCTTGCCCCGTGCTAAGGCCTTCTGAACCCAATTTCGCCTCCGCAAATTGAGTCGCCTTAGTTCCTCCATCAAATGCTTTTCCGAGATAAGGTGCATGTGCCCAGAAGCTCCCTTTGTCTTTGGCACCATGCAAGATGAGTCCGCTCCGTCAGAATGAAGGACCCATGAAACAACATGATCCTACTCTTGCTTCTGCAAGAGTTCATGTCCTTGACCTTTGTCTAAGGAAAGTACTGTGCTTCTGCTCCATGTTCCAACTTCTATGCTGGCTCTCTTCATGCGGCTTGGGTACTTCGCCAAGTTACACCCAAGTTGCTCCTCTCCTCGTTTTGCATTGAGTTGATGGTGGCCCTCGCGCCCACCATTCCACGGGTCAGCCCTTTCTGGACTCGTCGTCGCTTCCTCGCCCCTTTCGACCCCCTGCTTCAACACCTCTGTGTTCTCCAAGCAGCTCCCTTTGGTCGATGGAAAGACAGACTACAACTCTCATGCATGGCCTCTGCCATAACGTTGTAGGATTTGCATCGATTCTGTTCTCCTTAGCTTCCTTGGTAGCAACGTTCGCTTACTCGACCTTGTCCTCTGAATTGCTGGGCTCCCTTAAGCGAATATGGGCTTTGGAGCAATCCAATTCTCCAGCTGCTTCGATTATACCTCTGCATGATCAAATCCCTCCCATGGGACTCACTGGTACATGCATTCAAACTTTTTCCTTGGTGGAACACAGCCCCCATATGCTGATGACCAAGGCTTTCATCCGATGCAAAATTCGATGCACGCACGGAAGACCCGCCTCTGCGGTATCATGACCTTCACTCCTTGAATCCATAGCCCTTCTTGCCGTCGTGTTGTTCACCGAAGTGGAGCTTCCAATAGCTCCCGATCATACCTCCGTATGATCTAGTCCCTCACGGGACAATGTCGTGTGTATCGCATTGCCATGAACTGTTCCACCACGATCCGTTGCACCATGTCGCCTCCTGGTGACATCTCTATTGCATTCTGATCCTTGTGGGATGAACTCGAATTGTGATCCCTCCATGTGTGGCCTTTGCCAATACAACGCAAGGTCTCTTCCACCTTTGATTTTGTTCGCTCCTTTGACTATCGACCTTCATCCACCCACTCTTTGGTCACACCTAAATGAAGCACCGCTCTAGGACAGTCCGTCGCTTAGTAGCTCTCGAAGTCCACCGACTTCGCTGAAAATGGTGCACCATTGTCTGGATCCTGGGCCTCTGCCCCTACTAGCACAATCTCCGCTGTGCACCGCTTCCTACCTAGCAACTTGACTGGCAACACTGTGGCATATTCTTCGAGAGTACCCGCCTTCGCGTCCTCTTGCCCCGTGCCAAGGCCTTCTGAACCCAACTTCGCCTTCGCAAGCTGAGTCGCCTTAGTTCCTCCATCAAATGCTTCTCCGAGATAAGGTGCATGTCCAGAAGCTCCCTTCGTCTTTGGCACCATGCAAGATGAGTTCGCTCCGTCAGAATGAAGGACCCATGGAACAACATGATCCTGCTCTTGCCTCTCCAAGAGTTCATGTCCTTGACCTCTGTCCAAGGAAAGCACTGTGCCTCCGCTCCATATTCCATCTTCTATGTTGGCTCCCTTCATGCGGCTTGGGCACTTCGCCAAGTTACACCCAAGTTGCTCCTCTCCTCGTTTTGCATTGAGTTGATGGTGGCCCTCGCGCCCACCATTCCACGGGTCAGCCCTTCCTTGAGTCTGATCTCCATATCGACTCCAAGTGTGCCTTCATTTGTGTTGCTTTGGGTCGCTCCCCCACTTGATCTCGCAATGCAACCACCAATGCATTCTCTCAAGCGAGATCATGCGGCGACTCCTCGTCGCTTGCTTGGTCCATTAAGCTTCGTGGAGTTGTTGTTTGTTGAGGTACTCCTCATCAACATGTGCGGTCTGTTGCACATGATTCTCCCTCTGGAGAGCCGGGACTTATCCCTCCTGGATATCTATCCCGTTGGAGTAACATCTCTCTTCGTTTCGGAGACCACCATCCCCTTCGGACTACTCCGATTTGCTGAACAAACTGTGCATTGTTTTGCCTCCTGCAAACGCACTTACTAGATTGCGACTCCACGTCAATACAGCCCCCACTGCACCACTCAAGGCCTAGCAACATGCTGAACTCGTTGCATACTTCAGCCTCCTATGGACGTATCCTTCACATGCCGAAGAGAAAGTTTCAATGCTCCATGACGTCGAGTTTCAGCCGCCTTGGGATGGCCGTGAGCATTCCATTGTCCGCGTACAAGCCCATGCATGAGTATCGAATTCTTCGAGTTAGCAATTCCCCTCACCTCTGTGAGCTTTGAACAACTCTTTCGGTTGGTGAGCAACTCATTCCACCTTGCATGGTCTCATCCTTTACCAAGCGCCTCGCTTGCCTTGAGCACCATTAAGTATAGTTGTCAACGTTGAGCCGTAGCTCAAACTTAGCCATCCCAACCTTTGTGCGCTCCGCATTCTTCCAAGCTTGCCTGTTCTCGTGGTGCCTCTTGCGCGAAGGATTGGCCATTCCTCTGAATGTCAATCTCAGATGCCTGCTCCTCCGAGTGACTCCTTTTCCCTACATCTCCATGCCCGTTTTCCCCCAAACGGTCGCGCGTGTGCTGACTGCCCTCAACGCAGCCCCACTAGGTCCCCCACGTTTGCATGCTAAGTGTTTCTATGAGTGCTTGTCCCACTCTGATACCATCTGTCACGGACTTAGTTGGTTTTGTCTAAGTCGTTCGGCAACCTTGCGTGTCCGTCTGCAAAAATCAACCTCCCCGATGCCTCCCATGGTCTCTTAGGACCCACAAAAGAGAAAACAGGTTAGAGAAAACGCCTCACTCGGGATCCACAAGCAAACATTTTCGAAAACACTTCATAGACAATGCAAATTACAAACAAACTTTACAAGCTCTGAATAGTTGCACAACAAAGGGTCAAAATAGTCCACTACAGACCGAAAATCTCTCACAAGTATCCACATGACACAACCTTTATTTACAAGCTTAAAGCGGCCACCAAACCCAACTAAAATGAGACTATTAAGCCTTCGGCCGTCCCTCTACATGTTGTGCAAAGCATAAACATACCAAAAGACACGGATATATATAAGCATTACATCAAACATCATGTTTAGAAGTTTGTCCGTGACACTACGTCGGCAACTACAACTTGTTGGAGACATTGTTTATCCTGTTGATAGTTGGGAAGGGTCGTTACTTGCGCTCCAATCTCTTATGTACTTTGTGTACTAGAGTAATGCTGGTTGGAGCTTCACCAGCACCAAGTTGTCGACTTTAAACTCCTATGGTTGCCTTCCCATATCTGGCCACTTTATATTTTTGGCCGCCTTCTTTAGATAAGCCCGGATAATATCTACATTTCGATGCATTCCTTTGCAAAGTGATATGCTAACGGGTTACTCCCGACATAATCGATCGTCAAGGTGTGAGGAGTTGACGATTGCTATCTTGTAATGATCTCGAAGGGGCTCTTGTTGGATGTAGAACTCCGCTGTAAGTTGTAGAAGAATTGACCTATGTCCAACAACTTCACTCAATCCTATTGGTTGACACTCATGTAGTGCTAAAGATATTGCTCAAGGAGTGAATTTATTCTTTTTGTTTGACTATTCGTTTGGGGGCGGAGGCTTATAGATAAGTATAACTTAGATCCCAACAATTTGAATAGCTCGATCCAAAACCGTCCCAATAACTGTCTCGATTGCTGATGATATTGTGTGGGACTCCCTAATACTTTATGACATTCTTCATCATCAACTTAGTTGCCTCCTCCGTTGAGCAATGTAGGAGTGCAACAATGAATGTTGCATACTTTAAAAAATGATGAACCACCACGAGTATTGATCCAAGTCCCCTTACCGTTGACAAGCTTGATATGAAGTCTAAAGAAATGCTCTCCCACAACCTTTTTGGTACTAGCAACGACTCCAAAAGTCCCATCAGCTTTTATTGTTCTACCTTATCTTGTTGGTAAGTAATGCATGTCTGAATATATTCCTCCACATCAATCCCCATTTTTGACCAATAGAAGGCCCTCTCTACGAGAGCCAACGTTCGATGAATATCTTGAAGTTTTGCCCAAAGGGAATCGTGACACTCTCTCAAGAGTTCACACCTTAAATCATCCTTTCGAGAAACATAAATTCTATTCCTTTTAGTGTAGATGAGTCCCTTTTTGACCCAAAATCGTTATGTCTTGCCTTCTTTGATCAATTGCATCAAAGTTACTGCTTGGGGATCATTGTACAGTCCATCCCTGATTTTGGAAAGGAAGTTGGAGTGCAGTTGATTTACTTGGCCTCCGCCTTCCAGTTGCATGACGTTCACTAGCTCCATTTTCCTACTCAATGCATCGGTCACGACATTTGCTCTTTCGGGTTTGTACTTCATTGTCATATTAAATTTAGCCACGAAATCCTACCATCGTGCTTGCTTTGAGACGAGTTTTTGAGTTTGATAGTAACTTCACAATATTCTTCGTTATTAGCACAAATCACGTTCCGAGAAGGTAGTGCCGTCATACTTGTAGATAGTGGAGCACCACAGTTATCTCCTTCTCGTGCATCGGATACTGCCGCTCGGTCTCGTGGAGCTTGCGGCTCTTGTAGGCCACTGGGTGACGCTCCTTCCTAAGTACTCTTCCATTAGCGAAGTTTGAAGCATTTGTATGGACTTCGAAAAGCTTCCCGTAGTTTAACAATTTGAGTACCTGTTTTATAATACAACAACCTTTAGGTTTTGGAATGCTGCTTCACATTTATTTGACCATTGTCAAGGTTGCTCTTTTAGTAACTTTGTCAATGGAGCTGCGTGCTTGTAGTACCTAGCTATGAAGCGCTGATAATAGTTTTGACGAAATCAAGGATCTTAACTTTGGTATCTTCTTTGGTGTTTGCCACTTTGCCATAGCCTGTACTTTTGATTTGTCCATTCGAATGGATCCTTCGTCGATTCGATGCCCCAAGAATAAAATATTTGTCTGGGCAAAGTAGCACTTCTCTCTTTGCACAAACAAAGTGTTCTCCCTGAGAAGTATGAATATTATTTGAATGTGTTTGACATGCTCCTCGAGCATTTGGTTGTAGACAACAATATCATCCAAATAGACGACCACAAACTTGTTTAGATGCTCCTTGAACAGTTGATTCATAAGAGTGCAAAATATGATTGGAGCGGTGGTTAAGCCGAAATGCATCGCCAAGAACTCGAACGCTCCATACTTGGTCACACAAGTAGTCTTTGCTTCATTGCCTTTAGCTATGCACACTTGCCAGTATCCTAATCGAAGGTTGTGGAGAAATACTTCGCCTTGCCAAGTTGGTCGAACAAGTTTGCGATAAGTGGGATGTGATACTTGTTCTTCACCATCATCTTGTTTAAGGCTTGATAGTTGACGTATAATCGACGACTCCCATTTTATTTCTTCTGGAAGAGAACTGAAGCTCTAAATGATGCTTTAGAACTGCAGATGAGACCACTGCATAACAGTTCATTTAACTGCTTCCTAAGCTATGCCAACTTTGGAGGGGCCATGCAGTATGGTGAACTTACTGAGGCATCACTCTCGGCTCCAGCTCGATGTGGTGATCCACACCTCTGCGTGACGGCAAAGTTCTCATCAACTTAGGTGGCTTAACGTCTGTGAACTCCTTCAAAACGTCCGACACCATAACAGGTTCATGAGTGACCTCTATATCAAGTAGCTCCAGCTTTTTTGCGACCACGAAAATTAATTCGTCATTTCACGCCCCTTTTTCGGTTGTAAAGTCAATATTTGTTGTGGGTCCTTGGTTTCTCGAGAAACTGAAACTACGTAAGGGTCGTTGCCTCCCATCAGGCATAGGGAGTTTAGGAATGACATTTGTACCAACTTCGCCACGTGCATGAACTCCATTCCGATGACCACTTGGAACTCATTCAGTGGCACCACAATCATATTCGTGCTTTTGCTCCATATCCTGATTTTGATAGGGACCCTCTTTGCTTACTTGGAGATCTGCTTAGCCTCCAAGTTTACAGCCTTCATCTGACTTGGGCTCTTTTCTAGGTTTAACCCAAGTTGTCTTGCTTCTTGATCGGCAATGAAATTGTAGATACTGCCAGTGTCCAACGCACTAGTTGTTTGGTCATTTAGCTTGATGTCCACATATATCAACTCGTTATTCCTTGCTTTTTGTTGCTTCATCTTCATGTTCTCCCTTACTTGACCTTGCAATGCATTCAATAAATGCATTGCTCCCATTCGAGATCCTTGCGACTTCTTATTGTCGTTGTTGGATCCCGAACTACTCGAACTAAGGGCGACGATCTTGCCCTTGTCCCATCTAGAGGGATGGATTGATGTTGTTAATGCATTGAGTGATTGCTTTTGTGGGCACTCCCTTACTATGTGCGGTCCTTCGCACAAGAAGCATCCACCAAGTTTTGTGGCTATGCCTTTTGAACTTGGCCCTTTGTAGGAACTCTTTTTCTTTTGCTCGATTGTAGACTCCTTCCCTCGGGAAGACAAAGTCAGTGAGCCCTCGATCAAATTGGTGACATTCCTTCGATGCAGTTGCTACTGTGCCCACAGCTTCAGGCTATAGAGGAAGCTGAACCACTCTCCCTGTATCTCTCTTTCTCTTGCCTCTCGCACTTGCCTCCCTCGCCTTGCTCATCTCTCTCTCTCTATCTCTATTTCTCTTGCCTCTAGCACGTGCCTTGCCTTGCCTTGCTTTGCCCGTCTCTCTCTCTCTCTCTCTCTCTCATCCTGTATCTCTTCTGTGATTTCTCTCACTGCCTATCACTCGCCTTCAGTGGTTGCTTGGAACTCTTCTCAGCTGCAACCGTCGCATTCTCCCATCCTCCATCTCCTGGTCTTCTTTTCCTCCTCTCCTTCACCCAAGAGTGCCAGAAGTCCAAGCAGAAGTATAGCAATTAACATCTGCATCTTTTTTCACTGTGGCTATGCTAGTATTCCTAACTTTACACATATTCCATGAGTGCTAAAATCCACTAGGAAAAAAATAACTTCGTATGTCTTTAGTGTCCTGCCTAGGTGCACAAACCAATTCTGTAAATTAGTACTAAAATTCATATGGAAGGAGATTGTAATTGAGGCAGACCTTTCTAATGGGAAGGCCATCATTGCATCTCATCTTTGTAGTAGAATCAACTTCATGAACATGACAAATATTGTTATCTAGATTGTGTTGACATTAAAAATTTGAATTCTGTACTTTTACAGCCGGTGACTCGTCGCATACAGTTATTCAGTTGCTTATTCATTTGTGTGATGTAATAAACAATCAATTCACCAGTGTTTGATTGTGTTTGCAGGTTAGGGGTCTGAAATTCATATTTGAGGTAAATCAGAGTGCAGTGAAGCGCTACATCGCCACATCCACCAGAGGGACTAGCAAAGGAGAGAACACCGAGTTCGACTGGTTAAATAGTCGGAATGCATAAGAGTGGGAACTGACGACTGCTTGTTTCAGTTTTCACATGCTATCTAATATCATCTGGATCGGGTGTTGTTATTTGTACTTGCATGACACACCGATGATTTTGTATGTACGAGAGGCTGCTTTCAAATCCAATCATCAGATGGTTCAAAACCTCATCTGATAAATTTAGAAGATGTCAACTAGCCAGCTGGTAAAGATCTTAAATGTTGATAGTAAAAAATTCTGTGATCAAATCTCATATTCATGGCTTACACGCACAAAAATCATCTGCCAATGTTTTAGGTAGCCTCTATGAGAATTCAGCCAGCCAGTTGGTCATGTAGCTTCTCTTAAAGCCTGTGGACTTCAGTTGCGGGAGAGTTTTGATCCTGGCTGAACCCTAAAATTCATGCCCGATTGGTTTGTGGTTATTAACAGAGACATATAGCTGTGCGTAGATTCGTCAGTAGAGATGACAACTATTCTAATAATTTAAGATTGCATGCGGAATTATAATTTTTTTTTTGTGCGCACGGAATTATAATATTTTAAAATAATAGAATATTTAAATTTCATGCTCGTACGGAATTGTTTAGGAATGTTTTACTAATTCATTTCCATTTGATCCTATTCAATGTCTCATTTCTGTTCATGCAAGTGAGGTACACATATGGAGCCGAGCCGTTGAAATTTCATTTGATTCAGCAGACGGAATGTACATTCCATCGGCTCAAGCGAAGAGTATCCTCCGTCAAAGAAGGGATTGGTTGACACTATTTGTTTTCATGGTTTATCTCGCCCGACACATCCACCCCATCCGTGTTCAGCATGTGGTGAGTAACTTACTCCTTGATACTCGACAACGTGAATCTTGAATCCGCTATCAACTTTTCCCGATGCAAACACAGCTGGGATATCAATATTTTGGGGTATCAATCGGAAAGATGAGACTTTGGGATGTAACGATGGCAACATCAACATTAGACAATAAAACAAGGGACTAATTATATATTATCTCTGTAGCTAGACTTTCCTAGCATTTCAATCGATTTTAAAAAATTTAATCAAAATTTTTGTAGTTATAAAAGTTATATATATATATATATATATATATATCATAGTGTCATCAATTTTACTAACGAAAATACGAAAATAATGGGCAAAAAACTAATTTAAGCATTTTAGGTAGTGGTGATGAACATAGCAACAGATGACAACACCGTTGGGGGGCTGCGGGTGGCTGTTGTGGATGAGGAGAGTGACGACGAGAGATGAGGACCATTCTGCATTTGCATTGACGTCGATGCAGTTGTCGAGCGACGAAAGGGCTGTTCGGCATTTGCATTGATGTCGGCACATATGCAGAGTATCATTGCTCGGCAATTGCATCAACACTGACGCAGATGTAGAGTGGTAAAAGGACTACTCACTATGTCGACATTGACGCAGTTGCCGAGCAATGATAGGGCCGCTTGGCATCTACATCGGTGCTGACACAGATGCAAAGTAACCCTTTCGTCGCTTGGTAATTGTGTCAACACCGATGCAGTGAGAGGCCCTTTTGTTGTTCGATAACTATATTGATGTCGATGTAGTAAATAGCCCTTTCGTCACTATGCATTTGACACAATTACCGAGCGACAAAATGACTTCTCGACAATTGCATCAACAACTCTTTCGCCACTCGGCAATTGCATCAACGCCAACGTAGATGCAGAACTACCCTCATATCTCATCATTGCTTTCCTCATTCGCAACATCCACCCATGGCCCCTAGCGGCCTCGTCGTCCACTACAATCATCTGGAACATTGTAATTATTTTTTTTCTCATTATTTTTATGTTTTCGTCAGTAAAATCAACAACATTAGGATAAATGGACCTAGATTTTTCACTTTTATAACTATAAGGATTCTAATATAATTTTTTTAACTTTAGATATAAAAATGCTATGGAGGTCTAATTAGATAAAGTAATATGTAATTAGTCCCAAAAACAAATGAGGTGAGATCATGTACAATATTATCTTGCATAGTGTGATTATTTTTGTGACTCAACATCCAATCACTTGGATCATACATGAAAAATCTTATTATGCCCTCCCATTATGTCGATAATGAATTACAAATACTAAAAATCACTTCTTAGGAGATATTCTCATGCTCATTAGACGTTATATGTACATTTAATAAATCCGACATCATCTTTTGTGATGGTTGAATAGAAAGAGCCAAATATGAAAAATCATATATATATATATATATATATATATATATATATATATATATATATATTCTCAAATAATTATCAAAATGTAATATAAATTTCTTTGAGGAGTGACTTAGAAGACGCATTCCACGTGAATAAACTTAACTTCAGAACACGAAGAGCACCGCTGTGCACTGTCTTTTCGCTAGAATTATAACCTCCCCAACATTCAAGAACAATACCACGTTGTCATTCACTCCACCAAAAGAAGTTGCACCAAACAGAACACGTCCACATGAGGGCTTACTTTGCTAGCTCGAATACGTCTAGCCACTTGCTCGGTAATTATATTAACGAAGATGGTAGAAAAAATACTCACCTCAATTAGAACTTGTCGTATGTGCTTGGTAAAAAAGAAAAAAAAAATTATATATCATCTATGTTATCGAGGGATTAAGTTGTTGATATACCGTAGGGTTGCCACCTGCACGAAGACTAAGGTCGAGAGCAATTATTTGACTCAATCCCTCTAATGTCCAAGTTAGTTAGTAAGTACTGAGCTTTTTAACATGGTTGGGAAGGTGTAACATGTCAGGGCGTTTGAAGTGTTATACGATAATATTTCGATATAAAAAGCTGCAATGTGTTCTATTGGGTCGACATTGCTATCAAATGCCTCCAAAGATGAGAGGCAAAAGTTTGCTAAAATCAATTCTTCTTGGATTTTCAGAGTAAATGGCGACCGACCTGAGGTGGGGTTGACCAACGCTTCCCCTTTGGATTGTCAAAACTTTCATCGCATCTCCTCCAAACATCGGTCCATCTATCATAGTTGTATCTCTAGGAAAACCTCTGTCGAATCCATCGATTAAGTCTTAGATTCAGGCAAGATAGAGTAATGGTGTGGTCCGTTGAATTCCATGGTTGGTGAGCAAAGTGCCCCCGCCCCCCCCCCCCCCGATTAACAGTTTGACAGGTCTCGGGTGCTCATAGGATGTCATCAACATTACGTCAAGTGGGAGAACCACGATGGATACCAATGCCAATTTCGGTGGTGGTTGAGTGATGATCGTGACTAGGCTAATGGCATCACTTATTGGGTTAATTAAGGCAAAAGGAGCGATAACATGTATTATGCCATTAGCATTTATACTTACTGGATGAGATTTAAGAATACATTGGTGGGAATGAGTAGGTGGCTCGATGTCGTCCTTGGGGGTGAGAGGCCTTGGTCATTGAATAGACGCCAATATTGCATCGGTATTTATGCTAAAATGGATGTATTCATCTATGAAAAGGATGGCCACTGCCCCTCTTGAGTGAAAGTATTGTAGGTCGAGGGCAAAGCCTCCTTGTTCGAGCGTTCATTAAGAGAGTCAATGGATAGGTGTTACTGTGATATTGGGCCCTCTTTTTAGCATAAAAATATTGAGAAATTAAGTCATTGATATCCTAGTCAGCTTGACGTGGATTGGACTTATATGCGCAGGGTTGTCCGAGGTGCCTCTAAGATGAAAACACTAAACTCCCGAGGTGCCACCTATACGAAGATAGAGATCGCGAAGTTTTTTGACTTGATCCATCCGATACCAAGTTAGTAACCCAGGGTATATGAGTGCAGACTCGAGTGATAAAAAAAAGTAAGCCTATTTTTATTATGTAAAGATGAGATTTTATACCTAATCATAAAAGAATATAATATTTCATAAAATATTATGTAGGAAAGCAACTTCTAATCTTCTTTTTCTATCAAGGACACTACGTTATGATCAAGTATCGAATGAAAGTGAATGATGTTATATTCCCTATTATCCATCACATTAGTAGAAATTGAAACATAAGATAATCTTATCGAAAGAATATTTTTCTTTTAATTTTGATTGTAAAAAGGAGTTTATCGTCTCTACACCATATAGATATAATGTAATTTTTTAACATAGATACCAAAGGCACCTTGTCAAGACGTGCTCCCGACACACATGTAGATGCGTTGGAGCGTGTTTCGACCTCGACGATCTTTACCTCCAACATTCGAGGACTAGTCCAACAGCAATTCTCATGTTATGCGAGGATTCAAGGTTGAGACGATGGATACGCCCTCCACACCCCGAGCTGCTGGAGAATCTGTGTCATGTCACATCACACTCTCTCCTAAATGCCTAACCCACCACAATCTCCCTTCCTCTTCCCGCTTCCCATTGCCTAACTGTAACCGAAGGCCGCCCAACTCCTTACTCTCCTCCGTGTACTCCGTCCATGTCTCCCAGCTCAATTGCCTCCCCATGCAGACACTTTGCGGGCGGCAAGGGGCGGCGCAGCGTCCTCTGCTCGCCGTGGATCACTCGGTTGCGCTCTCCCGACTGGAGGAGAAACTAGGAAGGATGAGCACGGTGGAGGTGGACGGTTCATGTCTGCATCAGCTGAGCGGGATCCAGATCGGGGGAAGGAGGTCGTAGGCGTGAGATTGTCCCTGCTTTTCCGGATTTCGCGTGCTTCGGATTCTCCAGCACAGCACGAAGATAAGGAGATCTCCGAGCAGGACCAAGTCAGCATGCGGCTCGCAGGTGCCACCAAGTGCTCGTCGTCGCCCGTGTTCTGTTCTCGCCTGCTGGGAGTCATCGGTGGCATGCGGCGGCCGTCTCATCACTTCGGCATGGAAGCAAGGAGCAGAGGTGTGAGTCCTCCTCGGCTTCTCGCATAGTTCTTTTGGTGTATTAAGTCCGAAATGGACTCTTTTAGACTGCACCAATTCGCAGATACTGTCAGACGACGGTGCTGGTGATGCTCCTGCAAGCAGGAATCTCAGAGTATGACGCTGTCGACGACGATGCCGATGACGTTCCTGCAAGCAGGAATCTCAGAGTAAGATTGACTCTCCTCTTGATCGAATCATATTGTCTAATTCGCACTATGCTTCGCTAAGTCTTTTTATCTGAAGATGCTGAAAAACTTTATGTAGCTTAATTTGCTAGACAACATTTGTGTTTTGATTTCTTTTGATGACTAGTCTCTTCCTTATAGTTTAACCTTCTGGAAATAGTCACCCAATCAAAATGTTTATCACGGTACAGATCAAGTCATGAGTTCAAATACTATATCAACTACTTCATATTTCGTCCTCTCACGGACAGTAGTTGTGCACCTGCAATACTTTCGTCAACAGATTGTTCGTCACTTTTATTTACTTGTACATATATTTGGCAGCATATTTTTTCTTGTATTTGTATGTTTTTACTTGAAAACTATGAGCATGAACAATTTATAGGGTTGCAGAATGATCGCTTACCAGAAGAAGCAAAATTATCCCAAAATGACCTAGTTTTCACATGCCATAGCTTTTTTTGTGTAGGCTGCGGTGTGGAATGAAACGTCATTTATCTCAGCACCCGAAAATCACTCAGGTGGCATAGGACTAAATGGGGGTTTGGGGTAGTGTTGGGCATTGATTCGATTCACAAGTTTGCACGTAAGGCCTATGGGAACTTACGTGCAAACTTGTCTACCGCTTGTGTTCAGAATTAATCAATTTGCTCTTTTACAAGTTTTTTGGGGCTTGAACGAGATTGCAACTAAGCTAACCCTTTGCAGACAAATAATACAAGGGTGCCTCACGACTTAGGTAATTCTAGTTAAGTCCATGATAGTTTGATGTTTAATTAATATTTGTACAATACATACCCTTCTATCTAATTGGTTTGCACATTGCACTTGGGTTTAATTGCTTGTGTAAGCCTGATCTGACTTGAACATGAAAGGGAATGTTAGAATTTAATATGGTTGATCTTTTCCTAATAACTTAAGTTTTAAGATTATCATTAGAGACTACTGTACATGAACATTTGCGCTTGAAGTTCTCCTCAAAGAACTTCACTCGAACTCATTATACCGAAAAACATCAAAACCAACCTGAGTGACCTCTCATGATTAACATGCTCACTGTATCTTCTGGTAATAAAATTTCTGAATTCATGATGGTGGATCATATTTGTTTGAGACTGTCCATTGATTTGCTCACCCAGACTCACTTGATGCAGAAAGTGGTATCTGTATCTACTAGATTTCACACGGTGTCTTGGGAACTTTTTTCTTTATTCCCAGAGGAGATTCTAAATTGATACAGTGTTTTAAACATACCTTAAGGCAGTAATTTTCTTGGTGCTAGTCATATGCTGATGAAAAGACAAGAAACACTAGTAAGAGTCTAAAATTTGTTCTACAACATTAGCTATGCCTCGAGAGTAGAATAAGTGTCTTTGAGTATATTTAGTCGATAAGAGATCATACTTCAAGTTGACTATGCTCCAACAGTCAATCTGAATTTGTATCTATCTAGATGCTTACGATGTTTCATGACACCGGGATGTGCTTTTAACCTCTTGCAAGGTATTATTATTCTGTGCCGCATTGGTTAGCACATATGGGTCAACTGACACAGGCTAAAAATTAGCCTAGTCATATATTAGCACCATCAATTCAAGACAGCCAGGGGTGTGCCAGTAACTTTCTCCCACAGTTATGTTTAGGGCTGTGCCGACATGTACCGATCGACATCCTAATCTTTCAATTTCCAATATCATAAGTATTATGATGAAAAAGCCCCCTAAGCATATCAGTATGATCGATCGATCGTCTGTGGTTTATGTATGCATGTGTTTTTTTCAAAATCATGTGTATCTTATCTGATATTTATGGATCATTTGGAAGTGAAATGATCGATTTCCTTTTGTGTAATTTTGGCATATACATCCAATTAAGGATTTTTATGCCATGTGAGTTGGATACATTCTGCATGACTTACCGTGCCATGACGCGCCGTATCAGCCTGTGCCATTTAGGTGCCAGACATGTCCAGACTCTGAATATGAGCACAACCCACAGCAGCACTGCAATCCTGATCAAACAGGTGATGCTATTTATTACCATCTTATATACAATATTAATTGTGAAACTTCCCTCTATATTCTGATAACAGCTCTATAAAGTCAGAATAAAAAGGATTCATGTAAAGAAGAGACAGTTTAAGTAAGCACATGAAATTAAGCATCCGATGATTGATTTGATTGCTCTGAGTAAGTATCGGTGCACAAGAGTTTTTTATGCATCTCTAACCAATATTAAATGATTTGCCACCCTTTTTTGCTCAGTTTCATCAGTATGATCTCTTTATCTAAGGCTTATGTGATTGAAGCAAAAATTTCAAAACCATTAAACATGATCACTGTTATCATTTTATAACAACATCTCAACTGTTCCTGAAACTTTTGGAAGATAATTGTTATTTTGTCAATAAAATCTCAAAAACAACAGTCATGATTGGAATGTGCCCTGCTTCTTGAATGAATACCCTTCCTCTTCTTCCATGTGGATCAGATCAAAATTTGAAAATTGTCAAAAGGGCCCAGTAAATAAATTTGAAGTTTTTTTGCAATATAATATAAAAGTTTAACATGATGAATTTATCTTGTTTGAAATTATTTCTCCACTGCTGGCAGGACTGTCCGAGTCCTGGTGAACAATACGGTGCCATATCAACCTAACAGAAAGTCTCCAATTTGTGTGAACGAAACAGAAAAACACATTTAATTTTGAAACACGAAAAGGTCTACGGTGAAAAGCACCATTTCTTCCGACAGTGCAGAAGTTACCTTCAAAATGAATTTTGATGAGAGAAGAATCACCGGCATGGAAGAATTCCTTCCCTCTAAGACCATGAAGCTGACCAGCGAGTAGCAGTGTTACTGAATTCTTACGAGCTGCATGTTCAGAAAAGAACCGAAGGATTAGTGTCAATGAACTCAGAGGATGTCTTATAATACCATTCAATGACAGCATCAGATATTTCTGAATCAGATGTGAGTTGAAACTCTCTTCCACACCCTTATCCTCTGATAATTTGAAGACAAATGATCTGATATCATGATGACCAAGAATCAAATGTGAGCATCAGATGACTTCAGAATCAGATATGAAGTGGAACTTTCTCTTCCAGGCAACAAAGTCTCCTCAAATTGTCATCAGTTATAATGTAAGGCAATCATTTCTTTCTAAAACAAGTTATCTGGTTCCATGATGACAATGACGAAGTAATTGATTCTTCAACACTAACATAGGAGCTTGCAGATAATTGTCATGGAAGCATGCCAATTCTCCAACTTATTAGTTTGATCTGACACCTGCTGCAACTAAGATGCTTTCTTTGCTCATCTATGTTTCGTTTGACATCTACTAGGTAGAGGTGTGACCCTCAACTTTGCATACACCTTTTCATAAATCATGATTGAATGGAGGCAATGCCTCTTTTTATTCAATAAAATGATTATATTACTAGTTATATCTTACTCAGAACTATCTCATAAACCTTAGATCAATGTGAAATTGTGTAAATCTGCAGAACATGTAACCACAGGTCTAACCTCACTGATCCATGTTTACACTCCTATCCGAATGCTTTGATATTCCAAGCTAGTGGACTTTGGCACATCCCTCTAAACCTTGAAAATTCAAAGGGGGAAAAAAGTAGCTGGTGGCAATCTCTCTCTCTCTCTCTCTCTCTCTCTCTCTCTCTCTCTCTCTCTCTCTCTTTCTCTCTCAAAACCATCCACCAAAATTATACATTATTTCATATATATTCTATTTAGAAGCATAGAGAAAGTGTAGTCCTTACGTCGAGCTCAATTGACTACTCTACTGACATTAACTTGGATCGAAACAGTTTGAATTAACGGTCCAGTAACATCGGCTATTACTATCATCTTATAGCAATCCACATGAGTGTTAGGTTGTCTATCTTGGAAAATTTTGAACCAATAATTCAGTGACATCGGCTATTACTATCATCTTATAACAATCCACAAAGCGTTAGGTTGCCTGCCTTGGATCTATCTGAACTCTGCACTCAACTCGAAGTTTCGTGGATAGTGTATGATTGTAAGATTAGACCGGCTTTAATTGCCGTGCCATCACTGCTACATCATTGATTTAGCAGCAGTAATCTCCATCTTGAAATCCAAGCAAACAAACAAAGAACTGTAATCTCCTCCCTGTTTCCCACTTCAACATGGTGGTGGAAGGATGCATGACCACACGATGGGTATGTGTGGTCTTTCTCACAGAAACAAACAACCGCGGGTATCGGCGTCATCTCCATCAAGATGGTGTCCGCGTGTTCAACATAGTCACATGGCCTCCCCTTGCTTTTTTCTTCTTCTTCTTCCTCTCGGCGTCATCTCCATCAAGATGATACGTATGTGTGTGTTAAACATAGTCACGTGGCCTCCCCTTTCTTTCTTCTTCTTCTTCTTCCTCCTCCGCCTCCTGAAGTAAAAAGAACACGTATCGAAGTCGGTATACATCTCAGACTAATAGATTATTGGATGTTCCAATTCCTGCATAGTGGGTATAATTGTGGACATAAATGAAATTTGGAGGTTTGTGGAAAGTGGATGATGGCATACGGCACACCGATGGAACATCAATGTGGAAAAAAGCAAGAAGACAGAAGAAGATGATTGGCACCCATTCTGGCCCGATTAAGATATATGACATTCTTTTCATGCTTTCGGGAGTCAAAAGATTCTCAAAAGGAGAGAGAGGAAAAAAGAAGAAGCCCCAAGTAAGTGACCACCGCACCACTTTCCTCCAACGATGATCTCTATTTGAGTTGTATTTGGGACTCCAAATCAGTGTTCATAAGAGAGTGTATATAGTTTAGAGTTAGGAATGCCTCGTCGCATGCATTCGATGCATCCAACACCAATCATACGAGAGACTACGATAACGTCAATTGGATGTCGGGAATCTTACGGTGTCATCTTAGAATTGTTAGATGATATTTATGTACGAAAAAATAATTAAAAAATTAAGAAAACAATCTTACATTGATAAATATCATGAGAGCAGATGATATATATATATATATATATATATATATATGTATATATATATATATATATATGTATATATATATATATATATATGTATATATATATATATATATGTATATATATATATATATATATATATATATATGTATATATATATATATATGTATATATATATATATATATATGTATGTATATATATGTATATATATATATATATATTCGAATATAACTCATAATCAATTAACTTAAGTTTTTGGATTAAGTTAATATTTAATTTAATCTAATTAATTTAATTCATTTATCATTAATGAATTTTTAACCGGAAAGATTTTCCCGCCAAAAGGCAGATACATACTTCGTGTGTGGAGGATCTCACTTTCGTCCCTTTCCCCACCTTCTTATAAGGGTAGTGGTGTGACTGCTTTGAACGGTACTCTGTTTTTGTGTGGTCGATCTCGGCTGTCTCTTTCTCTACACCGTGCAGGCTCTCGAAGGAAGTAGAGCTTGGATTCCCTATATCTATCTCTCGCTCTCTTCTATACTGTGTCGTTCATCAGAAGAGAGAGGAGAAGGGAACGCGAAGCATGACGACGTCGACGCCGGAGGAACCACAGAATGGGGAAGCAGCGAAGCCTGTGATCAACTACAGAGGGTGGAAAGCCATGCCATACGTGATAGGTACGTGGAACACATGCTCTCCCTCCACCTTCGCCCACGCACCACTTGACATCTCACGAGAAGGAGAATTCTGGGCAGGAAACGAGGCGTTTGAGAAGCTGGGGACGATCGGCACCTCCGCCAACCTCTTGGTCTACCTCACCACCGTTTTCCACATGAAGAGCGTCGCGGCCGCCACCCTCATCACCGTGTTCAACGGCACCACCAGCCTCACCCCCCTCCTCGGGGCCTTCCTCGCCGATACCTATCTCGGCCGCTACGCCACCTTGGGGGCCGCTTCGGTTGCTTCTTTCTTGGTATGCTACCACCTTGAAGAGCTGCCATTCTCTCTCAGTAGCTCTTCTCATCTTCTTCGTATGTGTTTGATGAAATGCCAACCAAATAAAATTCCCAGAGAGTAAGCTGAAGATGAACTTGTGTTCGGACAGTTCTACTGACATGCATTAGAGAAAGAAAAAGAGAATAACATTTAGAAATAGACTATGTACTGACAAAAGGGGAACAAAAAGTAAGCATAAATAAGATCAAACTCTTTGCCACCCACCAGATATTAGAATAAAAAAAATGAAACAGCTATTTTATCAAACACTTGAAGAGACACACCACCGAGAGTTGCATGAAATTTGTTGGTCCTTCTGTTTACATGAAGGGGTAACAAGTCATGTGAGCTTTGATATGATGCAAAATGATAGGGCCCAATATATTAATGCATGATATGTACAATATGATTGATATAAGACTTCGTGATAAATAGTACACATTGAGACATGTCGGCACATGTTAGCCATCATTGAAAGCCAGTAAAGCTGTTCCCGGGACGGTTCAGGCTTGTGGGTCATCGTACTCCAATTATTGATAGTAAGCCTATCAGATTGCTGTCTTCTAATCCTACGTGTCCATGACGATTGATGATGTTGAAGGGCATGCTCATTCTCACACTCACGGCTGCCGTCTCCAAGCTTCACCCGCCTCCCTGCAGCAGTCATGGCGACGCATGCCACGGCGCGAACCCAACTCAGCTGGCCGTCCTCTTCGCCAGCTACGTCTTCATGGTCATCGGAGCCGGCGGCATACGCCCCTGCAACCTGGCGTTCGGCGCCGACCAGTTCGACCCCACCACCGAGGCGGGGAAGCGAGGCATCGCTAGCTTCTTCAACTGGTACTACATGACCTTCACCTTTGCCATGATGGCCTCCGCCACCCTCGTCATCTACGTGCAGAGCAACGTGAGCTGGTCGCTGGGGCTGGCCATTCCCACGGCGTTCATGTTCATCTCCTGCGTGCTCTTCTTCGTCGGGACCAAGATCTACGTGAAGGTGCGGCCGGAGGGCAGCCCGATCACCAGCATCGCCCAGGTGCTGGTGGCGGCGTTCAGGAAGCGAGCGCTGAAGCTACCTGATGACCTCAAGGGCTCTCTTTTTGACCCTCCACATCTCAGTTCTCTGATCTCCAAGCTGCCGCACACCGACCAGTTCAGGTACTTGGGAGCACAAGAAGTGAGATTTCAACTCAGAAGAACACACCAAACCTATATTTTGATGGCATAAGATGATCTAATAAATTAGTGGAACAATTTTAATTAACCTCAATCCATTTGTAACACTTCCTTCGAAGTTGATAACATCCAAACTATTGCAGTCCAAAGCTACTACAATTTGCTTCATGAGGTTTATAATAAAACTATCACTAAGTTTACTATATTCTAAGAAAAATAAAGTTATCAACTTGATATGTTCAACTATCACTACTACACGTGAATTTTTTTTGCTTTTTGCTTACAATTGCAGTTTTCTTGACAAAGCTGCGATCATAACCCCCATGGACGATATCAAACCGGATGGCTCAGCTTCAGATGGATGGAGATTATGTAGCTTACAGCAAGTGGAACAGATGAAATGTTTAGTAAGAATCATCCCTGTTTGGTCTTCATGTATCATCTTCGAGGTTACCGTCGTTCTGACATGGACTTACGTCGTCTTCCAAGCCCTTCAATCCGATAGACATCTCGGGCACAGTAACTTTGAGATTCCTGCTGCGACTTTTACTGTGTTCGCCATGGCGGCCATGACCATTTGGTTGCTTGTTTACGACCGTTTCGTCGTCCGATTGCTTCAGAGGGTTACTGGAAAGGAAGGTGGCATCACGCTGCTTCAAAGGATGGGGACTGGCATTGCTCTTTCGGTCGTGATGATGATTGTCGGTGGCTTGGTAGAGGAACGGCGGCGGAGTTATGCGCTTCACAAGCCGACACTGGGGACTGCATCCAATGGTGGTGCCATTTCATCAATGTCCAGCCTCTGGTTGATCCCTCAGCTCGTTATTGCTGGTCTTTCGGATGCTTTCAACCTCGTCGGCCAAGTTGAGTTCTACTACAAGCAATTTCCCGAAAACATGAGGAGCATGGCAGGGGGTCTGCTCTTCCTGGGTTTTGCATGTTCCAACTATCTGGGCACCTTGATAATAACTATCGTCCATCGAACAACTGGTGGACATCAGAAGAGCAATTGGTTAGCAGAAGATCTTAACCAGGGAAGACTAGATCTTCTCTACTTCTCGATCGCATCATTATCTGCCGTTAATTTGGTCTTCTTCATTGTATGTGCAAAGTGGTACAAATACAAAACCTCAGACAAAGACCATGAGATTGCTCTGCAAACAAAGGAGATCAGAAGTTCTGTATGAGCAAGTTTCTGATGCACTGGATCTTTACAGTGCACAAGAATAAAGAACAAGGATATGGAATCAGGTTTCATCAGAAGAGAAGTAACAGTTCTGTTAATCATGCCTTTTCCTATGTACTGTTGATTCCTCTTTTTTCTTTTTATTACTATTTGAAGCTGCAAAACTTTTATAAGAGCAGAATGCTGTTCATGGTAGATGCACAAACAGTGGTTCACCCTCTCTACATGTTATATATGCTAATATCAGATAATTTCCATTGTGAAACTTTTTGTGCTCATTGATATCTATTTTGAACTCAGCTGATAAGTCGCTTGATAAACCTAACATACTCCAAGAAATAGGCATTATTTATATTGCTGTGCCGAGTAGTTTGCCCACATAGGCCTGCTTCTAAGACTAAAAGATCTTCACCAAGGTAAAGTGGGATAGATCATGCAGATACATGCAGTGTATCAAAGATAAAGCTGTGTAACTCTTAATTGATGTCAGTCTAGCCTGCCTTCAATTGGTTTTAACCTCAAATTATGACATAAAAGTAAGCACCCATCATATATGCAAGTAAGATGAGCATCCTATCCCCAGATCTCACATTGGCAGGAGCCTCATGCACCGCTCCGGGTATGTCCTTTTCTTTTACAAATCATCTGCTAATACGAAAAGTCATCACTAAGTTGTAAGTCGATGAACCTGTACCATTTATGTGCCAGACGACTCTGAATATGAGCACAACCCACATCGGCACTGCAATCCTGATCAAACAGGTGATGCTATTTTTTACCATCTTATATACAATATTAATTGTGAAGCTTTCCTCTATATTCTGATAACAGCTCTATAAAGTCAGAAAAAAGGATTCATGTGAAGAAGTGTTAGTTTAAATAAGCACATGGAACTAAGCATCCAATGATTGATTTGATTGCTCTGAGTAATGATGGGGATATAAACAGGAATAACCTTTGTATATGAACAAATACTAGAAGACCATAATACGGAGCGGAATTAAATGTAAGTACAATCAAACATAATACCAAGATATGCATGGAAAACCCTTTCAATGTGAAGGGTAAAAATCACGGGACAAACTAAAGATAATCCAATATGAGAATAATGAATATACAAATCTCAATCTCTTGTCCTAAACCCTAGCAACAATCACAAGAGAACAACTGGGATACAAGGATCACGTCACTGTCCACGATATCTAAAACCTCCTCAAGTAATCACAGCAAGAGTCTACTGTAGATTTGATCTAACCTGAGATGAGCACACTGCTAGATGATTGAGAACCTCTCTACGTTGTCCTTGTCTTCTTCCATTTCTTTCTCTTCTTTTTCTGCCTTGTTTTCCTCTTTTTCTTTAGAATCCCATGGCTGTTTTTCTTCTCCCACGTTGCTACCCTATTTATGCCTTTTTCTACCTTCAAAACGCAGCCACCACGCCCCCCTAATGTTAATTAGGGTTAGGTTAAAAGGGGGTGTGAGCTGTGGGCTGCCTAAGCCCACTATGAGTTGAATCTGTGGGCTGTCAGCCCATAAGGGAGGCTGTCCCATGACTCCTCAATGTGAAGCCATGACGACCAGCTGTCGGCATATCTCCTGTCTTTCTTTTGGTAAAGTTTTTGTCAACATGTCTGCTCCGTTATCATCTGTATGAATTTTCTGAAGCTGCAACTGCTTCTCTTCAAATACATTTCAAATCCAGTGGTATCTGACATCTATATGCTTTGACTTGGAATGAAACATTGGGTTCTTACACAAATTAATGGCACTTTGGCTGTCACAATGCATCACATAATTTTTCTATTTCAGCCCTAATTCTTATAAAAATTATTTCATCCATAACATTTCTTTGCATACCTCTGTAGCAGCAATATATTCTGCTTCTGTGGTGGAGAGAGCAATACACCTTTGCAACCTGGATTGCCATGACACAACTCCCCCTGCAAAAGTAAGTACATAACCTGAAGTAGACTTTCTCGTATCTATATCTCTTGCCATATCTGCATCTGTGTAACCTGTCAACACATGTGGTCCACCTCCAAAGCTTAAACAAACCTTAGAGCTCCCTTTGAGATATCTAAAAATCCACTTCACTGCTGCCCAGTGCTCTTTGCTTGGATTTGCAAGAAATCTACTAGTAACACCAACTGCCTAGTGCTCTTTGCTTGGATTTGCAAGAAATCTACTAGTAACACCAACTGCATATGCGATGTCTGGCCTCGTACATACTATTGCATACATTAAACTTCCAACTGCTGAAGCATAAGGAACCTTTTGCATTTTCTCTTTCTTCTCATCACTTGACGGACTCTGTTCTGAGCACAACTTGAAGTGACCTGCAAGAGGAGAATCAACTAGCTTTGCATTGCTCATACTAAATCTTTCCAATATCTTCTCAATGTATTTCTCCTGTGACAACCAAATCTTCTTATTTTTCCTGTCACGGGAAATCTGCATACCTAGTATTTGCTTTGCTGGCCCCATGTCCTTCATTGCAAAAGACTCACTTAGCTCCTTTTTCAATCTGTCAATTTTAGACATATCTTTCCCAAGAATAAGCATGTCATCAACATAAAGTAAGAGAATAATAAAATCCTCACCAAACCATTTGATGTACACACAATGATCTGAAGCCGTTCTTTTGTATCAATTTTCTGTCATAAATGAATCAAACTTTCTGTACCACTGTCTTGGAGCTTGCTTTAGCCCATACAAGCTCTTCTTCAATTTACAGACAAAGCTCTCTTTACCTTTAACTTTGAAGCCTTCTGGTTGCTCCATATAAATTTTCTCCTCCAAATCCCCATGAAGGAAAGCTGTCTTCACATCTAACTGCTCAACCTCCAAGTCCTGGCTAGCAGCAATACCTAGAGCAACACGAATAGAAGATATTTTAACAATAGGAGAAAATATCTCTTCAAAGTCAATACCTTTCTTTTGACCAAAACCTTTCACAACTAATCTAGCTTTGTACTTTGGTTGAGAACAATATTCTTGAGTCTTCAACCTGAAAACCCACTTGTTCTTCAAGGCCATCATTTCATTTGGAAGTATCACCAAATCATAGGTGTGGTTCTTCTAAAGAGCATCCATCTCTTCTTGCATAACAAATAACCACTTCTTTTTCTACCCACTTTCAACTGTTTCCTGGTAACTCTCTAGTTCACCTGCATTAGTAAGCATCACATACTCATCTGTAGAGTATCTTATGGAAGGTTGACGTTGTCTAGAAGATCTTCTCAACTGAGGTTCTACTAGAACTTACTCTCCTACTTCTTCTTGCTCAACATGTCCTGCAGGTAGATCAACGTCAGGCTCTACACCATCTTCCTACACATCTCCCCCATCACCCTGATATACTGGAGGAATAACTGGGTCACAATCTGCTAATCCTTCTGCAGAAGTATTGGCTGGTGCCTTCTTCTTTAAATCTTCAAAAGTTTGATTCTCAAAGAAGACTACATCTCTGCTTCTAAACACCTTCTGCTCTTCTGGATCCCAAAGCCTGTAACCAAAATGATCATATGAGTAACCAAGAAAAATACATTCTTTAGTCTTACCATCCAGCTTGGACCTCTCATTATCTGTAACATGTGCAAATGCACGATAACCAAACACTCTCAAATTTTTGTAGGAAACATCTTTCCCTGACCATACATGCTTTGCAACATCACCATCTAGGGCTGTACATGGTGATAAGTTGATCACATCAACTGCAGTCCTCAAAGCCTCATCCCAAAACCTTTTGGGTAGCTTGGCCTGTGAAAACATACATCTGATCTTTTTCATGATGGTGCGATTTATCCTCTCTATAATTGCATTATGCTGAGGTGTATTAGGAACTGTCATCTTATGTTGGATCTCATGTGACCTACAATAGTCATTCAATAATCTTGTATACTCACCACCATTATCTGATCTTATGCATTTCAATTTTCTTTTTTCCCTTTCAACACTGGCATGAAACTCTTTGAAGACATTAATCACCTGATCTTTAGTCTTCAAAGCATAGGCCCAAACTTTCCTAAAAAAATCATCTATAAAAGTGACAAAATAAAGTGCACCACTTATTCCAAGAACATCAACAGATCCACCATGAGTTTTTATCCTTAAAGGGCCACATACATCTGTATAAACACGGTCTAAGGCATGTATTTTTCTAGATAAAGCAGGACTAGCAAATGAAACTCTATGTTGTTTACCTGCCAAACAATCAATATAAGGGTTTAAATGTATACCTCTGAGATCCGGTAATACCTCTATCTTGAAAAGAGCTTGTAGCCCCTTCTCGCTCATGTGTCCTAGTCGCCTATGCCATAACTCCATGCTGAAGTCTTTTTCTGTAGCATTTAACTGCTCACCATAAGCTTTAGCCTGTAACCTGAATAAAGTATGAAATTTCTTTCCATTAGCTATAACAAGAGAACCCTTACTGAGCTTTCATTGCCCTTTGTGAAATCTGCTATCATAGTCTTCATCATCTAGCCAACTGAAATTAAATTCAGCCTCAAGTCAACCACATGCCTCACATTCTTAAGCACCAACTTGCAGCCAAGGTTGGTCTTTAAATAGATATCACCCATGCCTATGATGTCTGTTGTGCCATAGTTGCCCATCTTGACAACACCAAAATTTCCAGACCTGTATATAGCAAAAAACTCTCTCTGTGGTGTAGCATGGTAAGAAGCACCTGTGTCAATCACCCACTCAAGATCCTGACACACACAAGAAAAAATATCATCAGAAGGAGACAAAATCAAATAATCACCACCTGCATTATTGTAGTTGTGATATTATCTTTTGACTCTATAGACTCCACTTCTTTTCCCTTTTTCTTACTCTTCTTAGGTTGCTTACATTGGTTCTTGTAATGTCCTTTCTCACCACAATTATAGCAAACAATATCTTTTCTTGATCTTGACTTGCTTCTACCCATACGTGAAATGCTTCTAGACTTTGACCTTCCTTTGTTCTCTGAGATAAGTGCTTGTGAATCATTCTAAGATGTTATCGAACTCTTTCTTCTCAACTCATCATTCAACAAACTGCTTGTTACTTGACTCATAGTGACAATACCATCTGGCGCAGAATTACTAAGGGAAACCACTAGTGTCTCCCAACTTTCTGATAATGAACTGAGAAGTAACAATGCTTGCAACTCATCATCAAGAGACATTTTTATAGAGGATAACTGGTTAGTAATACTTTGCATTTCATTCAAATGGTCAACAATAAAAGCACCCTCTCTATATTTTAGGTTCACAAGTTTTCTGATCAAGAAAGCTTTGTTGCCAGTTGTTTTTCTTTTATAGAGACTTTCTAACTTTTTCCAAATAGAATATGCAGAAATTTCAGTAGAAACATGGTGAAAGACACTATCATCAAGCCACTGTCGAATAAATCCAATTGTTTTTCGATCTAACCTATTCCACTCATCATCTATCATAGTTATGGGTTTTGCACTATCCCTCTACAAAGGTCCATACAAATCTTTACAATACAAGAGATCTTTCATTCTTGGTTTTCATATCATCCAATTGTTTCCATTTAAACTAATCATGCGAGAAACATTACTGGCCTCCATGTTCAAATACAAAAATTAAATCACCAAAACCCTTTGCTCTGATACCATTTGATGGGGATATAAACAGGAATAACCTTTGTATATGAACAAATACTAGAAGACCATAATACGCAGCAGAATTAAATATAAGCACAATCAAACAGAACACCAAGATATACGTGAAAACCCCTTCAATGTGAAGGGTAAAAACCACGGGGCAAACTAGATATAATCCATTATGAGAATAATGAATATACAAATCTCAATCTCTTGCCCTAAACCCTAGCAACAATCACAAGAGAACAACTAGGATACAAGGATCACGTCACTGTCCACGATATCTAAAACCTCCCCAAGTAATCACAGCAAGAGTCTACTGTAGATTTGATCTAACCTGAGATGAGCACACTACTAGATGATTGAGAACAACCTCTCTACATTGTCCTTGTCTTCTTCCCTTTCTTTCTCTTCTTTTTCTGCCTTGTTTTCCTCTTTTTCTTTAGAATCTCATGACTGTTTTTCTTCTCTCACGTTGCTACCCTATTTGTGCCTTTTTCTACCTTCAAAACGCAGCCACCACACCCCCCTAATGTTAATTAGGGTTAGGTTAAGAGGGGGTGTGGGCTGTGGGCTACCTAAGCCCACTATGAGCTGAATCTGTGGACTGTCAGCCCAACAAGTAAGTATCGATGCACAAGAGCTCTTCCGACAGTGAAGAAGTTAGCTTCAAAATGAAGTTTGGCGAGAGAAGAATCACCAGTATAGGAGAATTCCTTCCTTCCAAGACCAGGAAGCTGACCAGCGAGTAGCAGTGTTTCTGAATTCTTGCGAGCTTCATGCTCAGAAAAGAACCAGAGGATAAGCGTGAATGAACTCAGAGGATGTCTTAGAATACCATTCGATGACAGCATCAGATATTTCTGAATCAGATGCGAGCTAAAACTCTCTTCCAAACCCTTATCCTCTAACAATTTGGAGACAAATGATTTGATACCATGACGACCAAGAATCAAATGTGAGCATCAAATGACTTCAGAAACAGATACGAAGTGGAAGTATCAAGTTTTTTATATTGATTAATATTTAATAATTATTATAATTATTATTATTAAATTATTTCTGCATAAATTAGATTAAAGAATATTTGGTGAATATAATTTATAATTTATATTCCAATGTTTTATCTAACTAGTAATTATCAAAATAGCTTAAGATGATAGAATTATTAGATATAAATTATAATAAATATTTTATTATTTATAAGATATTTTAAAGTATATTTTAAATTATTGTATTGGTTTTGTGACCACTAAAGTGGTCTAGACTAATAACTTATAAAATTATATCAAAAATTAGTTCTCAATGATATTAAGAAAAATAATATTCATAATGACATAAGAGATTTAGATAATTCTAAAGGAGAATCTACTTTGAATAGTTATATGATACGATAGGATTATACTATTTTGGATATCTTTACAGTTTAGGGTTGCATACCGAAAGATAATAATACTATTCTATAATAATGGTATCAATCCTTCGTAACGATAAAATCTTGTATGAATATTAGATATATCAATATCTCACCTAAACATAAAATAGAAATTATATTAAAAATACAACATCTATCGAAAAACTTAAAAGTATTAATATTATATTATTTTATTAAAATGATACTTCATTAATTGCATTCTTACAAACGTTCGTATATTTTCTAAATTAAATTATTATGACTTAAGTATGTACAATTTATACTAAGAGTTAGATATTAACCTTTTTGTTGAAAGCATCGTAACTTAAACACTAAAAATTATGTGAGATAAATAATTGAATTATTGAAAAGGGGCTGAAAGGTTTAGTTTTAATAATTATTAATAATATTTAGACTTTATTACATAATATAACTAGCACATTAAAATATTAAAAAATTGATCTAAAATTACTAATAAGTCAGTATCTTAATAAAAGAACTAACTATAGCTTAGTATCATAGTATTTGAGGATTTCTAAGATATATCCTTGTTATGATCGATAAAACTACAAAACTTAAGGAATTTATATTGAAGAACTATTTTTAGGTATTTTTATTATTTATGCAGAAAAATTCAAAGGGATACAAATTTTATTGTCCTAGTTATAATATTAGGATAGTTGAATCTAATAATATAAGATTCTTAGACAATAGTGAATCAATGAGAGTGAAAATTTTAAAATTTAATCTTGATAAGGAGATCCTTTATCATTTTATATTTGAGAAGTTGTTCCTCAAAATATTATATATATATATATATATATATATATATATATATATGAATCATATTATAATATAGGAATCAAAAGGATCCCTTATTGTTTTCACAAATTATGAAAAGTGATAATTCTGAAAAATAGTATGATGCAATAAAAAAAAAGTTAAAATCGATAGATTAGAATGATGTTTGAGAATTCATCGAATTGTCTAATAATTATAAAAGAATTGTGAGTCTTTAAGATAAAACATAACTCAAAAGTGAAACATTGAATATATAGAGTCGGATTTATGGCTAAGGTTTTACTCAGTTTATCTAATGGACTCGTTAGGAATCATTATTACATTAGTGACATATTATGCTTTTGAGTTATAGATGTAAAGTTAATTTTTTTGAAAGAAATCTAGATAAGAAAATTTATATGGATTTACCAAAATAATTTACAGAGAAAAAAATATAAAATTTGGTATGTAAATTTAGAAAATTTATTTATAATCATAGTATATAAAGTTTCATGATACCATTAGCTTCTTCATATTTAAAAAAAATACTGATGACCATACTTTATATATGAAGATTATTGTGAGCAAACTTGTTATATTGGTCATGTATGTAAATGATATTTTGTTTATTAATTGTGATATTTATTTATAACACGAAACAAATAAATTTCTTATCAAAAATTTTAAGATGATTGATATAATTGAGAAAACTTATCTTATTGACATAAAGATATTTAAAGATATCTTAATACTTATTAAGATGGTATTATAAATAATTTATTAATTGAGTCTTGAAGAGATTTAATATGTAGTTTTGTTTAGCAAATGACATATGTGTAATATTCAATCAAAACCATTGTTTTCTAAAATTAACTTAGAAAAGAATCAAATAGAGTAATAAATAAAAGAAAATATTACTTATGCATACACAATTGGAATCTATTATATACTAAAGTCTATCTCAAATCATATATCAGTTTTGTAGTTGGAATACTATGTAAATATTAGAGTTAAACATGATATGAAATATTGAAAAGTTATAAAGAAAGTAATAAGAAATCTACGAGGGACGAAAGACTATATGCTTATGTGAAATCAAATTAACTTAAAATACTTATATTTTCATATACTAATTTTATAAATTACCTCGATAGCAAGAAGTTCACTTCCTAAATAATATAACATAAATTAGAAGGGCAATTTGCAAGAATAATATAATATAAATTATATTATCAATTGTAAAAGCTGACTTCATGACATGCTTTCAGGTCATTAGTTAAGCTTTATAACTATGAAATTTCATCTGAAAACTTGGTGTGGTTATACTCGATTACCAAGTCATTAAAGATATTTTGTGATATACCACAATAAATTTTTTTCTCTAAGAATGACAAGTACTATAGAAGTTCTAAACATGTTGAAATAAAATACTCAGTGGTCAAAAAATGAGTACAATAACAACTAGTGTGAATTAAGAATATGAGTTCCACTATATTGATTATCGATCCATTTATTTTGATCTTACTACCTAAAGTATTTTAAAAAATAATCTTATAATTTAGTTTGTAGGTAAATTATAAAAAATTTAGTGATGCATATTTAAGTGAACATTATAATTCATATTTTTGTTTACATAATTAAAATTATTTATTTTTACTATCTTATTAACATTTATATATGTATATATTTTGGTTAAATATGAATAATAGGATTGTCTTAATAAGATAAATTGTAAAGATAATTATAGACTATTATAGGAAAGACAAACAATGTTGTAGTATAAGAGAGTATAATATTAATGACATAGAACCACTATAACTCATATTAGTAAATAGATTTAATGAAGTATTATTGTATCTTTTGGACTTATTGACTTATTTTAAAAATTCATGACTATGTATAAAATACTTTTTATAATTTTTAGAATTTAATTATGTAAAATTATTTTAAAATAAAATTTTATTTTATTTTATTTATTTTAATTTTAAATTTTATTATAGCTTACCAATTAATGGGCTAAATGAAAGAATTTAGATTATACGATTTTATCTAATTAGATAAAATATATTATAGATCTGATTGAATTATGATTACAATCATCATTAGAAAGTTCAATTATAGTAAGATTCCTTAGGATATCGCCTTAATGGAAGGAACTCGCGTAATTACATCATAGACCCTTTATTTTTACCTATAAATAGATAGGATCTCCTAGGGACTAAACATCAGAAATTGAGAGTATAAATTTATTCTCAATCTCCAAGATCTATTCTCAATCTCCCTAAGTTTCTATTCCATTGTAGTAATCCTGAGAAACACATAAGAAGAAAGGAGATCATGTGTTTATAATCAGATAAATATGTTTTTGAATGACATTGAATGGTAGGCACATCTTGACCTTAATATATTTTTTAATTAATTTTTTTTATATAATAATAATATAATTATAAATTTTATGCTTATATTCTTTGCTTATCTATCCCTTTGTTTGAGATCTAATATTTAGAGGTGTGACCCTCACCTTTGTAGACACCTTTCCATAGATCTTGATTCAGCGGAGGCAATGCATCCTTTTATTCCATAAAATGATTATATAACAAGTTATATCTTACTCAGAACTGTCTTATAAACCTTAGATCAATGTGAAATGGTGTAAATCTGTAGAAAATGTAACTACTGGTCTAACCTCAATCGTCCATGTTTACACTCCTACCCGAATGCTTTAATCATCCAAGCTAGTGGACTTTGGCACCTCCGTAAACCTTAAACATACAAAAGGGTAACTCTCTGTTTCTCAAAACCATCCATTATTTCATATATATTCGATTTAGAAGTATAGAGAAAGATTCAGACACCTAAGTTCAGTCTTCACGTAGACATCAACTGAATGAATTATAGAATGTGAGTGCGTCATCTACTGACATTAACTTGAACGGAAACATTTTGAATTAATAATTTAATAACATCGGTTATTACTATCATCTTATAGCAATCCACAGTGTTTTAGGTTGCCTGTCTTGGATCCATCTGAACTCTGCACTCAACTCGAAGTGTATGATTGTAAGATTAGAGCGGCTTTAATTGCTGTGCCATCACTGCTACATCGTTGATTTAGCAGCAGGAATCTCGATCTTGAAATCCAAGCAAACAAACAAAGAACTGTAATGTCCTCCTCGTTTCCCACTCGAAGAAGGTGGTGAAAAGATGCATAAACACACGATGGGTATATATATGCGGTCTTCCTCACAGAAACAAACAACCACGGGTCTCTGCGTCATCTCCAGCAAGATGGTCTGTCTGTTCAACACAGTCACGTCGCCTCCCCCTGCTTTCCTATTCCTCCTCCTCCTCCTCCTCCTCCTCCTCCTCCATTGAAATAACACATATCGAACACAAGACCAGCTTACCTTTTTCTCCTCCATTGAAAGGTCACATACCGAACACAAGGACGACATCTCACACTAATAGACTGTTGGGTGTTCTGATTTCTGCATAGTCGATAGAAATGTGGACATAAATGAAATTTGGAGGTTTGTGGAAAGAGGATGGCATCCAGCACACCGATGGCTCGGTTTCCAATGGTTTTATCCTTGAAGAACATCAACGTGGAAAAGCAAGAAGAAAGAAGAAGAAGATGGTTGGCACCCATTCTGGACCGATTAAGATATAAGACATTCTTTACATGCTTTCAGGAGTCAAAAGATTCTCACAAGGAGAGAGAGAGAGAGAGAGAGAGAGAGAGAAAGAAGAAGCCCCAATAAGACAAGTCCCAAGTGACCACACCTCTTCCCTCCAATGATAATCTCTATTTGATTTCTTATGTGGGAGTCTAAATCACTGCTCATAAGAGAGTGTATATAGTTGGAGTTAGGAATGCCTCGTCGTAAGCATTCCATGCATTCAACACTAATCATACGAGAGACTTCGAGCACGTTGATTGTATGTGACATTCTCGTAGTGTCATTCCTAAAAATATTATTAGAAGATAAAGAGATTAAAAAAATTAAGAGAATAATTTTACATTGATAAATATCAGCTTAAGTTCTTAAATTAAATTAATATTTAACTTGATATATATATATTAATGTTGATTAATTTAATTCATTCATCATTCATGCATTTGTAAGAAAGATTTTCCTCTCCTACATGTTTAGATTCTGCAACCTACAAGTTAGATAAATACTTCGTGCAGGGGGTTGGATCCCACTTTCTCCCTTTCTCCATCTTAACGGTGTTCATGCTCGCTGGTACTGGTTATACTTACTAGTAGACTGCTTTGAACGGTACTCCGTTTTTGTGTGGTCGATCTAGGCCGTCTCTCTCTCCACACTGTGCAGGCTCACGAACGATGTAGAGCTTGTATTCACTATATCTGATTCTCGGTCTCTTCTACACTGTGTAGTTCATCAGAAGAGAGAGGAGAAGGGAACGCGAAGCATGACGACGTCGACGCCGGAGGAACCACAGAATGGGGAAGCAGCGAAGCCTGTGATCAACTACAGAGGGTGGAAAGCCATGCCATACGTGATAGGTACGTGGAACACATGCTCTCCCTCCACCTTCGCCCACGCACCACTTGACATCTCACGAGAAGGAGAATTCTGGGCAGGAAACGAGGCGTTTGAGAAGCTGGGGACGTTCGGCACCTCCGCCAACCTCTTGGTCTACCTCACCACCGTCTTCCACATGAAGAGCGTCGCGTCGGCCACCCTCGTCACCGTGTTCAACGGCACCACCAACCTCGCCCCCCTCCTCGGGGCCTTCCTCGCCGACACCTATCTCGGCCGCTACGCCACACTGGGGGCCGCTTCGATTGCTTCTCTCTTGGTATGCTACCACCTTGAAGTGCGGCCATTCTCTCTCACTAGCTCTTCTCGTCTTCTTCGTATGTGTTTGATGAAATGCCAACCAAATAAAACTCCCAGAGAGTAAGCTGAAGATGAACTTGCGTTCTGATAGTCTACTGACACACATTAGAGAAAGAAAAGGAGAGAAACATTTAGAAATAGACTATGTACTGACAAAAAGGGAACAAAAAGTAAAAATAAATGAGATCAAAATTGAAGCCACCACCAGATATTAGATTAAAAAAAAAAAAACATGAAACAGCTATTTTATCAAACACTTGAAGAGACACACCACCGAGAGTAGCAAGAAATTTGCTGGCCTTTTTGTTTACATGCAAGAGGTAACAAGTCATATGTGAGCTTTGATATGATATAAAATGACAGGGCCCAATATACTAACGCATGATAAATATGATGTAAGCCTTCGTGACAAAAAGTACACAGAGAGACATATCAGCACATGCTAGCCATTATTGAAAGCCAGTAAAGCTGTTCCAGGGACAGTCTGGCTTGTGGATCGATATACTCCAATTATTGATAGTAAGCTTATCATATTGCTGTCTTCTAATCCTATGTGTCCATGATGATTGATGACGTTGAAGGGCATGCTCATTCTCACACTCACGGCTGCCGTCTCCAAGCTTCACCCTCCTCCCTGCAGCAGTCATGGCGACGCATGCCACGGCGCGAACCCAACTCAGCTGGCCGTCCTCTTCGCCAGCTACGTCTTCATGGTCATCGGAGCCGGCGGCATACGCCCCTGCAACCTGGCGTTCGGCGCCGACCAGTTCGACCCCACCACCGAGGCGGGGAAGCGAGGCATCGCTAGCTTCTTCAACTGGTACTACATGACCTTCACCTTCGCCATGATGGCCTCCTCCACCCTCGTCATCTACGTGCAGAGCAACGTGAGCTGGTCGCTGGGGCTGGCCATTCCCACGGCGTTCATGTTCATCTCCTGCGTGCTCTTCTTCGTCGGGACCAAGATCTACGTGAAGGTTCGGCCGGAGGGCAGCCCGTTCACCAGAATCGCCCAGGTGCCGGTGGCGGCGTTCAGGAAGCGAGCGCTGAAGCTACCTGATGACCTCAAGGGCTCTCTTTTTGACCCTCCACATCTCAGTTCTTTGATCTCCAAGCTGCCGCACACCGACCAGTTCAGGTACTTGGGAGCACAAGAAGTGAGATTTCAACTCAGAAGAACACACCAAACCTATATTTTGATGGCATAAGATGATATAATAAATTAGTGGAACAATTTAATTAACCTCAATCCATTTGTAACACTTCCTTCGAAGTTGATAACATCCAAACTATTGCAGTCCAAAGCTACTACAATTTGCTTCATGAGGTTTATTATAAAACTATCACTAATTTTACTATATTCTAAGAAAATAAAGTTATCAACTTGATATGTTTAACTATCACTACTAGACGTGATTTTTTTTTTTTTTTTTTGATTACAATTGCAGTTTTCTTGACAAAGCTGCGATCATAACCCCCATGGACGATATCAAACCGGATGGCTCAGCTTCAGATGGATGGAGATTATGTAGCTTACAGCAAGTGGAACAGATGAAATGTTTAGTAAGAATCATCCCTGTTTGGTCTTCATGTATCATCTTCGAGGTTACCTTCGTTCTGACATGGACTTACGTCGTCTTCCAAGCCCTTCAATCCGATAGACATCTCGGGCACAGTAACTTCGAGATTCCTGCTGCAACTTTTACTGTGTTCACCATGGCGGCCATGACCATTTGGTTGCTTGTTTACGACCGTTTCGTCGTCCCATTGCTTCAGAGGGTTACTGGAAAGGAAGGTGGCATCACGCTGCTTCAAAGGATGGGGACTGGCATTGCTCTTTCGGTCGTGATGATGATTGTCGGTGGCTTGGTAGAGGAACGGCGAAGGAGTTATGCGCTTCACAAGCCGACACTGGGGACTGCATCCAATGGCGGTGCCATTTCATCAATGTCCAGCCTCTGGTTGATCCCTCAGCTCGTTATTGCTGGTCTTTCGGATGCTTTCAACCTCGTCGGCCAAGTTGAGTTCTACTACAAGCAATTTCCCGAAAACATGAGGAGCATGGCAGGGGGTCTGCTCTTCCTGGGTTTTGCATGTTCCAACTATCTGGGTAGCTTGATAATAACTATAGTCCATCGAATAACTGGTGGACATCAGAAGAGCAATTGGTTAGCAGAAGATCTTAACCAGGGTCGACTAGATCTTCTCTACTTCTCGATCGCATCATTATCTGCCGTTAATTTTGTCTTCTTCATTGTATGTGCAAAGTGGTACAGATACAAAACCTCAGACAAAGACCATGAGATTGCTCTGCAAACAATGGAAATCAGAAGTTCTGTATGAGCAAGCATCTGATACACTGGATCTTTACAGTGCACAAGAAGAAAGAACAAGGACATGGAATCAGGTTTCATCAGAAGAGAAGTAACAGTTCTGTTAGTCATACCTTTTCCTATGTACTGTTGATTCCTCTTTTTTCTTTTTATTACTATTTGAAGCTGCAAAACTTTTATAAGGGCAGAATGCTGTTCATAGTGGATGCACAAACAATGGTTCACCCTCTCTACATGTTATATCTGCAAATATCAGATAATTTCCATTGTGAAACTTTTTGTGCTCATTGATGTCTATTTTGAACTCAACAGATGAGCTTGATAAACCTTACATGCTGCAAGAAATAGGCATATTTATATTGTTGTGTGTTGGTGAACCTTTACGCCATGATCGAGATGTCAGCACGGCTCGGTCCAATCCCGGATGTGCAAGGTAGTCCACACGAAAGCTTAAGTGGAAGAAGTGGTCATCGGGTCGGGTTGAGCCATGGGCCTCGTCGCCTGCTTTTTTCGTCGTCGAGTTCTTGCCCTCAGCTCGAGGTCGGGAGGGGGATTTCCTGAATCGACCTCTCCGAAGTTTAAGTTAGGATGGAGTGGAATAACAGAGAGTTGAGTATTCAATCCCCCTAGTGTTGGTCAGGTGGTGGGTTTTTATACCTACACACGGGGGTCGATCGTATCTCGTTTGTTAATGACCACTGACCCCTTAAGTGGCCAGCCCATGCCTTTCGTGCGGATGTTGGTCGACCTGCACGGATCGACGTCGAGCGACACCGTCCCAAGCATTCCAGGGTGGCTCTGTACCCGACGACGTCGTTCCGAACCTTTCGGGACAGCTTCGTACTTGACGATGCCACTTGCACAGCCTTGTACAGCCCGGGAGGATGGTTGTGTTGTCTAAGTCCGATGTGTTGCACCGATGTGGTCCACCACATCAGCTTTGAAGTTCCATGTTGGTGCTATCGTGGCCGTGGAATGCTGCCAAAGACCTTGCGACACCAAATTGTGCCCTATCACTGTGCTAGTTTCCCCATTTTGGCTTCTAAGACTGAAAGATCTCCACAAGGTTGAGTTAGGTCATGCAGATGCCTGCAGTATATCAAAGATAAGGCTGTGTAAATCTTAATTGATGTCAGTCTAGCATGCCTTCAATTGGTTTTCAGCTCAAATTATGACATAAAAATAAGCACCCATCATATATGCAAGTAAGATGAGCATCCTATCCACTAGGATTTGTAAGCTTAAATGGTGGGACCTATGTAAATAAGGCCCACACCTCATCCTGACAATTTTATAGGCGATTTGATCCATCAATATAGCATGGTCCACAGTCCAGAAAAGTGAGAACAATACTATTTGTGCCTTTCGACTGCCCTCTTAAAATCGCTTATAACAAAGAACAGGTGCTAAGTGATATCTAAAATCTGCAATGAGTTACCGATCAGTAACAGATCAAGATTCGCTTTCTGGTCTCTATTAATATGAATGATAATAATTTTATTGAGACCTTCGGTCTAGTGGTTAACCTAACAGTAATTCAACTCATTATGAGTATGGTTATTACTCTTGATATGTACGTTAACTAAATGTTAACAATGATTTTTTCATAAGATTTTAATTGAAATTGACTTTATGCAACAATCGTCATTTACCTTTAATATTCAAATCATATTTATAAACTATGAAAAATTATTTATAAACCTTGCTAATCTTCAAAAGCCTAATATATTGAACTTGACTCATTTTTGTTGTTAGTCGGCTTCGTTAACTTCAAATCCGACAGCTCTTTATTCCTATGACAATAAAAAAGATGTACTATATATCTACTAGTTTATGCGAATGACATGCAATAATTCTATAGAGATTAATCAACTCCTTAAACAATTAACAGATCAATTCTCCATCAAAAATTTATAAACCTTAAGTTATTTTCTAGAAGTGGAAGCGACGTTCATCGGACTTTTCTTTATCTCAAACGAAGTATATTCGAGATCTATTATTAAAAACAAATATGTAAAATACTAAAGAAGTTACTTTCTCACTCTCATCCACTCGATCACTCATATAATACTAATAAGTACTTGGTTTCTTGTAATATTTATCTCTTACATATTTAGATATTTTATTTGCAACCACCAAATTATCATGATTCATGCATTAGCCCTCCACTATGTATTGACTAGCACTAAAATGTATCATATGATATCTTAAAGGAACTCTCAATCATGAACTTATTCATCGTAAACACTCATCCCTTCATCTCAATGTCTTCGTCAATGCCGATTGGACAGGTAATACTAATGATTATTCATCTATATCAACTTAATTTCTTCCTTAGAGCAAACTTGATTAGTTGGAGTTCTAAAAAGCAGAACACAATCGTAAGATCCATCACTAAAGTTGAATACCGAACCATCACCACCACCGCTACAAAACTCAATTAGGTCATGAATCTACTATATGAACTTGGTATCACCTCCCAATCCACTCCAATAATATACTGTGATAACGCCGATGTCACCTACCTATGCTCTAACTCGATGTTTTACCCTCGTATGAAACATATTGTCGTCAACTTCCACTTTGTCAAAGATCAAATTGTCAAACATCAACTACCAGTTTCTCATATCCATACTTCTAATAAATTAGTTGATTCTCTCCTAAAGACATTCATATTTCAATTACATCGTTTCAAAATTGACATCCTTGATGGAAGTTCAATCTTATGGGAGGGCATGATAGAGGATCATAATATAAACAAATATGGAATAACAACTTTCCATTTCTTATATGTTTTAATCCTCAACCAATATATAATTTGATGATCAATTAAATATATGATTAAGGAAAATCTCTCCCTCAAAATCAGTATAAATATATATTATTTCACCGAATGAAACCATCTCTTTGATAGTAAATTCTTCACCTTCCGTCTAGTTGATGTATGAGAAAAAATAAAGGGAAAAAAACTAACCAATTTGAAATCACTTCCATATATTTGGCCAATAATCATAAGTTGGTTAGAAAAAGATCAAGTCAAGTTTTTATTTAATTATTATAAATCATTTATTATCTTCGGATTCTATATTGATAGGAGTCTCGTTCACTATATACGATATTTTTTTTATAAATCATCTGCCAAAAGTCATCACTAAGTTCACTAACTCGTAATTTTTTTTTATTTGATCTATTTAGTTATAGAGAAGATATATATAATGCATCGTCCTTTTTACATGGTCAATTCGTACATATTTTTCGTACCTAAATTTTATGCAATTATACATTGAAGATTGCAACTGTATTTTGAAACATATTGTAGTACAGTGATTACCTTCTAGATCTATCAAGGTGATAGATGCACGCAGGGAATGGTGATCCTGACGCTGACGGCCGCAGTCCTCCGATGTGTAGACAAGTGGAACTAGGCACTCGGTGTTTGGGCCTCTTCCATTCTATTCTCAGTGGGTGGGCGCTATTCCTCTGCCTCGCCTCCTTTGTCTCGGCTCCACCAGTGTTCACCCCTTCGTAGTCTTCGGCATCGACCGATTTGACTGCACCATAAAGCAGGAGTAGTGTGGCCACGGCAGCTTCTTTAGCTGGTACAACTACACCACTGCAGCATGGTCACGGCCTTCACGATTATGGTCTAAATACAAGAAAGCTTCAGCTGGGCTTGTCAGTTTGGCATCCCGGTGGCCGGATGCTCCTCCCATCATCTTTGTGCTGCCCAAGAACAGCGTGTTCTCAGGTGTTGTGCAGGACCTTGTGGCTGTGTTCAGGAAGAGAACATTCTCACTGCGGCGCCACAAGACAAGGTGGAAAAGACTGGTTGCATTACAACAAAATATCCAGGAAGAATACATTAGTGATATAGCTTCCCTTCACACTTCAAGTAAAAATCTGTCAGCTTTGAGATCCCTTCTGTAGCTGATCTTGTCATCGGATGAAACCGAGTATTAATTCGTACTTATCACTAGGTTCTTGAACAAAGCTTTCTATAACGTGAAAGGGAGATTAAGGAAGGCGGCTCACCTGTAGATTCCTGGAGATTATGCAGCGAGCAGCGGTGGGAATAAATTTGTGCGCTTTCCTCATCATTGTCATACGAAGGAGCACCGGCAATCTGGATGATAACATTAACATTGGCAGGGTAGAATACTAGTACTACCTGAGAGCCATGTTGGGCTTGAGCAATCTGCTATATTTCCGGGTTTGTGGTCACTCCAGAGTGAAAGAAAGAAGAGAGGCATGACCCCATGAAGTATCTCCAGGAGCAGAGCTGCAAATAAAAGTGTTATAATCAGAAGCCTACTGAAGGCTTCGACATTGTAAAGACCAAAGGGCAGACATTGTGCCAGAATCCATGACACTAAGATTATAATGCTAAAGCTTTCTAGTTCTTTGTGCCTAAGCACGTTGAAACCTTTCGATGATAATTTCAACTAGCAGTAAAAGGTGTTCCTTAGTTTCCTAGCTATCTGAAGTGAAGATTTTCTCTATCCTCTGTTGCAACAGCAGAAAATTTCCCTTCCTCCCTCATGAAGGTTCGCACACGATTGAGAATGGTGCAAACACAGGAGGAACAACAAAAGATCCTATCGATAAGGATCCCAACGAGGACGTTCTTAAAGCACATTCTGGGAAATGCCAAACCAGATGTAGTCGCTGGTTACACTTAAATGCTCGAGTGTGATGCACCATAAACAATCATCATATTCCGAAATCATCTAGAGGTCTCAATATAAATTGAACCAAGTGAGATTTATTAAGAACAACGATCTATTTAGGCATTTTCACATAAACTTGAAAGGCAGCGCATAACAAGCATTATAGCAATGTAGGCTGAGAAGACGATGCAAATTATTGCAAGGTGATACCTTTATCCAGATGAACAGTACTCTGAGTCGAGTTTAAGAAGAAATATATAAGCGACGCGATACTCTCTGTGACTAAACAGAGAAGGAACGAGAGATTCCACATCGGAAATGGAAACCGGTGCCGCCCACCGCCCCACCGCCCTAGCAAGCAAGAAACAAGGCCCTCAATGAGGAGTCCGCAAGACCATGCTCAAGTAGAAGAGAGTTCCATGGTCACCTTGTTCACCACAGCCTTGGGTCTCAAACGATGCTTCCCGTTAGCGAAGCAGCGATTACCGGAGACGCCCGATTCGCCGGGTATCCGCCTCTCACGGTTCGCACGTGCGGGCAGAAGCATCCAAAGCCCCCGGAAACCGTGCATCCGGCCGATGGATGTCGTCCTTCCTAATTGTAGACGACGGTATGGACGAGTCAGCCCTGGAACAGTTCATGGGTGATCTCACCAGTTCCAGCCATGCGGGTCCCGCACGCATTTGCGTGACACCGGGGATCATTCCAGGGCTGATTCATCACTCCCGACATTAATATCCGCCCCCCCTCTCTCTCTCTCTCTCTATAAATATCGAGTAAATATCAAGAAATTATTTTGAAATTTCACCGTACAGTAATTACTTTCTTCTCATTTATTATCAGACATCCGTGCGATAAATTCAGCTTAAATATTATTAATCATCGTATTAATAAATTTAAAAAAGTACACCTTATTACTTTCATCAATTATTTTATGTACCATTTTTTAAAAAAATTTAAGGAATATTATTATAAATTCGAGTATTGACAGCTTCGGGCTACCGGTCAACTAATAAAAATAACTACAGGTTCTTAAGATTTGCAGGAATATTAGCGACAAATTTAGATTTAGAGAGATAAATCTAATAAATTAATTATTTCAGAGGGATTTATATATGTAATTTTGTATTATAATATATATATATATATATATATATAATTTGAATCGAAATCCTCCGCCCCGCACGATTCTCGACGCCCTGTTCCCTGTGGACCCTCCTTGCCTGCCCCCTCTCTCTCTCTCTCTCTCTCTCAGGCTTATTATTTCTCATCATTAAGAGAAGCTCGCACGCCCAATTAATACTCTACCCTTCACCGCACCCTCCCCATCCACAATCTCTCTGTCTCTGTCTCTCTCTCTCTCTCTCTCTCTCTCTTTGCAACTCCATCTCCTGCTTCACTCCAACAAATCGGCCAAAGCCAGGAAAGCAGCAAATGGAGAGGCAATGCACCATCATGGTAAGCCCATGGTGGATCTGTTGTCGCGCCCTGTCAGTCTCAGCTTCACTCGTTTGTGCTCTCACCTTCCTACTCCACTTCGCTCGCGCCTTGACTCCTGATGGTAACACTTCTTCTTCTTCTTCTTCCTCCTCCTCGTGGAGAAATGGAGTGAGTGAATGAGTGTGGGTTGGCAGGGGAAGCTCTGCTGGAACTCAAGCTGGGCTTCAGCGACTCCAAGCAGCTGCTGCGGAGCTGGCGGCCCACCGATCCTGACCCCTGCTCCTCCTGGCTCGGCGTCACCTGCCACCTCTCCGACCTCACCGTCCGCTCCATGTTTGCTCTCTCTCTCTCTCTCTCTCCCTCTCTCTCCGCTGCGTCTTCACCAGCGTGCTCCTTCTGATCCCTCCCTGTTCTGTGGCAGTAACTTGCCCTACATGCAGCTCGGCGGCATCATCTCCCCCAGCATCGGTCGGCTCCGAAGGCTTCAGAGGCTGTAAAACCCATTGCTTTCTTCCTCTTTTTTTGTCCTCCTCAAGACATCTTTGAATGCGTATGATAACCTTGATTGTAAACAGATATAGCACTGGAATAGGAAAAAAGGCTGCTTTTTTAGTTTTCGGAACCTGTTTCGGTCGCCATTCCAAATAAGATATATTAAACAGTGTTCTTCTTCCCTAACATTGAAACACATTACTTGGTGAAACAATTATTACAAGGATTACTTTGGCAGGGCGTTGCATCAGAACAGCTTGCACGGGCCCATTCCACCTGAGATCAAGAGCTGCACTGAGCTCAGAGCACTGTATGTTGCTTTTTTATTGTCTCTCCATCTCTGTGTATGTGTGTTTTGTCCTTTTACTGTGTTTAGTTATTGATGGTGTCCATTTGATTATTGTTTATTGGTTGCGAGAATATGCTACATTGTGTTCTTCAATGATGTCCACTTGATTATTTGCTGTTGGCTGCATCAATCTGCCGCATTTCCTTCCTTTCTCAAGGTATCTGAGAGCTAATTACCTTCAAGGAAGCATTCCACCTGAGATAGGAGAACTTGTGCACCTCACCATCCTGTACTTTCTCTAATCTCTTGCTGCTCTTCTGCTCTGTGATTGTGCTTTTTCTCAGTTTTTTTGTGGACGATGTGGAAAAATGTAGGGATTTGTCGAGTAATCTGTTGAGGGGTGCGATTCCTCCGTCTATCGGTCATCTGTCTGAACTGCGCTTTCTGTGAGTGTTTTGATGCAACTATTGTTGGCTCACCATCTTCTTTTTGTGAATGTAAGCTGTTTGACTCTGATCCTTTCATCTGCAGAAATCTATCAACCAACTTCTTCTCTGGTGAAATTCCAACTGTTGGAGTCCTTGGAAATTTCAGAAACACTTCGTGAGTCATACATACTTCAGCTCTTTCTTTCCTCCTCTGGCCTGGCATCCTTTCAGAAGCACATCGTCATATGATTTAAATTAGCTGAAGTGCAAGTTTTCTTTCGGCAAGAAGTTTCCTGTCACTTATCTCTGAGTGTTTATGTTCATGTAGCATACCTGTAATACAAATTTTGAACGGGGTTGCAAAGTTAATGCAGGTTTGTCGGGAATCTAGAACTGTGTGGCTTGCCAATTCAAAAAATTTGTCGTGGTACATTGGGCTTTCCTGCAGTGCTACCACATGCCGATACTTTTGCTTCTTCAGGCATGTTTCAGAAATGAAACATTTTCCACTCCATCCCTTTTATTTTTCAGAATAATAGGAGGATTGACTGACCATTTTTCATTTGGCATCCTGAATTTGTCTTCAACCTCCCATGGTAACTTGTCAGGAATCTCATCGATCACACAGAAAAGATCATCACGTTTTCTGAATGGAATTATAATTGGTGCTGTGACTACCATGGCCCTTGCCTTAGTTGCAATCCTTGGATTCCTTTGGATCTGCTTGTTATCAAGAAAGGGAAGATTTACTGGGAACTATGTAAAAGTTGATGAAGATCTTGTTCAAGATGCCGGTAAGCTATATATTGTGTCACTGCATCTCTCCTATTATCCCTCAAAATGTTAAAACTTAATTGTATTAATTTCAATCCATTTAGGCACCAAGCTCATCACTTTCCACGGAAACCTCCCATATTCATCCCAGGAAATCATAAATAAGCTGGAGCTACTCAATGAAGACGATGTAATTGGCTCTGGAGGATTTGGTACAGTCTACAAGATGGTAATGGATGATAATAGTGTTTTTGCTGTGAAAAAGATCGATCGCAACCGTGAAGGATCCGATCAAATTTTTGAGAGGGAGCTCGAGACATTGGGCAGCATCAAACACATTAACCTTGTCGATCTTCGAGGCTATTGCAGGCTCCCATCTGCAAGGCTTCTCATTTGTGATCACTTGGCCTTGGGGAGTCTAGACCAGTATCTTCATGGTAAGCAACTCTGGCAAGATATTTCTTTTCCATTTTCATGTTAAAAGATCATATATCGTAGAGGTTTTGAATTGGATAAATCAATCAGAATATCCTTTCAAAATATTTCTTGACTGCTGTTTCTCTATTATGAATGTTACTCTGGGAATTGCATAGTTGCCTGGGACATGACATTGGAATGTATCAATAGATCCAACAAAAAAGGTCAAGAAAATGTCTAAAATTTGTGTATCGACTCTAAATTTCTAAATTCAGAAAATAGTGATGAAGAACAACCCTTGAATTGGAACGCACGTATGAAGATTGCTCTTGGCTCCGCAAGAGGATTGGCATACTTGCACCATGACTGCACTCCCAGGATCGTTCACATGGATATCAAATCCAGTAACATTTTACTTGATAGAAGCCTGGAGCCTCATGTATCTGATTTCGGTCTTGCCAAGCTGCTCGTAGACGGTGATGCACGTATCACTACAGTAGTTGCTGGTACTTTCGGCTATCTCGCACCTGGTATGCTACTTCCTTCCTTGCATGATTTCATTCATTTGCATTAGTGTCTTGTGAAAGCTTCATAAAATTTCTATCCTAAAAACAAGCTGACCTTAGTATTCTCAGATAATACATACTGTTACATAAATTACTCAGTGTACGATTATCGATTACTTTGGAAACTTGGCAGAGCTAATCATGAAGCTGTGCTGGTTTAGATCTTAGTTTTGGATTGAAGTTAGTTTAATGAATGCAGTATTCTTTTCTTCTTCTTTTTTGTGCAAAGAGTAAATGATGACTGGATTTGATGTCAAAGTTTATACCAAGCCAGCTGAAGTCACCCATTGGTTTGTTTGACAAATAGTACTACTCCTGTGTTCCAGAGTACCTGCAAAATGGACGTGCAACAGAGAAGTCAGATGTATACTCCTTCGGTGTGCTCCTGTTGGAGTTGGTGACAGGGAAAAGGCCTACAGATCCATCCTTCGTTAGAAGAGGATTGAACATTGTTGGCTGGGTGATCAAAACACTCCTATTTCCTTATTCTTTCACCAATCATCATCACATCTTCCATGGAAATCTTGATAGTGGCTCACTTTATATGTACATTCGCAGCTGAATACACTGGGAGAAGGCCATCGTCTGGAGGAAATTGTTGATGAACACTGCAGTAATGTAGATGCCGAAGCAGTAGAAGCAATCCTTGACATAGCAACAATGTGCACAGACGCCGATCCTGAGGACCGCCCTACCATGAGTAGGGTCTTGCAGATGCTCGAGGAAGAGATAATGTCACCCTGCTTGAGTGATCTCTATGAATCTAACATGTATATTTAAGTGCATCTTTCTCATGATTTCTTGGAAGCATGCTTTTTGTACATAGACACTGCTTGTGAGTGAGGACACTTTCCCCATTAAATCCTAGCTTGAAAGTTTTGTAGTTTAAGCAAAATTTGTGATAGCAGCTTGATGAAGTCATCGTCGCTCGCCTATGTAACCCATATGGAACAAAAGGTTGTCTATACCTGAAACCGAAAGAGGTGGATTGGTAGAGAACATCATGCACACCTGCAAGTCTAAGATGATATCATCTGTTGCAAGTCATATTTGGTGAGCTTTAGATTGTGGTAGTGGTGCAAAACAAGGGACAAGAGTAGGAGATGCAGAACCCTACATCTTTACAGTCAAAAAGAAGGCAGTCTTGTGTCCTCTGGGCCATTCCCACCTAACTTTCTAGTCAATGCAGCAACCTTCAAATGATTCAAAGCTCTGCAATGCTTTGCACCATGCAGAATGCAAGGCCCTACATCACATGAACCTGGAACTAATGTCCAAAGCCTTCTTCACTGTATCTACCACTGTGTCTAGGATGCACACCATGTGAACCAGGAAGTCATGTCTGAAGCCTTCTTCACTGTGTCTAGGAACCCTAATCCTAATCCGATTCAAGTGGGTTGGATTGATGTAAATATCTTCGAAAAGTATATCATAATTTGATTTATTAAATAAACCAAAATAGAAATGGGGTCACAAGAACCACAAATACTTAGTTTACCCATTTTTTAAGGTTTTTAAGATTATGTTGGACCAGACCATCCGAAACGCATCTCGATTTGATTATCAACCAGTACAAACCAAACAAGCATTGATATGGACCACGATAAATGGAAAGAAAATGAGAAAAGTAATGCATGAGAAAGAAAAAAAAATAAAACCAAATCGACTTGCTAGCTAATCTTTACGACATGCCATATAGCAAAATGAATAATGCATCCACTAATCATTTCAATATCATAATGCATTGATGAAAATAAACGATCATTTTATATTTGATTTCTTTTGCCTATCCCTTAGTTTCTACTATGGTAACTATACGAGTCCCAGACTTTGCAGCAGTACTTACCTAAAGCATCCAAGAGAGATTTAGCCCACCTGAGTACCAACCTGAACAAAGGAATCTTTCCTCAACATTGCTGCGATATATTAAAGGTAAAAGCAAAACACTTGTTTTGACACACAGCCAAATGAGTGTACTTATTAAGAGACTGTAGCCAAATGCAGAACATTTTGACAAGTACAAAACATGGTTCATTACAGCCAGCTCATATGATCATGCTTATGTCTTCTTGCATAGACACACAGGATTGTTCACGGCTTCATCCAAACTGAACAAACATTTATGTTATTGTCTTTGAGCGAAGTTGTCACAAAAGGCTAAGAAAAGTACCTGATTAGTCATCAGAACAATAAAATGTCAAAAACTTGAAGATATTGAATATGATTGAAGATTTAAGATTCAGATATGCCAGATAAAAAATAATCACACTGTTTCAGACTCATTAATTGTGCAATTGAGTGGACACAGCAAAAAATATGAAATGAACGATGATGTGACTTCACAATCACTCAAGTTCCAGTGACAACATTTGCTGCGCATAACTTAGTGGTTGTAACTTTGAGTTAACTAGTCATAAATCTGTAACAAACAATAAGTCAACAAGTATCTTTTAATCTACACTTGAGAACCTAATATACTTGGCTCGAGCCCTATTTATACAAGGTATCAAACAAATAAAAAGTAGAGAAAGATATAGGAAACAGCCAATAAAATCAAAGAGTGACATCCATAAAATCATAGCAAATCCACATGCACAGACTTTCAGCATTTTGCAAATAATTTCTATAGGTAAGCTATCGATATAAGAAAGAAGAATCACAGAGCAAAATACTATTTGATGCAGACACAAACTGTGACCTGAACGATTTCAGTCTCTTTAAGCTGCCCAGCTTGTAATCTGAAAAAAAATATTGTATATTTTAAAATTTTCACCTCTATAATAAGACATCGATAACCTTTCTAGACTAGTAACATTTTATATATATGCTATTAAAACTATATGATGTATAACTGCTAAGAGTTTAAATCTACTTCGGAAGGGTTATACGGTAACTCCCACTTCAGATCAGGGGTTGGGAGTTAAACTAATTTCAATTGTCGACACTTACAATTAAAATTTGAACTACATGGGTTTTCCTTCAGAAGTAAATAAGTCAAGGACTGGACCTTAAAGTGCTATGCAGAACACATTCACACAGAAACCATTTTCCCAAATCAACTTGAAATTTCTTAAAAATTAACTGGAGTAGCACCCATAGGAGCAGGCTAGAGACCCCATTCAACAATCTGCTAAAGGTAAAAGTCAAGGCAAAATTAGCAACCACATTAAAGTTCACATTAATGCCCCAGCCTTTACAATTATAAGGCTCTTTAAACAAATGCAAAAGGTGAAATTTGAATGCTATGGATTGTTTCCTTTGCTACCATGCACAAAAAGGGGAAGAACTACATGATACCAAAATCTCAAAATAAAATTGCAAAGGCAGAGCAACAGGCATCTGATAAAAGAATCTATCTGATTCACTTCAACCCCATTTTGGATGCAAAAACCTAATTTTTAATGAGATCAAAGTGATCTGTAGATTAATCAGAAGATCCATTCAATTCTTAAGAAATCCCCTGATATCATGGATCCACCCTAGAGTTGATCCGCATTTTCACTTTTGTCTCTCAATTTGATCTTTGATATACCAGTTTTCTAGTATCTAAACTATGACCCAGACGTAAGCAGCCCATTTCTCTGCCTACTTCCAATATCCACCGATGGGTGATCCTATAATTGACAAGTTTATCAAGCTACAAAAAGAAAAGTCTAGTGAAACAAAAGGGACTTTATGGCCTTCCATCTTTGGGGTTTGCCACCTTTCAGATCCCCAGTTGATGTTTTCCATATGATTCTGATTAGCTTCTAATTCTCAAATTGTCTCATTACCCACTTAAGGTTTCCTGCATAACAATCGCTTGCTAACCTTGTTCTGGATTCTGGTAAGTGGTGACTATAAGCATTTCTATCGCTTCATTGATCCTTGTTTCCTAAGAAAATTCGATCTTACAGTTTGTGCACATTTCAAGTTGTTCCTAGTCAGATATTCCATCACAATTTCTCGTTCAAACGATATCTGATGATCAGAAAGAGAACACTCTAAACCGTTCCAAAAAGAATGTACAGGGAACGACAGCAAAGAAAAGCTACAGGATCCATGAAACTAGTTGAAAGGAACTTATAAATCATTAAATCCAACTTCAAACAATAATGGAGACCCCAATGATAGAAAGCTGATAGAAAGAAGTATTAGATTGTGATATAAGGTCTAACTCGGTTAGACCAGGAAGATGATTTCCAGGTTAGACATAACATTAAGAGCACAAAAAATGATATGACATTGAAATATCATAAAATGTACATCAATACACACACACACACACACACACACACACACACACACAGAGTCACAGATAGAACCCCATTTATCATCTTAGTATAACACACTGAAAATAGATCTCAAGAAGAGACTAAGGTCCTTAACAAGGCTTAGAGATTACTCGGCCACAGACAATTAAGTTTCTTTGGCATCAAGATTCCAGTTCTGGACTAGTCACCAAAACCCTAGATTATGGTCTCCGAGAGGTCAATTTCGATCAAAGGTTATTCATACATTTAAAGTTAGATGACAAACTAATGACTAAATTGCATAATTCAGGGATTGAGTATCATAATTAGGTTCCACCAGCAAACACACAGAAAACGCTAAATAACAGTAAGAACACAAAATCAGGTATCACATCAGGAAGTTATATGAAAGAACAGAGCAATCCTCGTTTATCAACTTCATAGAATGTAGTCTGAAGAGAGATCATAAAATGGAGTTAGATCTTCATTTTCTACTACCTAAAATCGTTTATCAACCATAGAGATTACTACCTAAAGCAGTTCCTACCACACCCAATATCCGCAAGCAAAATATGATCTTTAGCCTATAGATTCTAGTTCGGACTTGCAACGAAACATAGAATAGGATCTCGACCAGAGAGCCATATATACATAGGGAGCGACGGGCTGAGGAGCGTTATTGAGTCCTAAAAATCTCTCCTTTATTATATAGATAAAGAAAAACCTTGCAAACAAAGAACCAGAATCGAATCCGTCGTCGTTCCAAAAAGAATGAGAGAAGAGATGAAGAGGGTCGGGGTCATACCGATGGATGGACCAGATCATTTAGAGGACGAGCGGGAGGGAGGGACATCGGAGGGCTCGTCAAGGAGGAGGTCGTCGTAGGGGTCGCGGCGGCCGAATGCCTGGCTGATCTGGGGGTCGCTTCTCAGCTGGGCGTTGAAGCGATCGAAGGTCCAGAAGCCGTAGGGGCGGAGGGGAAGGTTCCAGTTGGCCTTTGTTTTCTCGCACCGCTCCCGCATCTCGTAGATGTGCTTCCGCTGCGCCTCGTCCCGCTTCCGAGGGTCCTCCATCATCCGCAGGATCAGATTCTCCGCGAATTCCATCACGAACCTCATCCTGTCCTTCTTGATCCTTTCCTAACTCTCCCTTTACCTGCAACGGATGTAGATAGCGATCGAGTATTCTTCTCCTTCCAACCTTCTGCGATACTTGAACGCCAGGCGAGCGCGTCGATTCTTCATGTATCAGAGAAGACGAACCCTAATCATCGTCGTCACGTCCTCTCTCGTGGCTGACACGTGACGATGGGTTCGTGTGGGCCCCCCAATACCGTAAGCGACTCACGAATGGACACGTTAGACGAGAAAGTTATTGGGACGATTCGTCGGTACGCGCTTGTAATTTAGGTATTTTATTCCCGAATAATATTAGTAACTCTCCATGATTTCAAGAGATTTTATATATATATATATATATATATATATATATATATATAGTGATTGAATATTTCCTGAATAATATTGCTAACTCTCCATGATTTCAAGAGATTTAAGGAATTGGTCCCAACATATGAAAGTTGATGATATTGTACCATAAATGAAGGAAAAATATAATTAACATAGAAATGCATTGTTAGTTTGTCATGTGAGAGGAGCGTTACTCTCGAGGCCCAAAAGAGATGGCTCAATCTCATCTCCAAGAGGATGTCTCTTTCGTGGACAATATTACAATCTGTGTTTGTCTTCTAAAAAGTGCTGAAGGAGCCGATGTAAATAACGCCCAGGATTGTTGGATGTCCTCTTGGGGTGGGTGAGGGTCCATCTCATTCAATCCATGGCTGAGAACAAAGGAAGGAACACAGGCAGCAATGGAACTCAGGGAACAAAATCCATCGCAAAATTAACTTTTACTTGGACAACAGCAGTACATCAAATGAAAATTACACAGTTCCTTATAAAAGAGACCAAATGGAAACCTCTCTGAACAAAGGTCGAGAGAGATGACAACACAAGACCAACTAGTTTCACAGGGTCTCTGGTAATACAAGAAAGAATTCGAGAAATGGGTACTTGGCATCCATATACAAGCTCAATACCCAGTCATTATGGTGTTATCAATTCCATTTCTTTTTGAGTTTCAGGTCATGCAACTTCAGTGGAGATGCAATGCCTCTTTCCGCCTGCCCAAAAGACTCAGCACTGTGGCTGCAATATGTCTGGAGGAAAGTCCAGCTACTTCAAATTGATCCTGTGGCGATCCATGGTCGATGTATCGGTCTGGTAGAACCATGGACCTCAGCTGCAAGAACCCAAATCAAATCAGTATTCGAGGAGGAGAAAGTGAAGAAAATTTTGATTCAGATCAGTAGTATGTCGTATATGCTTGAGGAGAAAAAGATTTGCCTTTATGTTTTTATCCAGCAGGCCACTCAAGCTAAGGAAGTGAGTGACGTGTGAGCCGAAACCTCCAATGGAGCCCTCCTCCACTGTGATCAGGATCTCATGCTCATTTGCCAGTCTCCTTATGAGCTCCACATCCAGAGGTTTACAGAACCGAGCATCAGCCACTGTGGGGAAAATTCCATGCGATCTCAGTGAGTCTGCAGCCTTCAAGCATGTCTGGACTATTGAACCATATCCAAGGATGGCCACCCTGTTTCCTTCCATCAGAACTCTTCCCTTCCCGATCTGTTGAAAGAATTAACATGAATGAATCAAGTTGCTAATTGGTTTTACTTGCAAAAACCATTGTAATTCTTCGAAACTCAATGACAAGATGGGGGCACACCTCAAGAGGGGTGCCTTTGTTGTTTGGAGGAAGGGCCACACCGACTCCATTCCCCCTAGGGAATCTGAAGCAGCTAGGTCTGTCATCGATCGCCGCCGCTGTTGCAATCATGTGCATCAGCTCGGCTTCATCGGCTGGGGCCATTACGATCATGTTGGGCAAGCATGCCATGTACACGATGTCGAATGCTCCACAGTGGGTAGGTCCATCAGCTCCGACAAGGCCAGCTCGATCCAGTGCGAACCGGACGGGTATCTTTTGTAAGTCCACATCATGAACCACCTTCACATATGGAATGTTCAGCAATTAGATCACGAGGCTATAGCAACATCTATGGCCTGAAGACCTCGTGTGCTTTGTGCTCAATTTTACCTGATCATATCCTCGTTGCAGAAACGATGAGTAGATGGCACAGAAAGGCTTGAGGCCCTCGGTGGCCAAACCAGCTGCAAAGGTGACTGCATGCTGCTCTGCAATTCCCACATCAAAGCATCTTTCAGGAAATTTGTGCTGAAAATAGTTCAGCCCTGTCCCACTACCCATGGCAGCATGAACAGCGACGATCTTGTCGTCAACCTGGGCTTCTTTAATAAGAGTCTCTGCAAAGTATTGAGTGTACGAAAGGGTGGATGATTTTGATTTGAATTGCTTCCCAGTTTTTGGATCAAACTTCACAACACCTGCAGCAAGGAAAACATGTTTTCTTCATGGGAATCTGGAAAATGATTGGTCCATGCATAGAAGAGAAAACAAACAAACAATCTCACCATGCATTTTGTCCGCAGCAGACTCAGCGGGGGGATACCCCTTGCCCTTCTCCGTCACAATATGGATAAGGACAGGTCCCGGAGCAGGCAAAGACTTCACCTTCTCAAAGATGGTAACCAAGTCTTCCACATCGTGCCCATCTACAGGCCCAATATAATACAAACCAAGCTCCTCGAACAGTGAAGACCCTGTAGCACTCATCATTCCACGAGCATATTCATCCACCTTTGCAGCAATGTCATGTGTCTGCCCACCAATCTGCTTCGTGATATTCTGAACCACAGAAAGAACGATTCCATCAGAATCTATCATTTAGATATAATGTTTGGACGAAAAATCCGTGATTTTTGGAAAAAGGAAACAATTTTGACATAATAACGCAGAAAGAGCTCATTCTAACCATCGGTCATCGGTGGTTTTAGCTTTTGAACAGTTGAATTAGTCTAAGAAGCCACCAAAGGAACAAAAGCTCCAGACGTAAGTTTTCCTATCTCAACAGATTACGGTATCACACATGGTCTACACTGATCTACTTAGAACAGCTTAAATAATAAGCATTTGATCAGACATTTTCTTTTGATAAATACAGGGAAATTTCTACATAGCAGAATTTTGAGAATCAATTATGACACACATATAGTCATACACCGAAGTGGTTCATATAGAAAGAGCCTTACCGGTTCAGCTTTCTCAAAACAATTAAATGCAGCACTAAAAGGAAGAACAGTTGAGTAAAACAAAAGAACGACATTTGCTAAAACATGTTACCTTAGCGGCTTCACGGAGCTTGCGCAGCTTAGTGCTCGATTGAAGTTTGGTGAGGGCCTTACTCAGCGCGCCAACAGGAGTGGCTGGTCCATCAAGTGTTGCAGTCGGTAACGAAACTTGCTTATTATCATTCAACACGATAATAAGGTTGGAGTCCAAGTAGCCAGCATTGTTCATGGCCTCGTAGGCCTGGCCAGCAGTCATGGCTCCATCGCCAATGACAGAAATAACATGATTCTTCTTCCCTAGCAGATCTCTTGCAACAGCCATTCCTGCCAACACATCCGATAAAAACAAACGATGGGTTACGGTTTACATGTTCCACTAGCTCAAAAGAAGTTAAACAATATGAGAAGTGATAAAAATGAGACAGCAAGAAAGAGAGAAAACTGAGGGGAGCAAGCGAGCTTACCTAGCCCCGCAGAGATGCTTGTGGAACTATGGCCAGCACCAAAGGCATCATAGATGCTCTCATCTCTCTTGGGAAATCCGGCAAGCCCTGCGGTCTGCCTGATGGTATGCATCCTTGACCTTCTCCCCGTCAATATCTTATGAGGGTAGGCCTGCTCTTCATCCAATTCCTATTCAGTATCCATTTCGTAGAGCAGAAGTACAATTTCTTTGGCTACCACTAAAAGAGGAACCTGACCTGATGGCCGACATCCCAAATGATCTTGTCCTCGGGGGCATCGAACACATGATGGAGAGCTATAGCCAATTCCACCACTCCCAAGCTCGAACTCAAGTGGCCGCCAGTCTTGGCCACAGCGAACACGATTTCTGCTCTGAGCTCAGCCGAGAGCTGCTCCAAATCCTGTAAAACAGAAATTTTGCCACCAAACGAATCATAAAGCTGCAACCTTTGTGCCCCATTTCGATCGATCACAGAACAACAAGACCACCGACAAGTCACTGCATCGAGCAGAGATCTCGAATTACCCGCGTGGAGAGGTTCTTCATATGAATCGGGTAGTTGATGCTATCCAGCAGAGGGGTTGCTGGCTTCTCCCCGGAGTAATCGATCTTCCACCCACTCTTTTCCTTCGTAATCATCACCTTCCCATCGCCGCTTGCCCCACCCGCCCTCACGCAAAGCTAAAGAGGAGAAACAAACCACGAAACTCTGAGCACGGCGGAGGCCAAGATGCACGTACAATCAACGCGGAAAACCAACTTTCGATGGCAAAACTCAAAAATGGAAGCCGGATAGAAGGAATCGAAGTGTTCTACCTGTCTTCTGCCGTTTGCGCTCGAGCTTAGAGCTTTAAGGAACGGAGCAGCAGAGGCAACCATGAGAGACCTTGCTTCCACCATTGTGAGTACGAGAAAGAGAGCGGGAGCACTCTCAGATTAACAGCGTGAGAGAGAGAGAGGGGTCTGATGGAGGTTGGGAGCCAATGGTGCGACCATTATATAGAAAGGCGGTGGAAACTCCCGCAACGCTTCAATGGCGACAAATCGGAGATAAATCGACGCTTTATCTTAGATTAGCAGAGCATCGACGCGGCAACGGTTCGAGAGCGGTTCAAGGTGGGTCATGATGGCCCTTAACCGGTTTGCAGTAGACCGGACCAGCCGTGAGCTGTATCTCAACCAATTAACTCAGCTAATAGCCTAAACTCGAACCCGACTCGGACACCTAATTTGCATCAAATCTGATCAGACTCCGAACCCGATTTAAATGTCAGGAGCATGAAATAATTATAACAACATAGACAATATATGATGATGATAAGATGATGTTGTACATGAAGTCGGTCAACATACGTTGCTTGTAAGCAACAAAATGCATAGATGATCCAATACTAAAACAGTGTTAGAAAGCTAAGGGGTGTCCTTTCGTTCCTGCACAAACAAAGATACAGTGCATACCAAACTCTCGTCAGTACGAAATTCGAGGATGATCGATTCATAGACTCGAGCCTATCAAAATAAAATCCTTATCATTCTTCAAAGTGCATTAACCATGATAGCTATCCTCTTATACATAAACCCAAAATCAATGCCTTATCTACAACACTGATCCCAAGGCCAAGCTTGTTAGTTTCATGCTTGCAAGACTCCAAACCAGTGCAATGAGGAGGAAAGTTAAGACTGAGACAAGGTCATGGGGTTCCACTAAATGTGTTACACATAGCACTCAGGTAGCAACAAGAACCTCAAAGTTGTGAAACCCATGGTGCCTGTAAACTTCTTGGCTGCTGCTCCTTTGTCCCCACCTTCTTCCGAGGACTTTCGTTCTTATATCATGATTTAGAGAATTGAAGTCAGTGAAATGGGACTACCACATACGTTGTCTGACTAACACACACTGTTCTTTGCACCCCAAAGAGAGAGAGAGAGAGAGAGAGAGAGAGAGAGAGAGAGAGAGATGTCTTCTCCTGTCCCTTTTGTCATTAAAATGACATAATGTGGACGCTGGGGCACAACCTGTGGGCATAAGAAAGAGTGATGACTGCACTCAATAGACATGATTTGACAAATGCATGCAGGCAGTCACTGTCCTCAGAATACTGCTATGATTTGTATTGTTAGGTACACACACGAATAACATGCTAGCTTTGGGAAACAATAATGAGTAACCACCTGACAAAGGATTGATTGAAGCCTAAGATTTAACCTTGCGAGGTGGGGATGAGTCCAGCAATTTAATGAGTTGAAGATAAGGCTGGTGAGTAAATTACAAGTTTTAATCAGTTTCAAGCTGGCTTGAGAGGATGACTTGAATGCAAATAATTATGTATGGTTGATATTAGTAAATAAAAATTAAATAACCAAAATGAGATTTTTGATCTTAATATTTTACCATCGAAAGCAAAATTTTGATCAATTAAGTTACTTGACTTGTTAAAATAGTTATATATATATATAGAGAGAGAGATGAATCTTAAGAATACACAAAACACAATATAATATCATATAATACTATTGAGATTTTGTCGATCATCAACTGACAAATATTAATGGGCCAACCAAAAATCCTGCGCATCTTTTACACGCTCTCCACTCTAAATGTCCCATCAATAATAAGTTATTATATGGATTAGATAATATGTCGAGATCATTCGTAAATATATTTATAATTATTTTTTATTTTATGAATCACATAATTTGGATTCCTATGATATCTCGAATGTTCTTTGGCATGATTCACGTGTGGACATAATTGTATATTCATATCGTGTCTCACGAACTCCACACCAAGTCAAACATCGACATGAGTTCATGTCTCCTAAAAATAAAATGAAATGTAAATAAAAATATACAAAAAATTAAAAGGCAAAGGAAGGAGGTTGCATGATTTTGATGTGTTACCAATTTTTTGTACTCCATCACCAATCCTCAAAATTAGACATTAGGATTATATATCTATATATATATATATATATATTTGTCTTAAAATGATTACTAATTTATGTTTAGGCTTCGATTAAAGTGTGATCTTTTTTCTAATGTGACTTTAGGATCAATGACCCATCCACATCGACATCGTATCATTTTTGGTTTTAGTTTATATGGTATGTCCCTCTCACACGAGCAAATTGTATTTGAAACATGTTTCAGCAATGCTGCACTGTATATGAACCTTGAAGATCTTGAAACATGATAACAATCATATTGAAATGATCCATGACTTGGTGAAGCACTAAGTGGCCATTCAAGGAACAGTTTGCTCATTGCGAAGATCTAAAACAGATGGAAGGAATCACTGCTCCAATTTGAAGATTCTTCGGTACTCTTTCAACTCATCCTCATGACCCAGTTGAGAATAAAGAATTTGCTGCTTACATCTGAAGCACATGAGATGTTAAGACTAAGAGTTGAAGGCAGTCAAAATCTAGTCATAGTTTCTTTGTAGTGGGAACAATTTCACATGAAATTGTTCCCACTATATATATATATATAGAGAGAGAGAGAGAGAGATCAACCAATTCAACATGAGGAAGGAGTAGCCAAGATTTCTCCTTGTGCTGTGTTAATGTTCTACTCTCAATGTACTTCCCTTGGGGATGCTGAGATGGATGAATCAAATACTTGTTTAAATATCCCTTGTTAAAATCTAAAACTTGTAGTTATGAACACTTGAGAATTTCATATACAAGCCAAAAAGGAAAAAAATAAAAGAAGTAATAGATTATATTGATTTTAGTAGGTCTCTACAATGGTGTTTGTTTATACCACCCTATTTTTAGTCAAGGATGACTTGATGCTCCCCTCCATGGGCTTGAATTGGTTTTGATTTGTGGGCTTATACTAATTATGTTTTATGAGCTAAAATTGAATTCAATTTATCTTGCACACTACTTGAGGTTAAGAATAACATGAAGCTATTCTTTAATTAGCTTAACTTAGTCTAATTTTAATTGATTTGGGATTCCCCTTCAAAAGTTGTGTGCAATTAAACTAGACAAAGTTTGTGGAATTGAACTAACTTTAATTAGCTTTAGTGAGATCACATACCCTTCCTTGTTAGGATGAGTTATGTGTGGGATTCATATGTAATTTTTGATATTAAATTAAGACATATTTTTTAACTATTGATAATTATTAAAAATAATAAAAATATAATTATTTAATTACCAATCATATATACTCTTATTTCATTTATCAATCGATCATCTTCGTATTCATATCGGAATACTCTTATTTCATTTATCAACCGATCATCTTCACAAGCATTTATATCAGAACCTTAGTTGTATTGCTCGTTGTTGCTCGATGAAAAGAAAGACATTGTCTGTCATTGCTCGTCGCTACCCACTCGATGATGTCACTTGTTGCGATGCTCGTTATTATAATTTTTAAATATATTTATGTTGCGATTTTTGAAATATTAAGAAATTATAAAATGAGATGGTGTAAATAATAAAAATGGATCCAATTTGTGAGTTTCCAAACGCTCACAACTGGGTTCGCCCGAGGGTCTTGTATCAGGGGCGTCAGATTCCGATCTGATGGACTGTAACGAAGGAGCTACTTAACCATGGCTCGCCCGAGAGACACTGGACCAAGCAATAGAGATCGGGAAACACAAAGGAAAGGGGCGGTGTGCTTCATGGCGAAGTAAACCCTCACCGGCTTCTTTGCCTCGGTCATGTCTGTTTCCTAGATCGGCGATCCTCTCTCGTCTACCTCCGCGTGCAAAGGCGGCCATCACTTTGCGCCTCTTCCCTTTCCGACGGTGCGTCTCTCTCTCTCTCCGGTGCATCTTCCCCTCCATCCCTCTTTCTTCCTTCCCGTTGTAGCTCTCCCTCTTTCTCATCCTCGTCCGTTGCCGCCCCCAGCCGAGTCTCCCCGACAGCCCCCCTCCCTCTCCCTCTTACTCCTCCTTCTCTGTGCTTCTTCCCACCTCCCCCCTCTCCCGCTGTTTCACTCCCTCTTTCTCCTCCTCCGTGGCCACCCCAGCTGCCTCCCTGACAACCCCTAGCCCTTTCCTCTCCTCCTCCTCTCCCTCTGTGCTTCTCCCCCTTCGTCTTCCCTCCTTCTGCCTCTCTCCTTCTTTTTCCTCCTCCTCCGCTGCCCCTTCCCGAGCCTCCTCGACAGCCCCCCTCTCCGCCGCTCTCTCTTCTTCCAAGCAGAGATGCCGCCCCTCGCCGAGCCTCCTCGATAGCTCCTCTCTCTCTCCCTCTCTCTGCTTCTTCCTCCGATGAGCTTCCTTCTTCTCCCGGCAACTTCCCCTTCTCTACTTCTTTATCTCCCTGAACTGTTTTAATTATGGTTAATAATGGTTAAATTTTGTTAATACTAGTTTAAGAATTGTTTAGAGGACTGAATTTGTCTAGTATTTTCAATTGTCGCTGTTTTATAGATGATTAAATGAATGTAATTTGATATCTTAATGGCAATATTTTGAATATGAAACTCGTGTAGTGTCTAATTTTTATTTTAATATTTATCTTTCTTCTTATTTGTATTTTTATAATTTTTATATTGATGGGCGTTTCTCTTAGCTCTCATGAGTGCCTAACCCCTTTGGATGTTCAGAACTTTCGTGCCTTTTAGTGCATAGCACCTTTGACAACTCTTGTCTTACATGACATCTTATTGGATGCCATATCAATTGCATATATCACACCTCAAAGCTTTACAATTATAGGATGGAAAGATCAGGAGTAAGGACAGTCCTATATCTTTGTTTCTTTTAACCTAGAATTTATCAAACTGTTATATTCTTTAATTTTCTCCAATTGAGCTATATACTTGTTTCTTAGCTATTGGGTCGGTAGATATGGGATAAAAGTTTGGAGCCAACTTCTGTGATAGAGTAGATCCACTAAAATATTGAGCAGTGGTGTAGCATCAGTTCCTATTTCCAAATTAGCATTTTCTTTCGACCCAATATTTTCTTTTTTCCTCCTTATCCATCAAGGTAAGACAAGAAACTATCACGATCTGATATGAACATTAAAATATTGTATTGTCAAGTTCTGTTTTTAAGTGTTTGTCAAATTCATAAGTGGATGAATTTATTGATTGGTACCAGAGGCTATTGATTTCTCTATTTCTTGCTCTCCATGGTAACAAGATTGAGAATGATCCAAAGTGTGACCAGAAATTTGCAGTGTGATGAGGATAAAGGCACCTGAATCTTCAATGCTAGGCTTGAAAGCCGATCTGACAATGCGGACATAAAGATGGAATATTAATTGCTCTCAACAAAAGAATGCTGGATGGTTCGGAACAGAGGATAAAAATTTGGGGATGTGGGGATGAATTTTAATGGTTTTGTAGAAAAATCTAAGATTCCTTACCTGAGCACAAGAAGCAATGATGCCATCTTCATCCTAGGATGTCGATGAAGTCTTTAAAAGGCATATACTCTTGAGCATGTGATGGATAAAATCATAGAAACACATCCAAACCAAAATTTAGGACAGCATTCAGGACTATGAATTCTTGGTCTACTTTGTTTAATTTTAAGACTTCTTTGAGCTGAATCCAGATGGATTAAGCACTTGAATCAGCCATATAAATGTATAAGCATTTTAAATAATTTACTGATCAGAACTACCTTAATTTGATTTATGGATTCTTTTAGAAAAAATATGCATCTAGGTAATGTATGGATTGAAATAGTGAAATTATTGGTAAAATTTATCAAGTACTGCTTGAGTACCATTTGAAAATCGACCTCTATAAAAGCTACAGGTTGCAGAGATTACACTTAGACAATTGAAATTGCTCTGGCGAGCCATAAGTCCCAATAATTGGAGAATATTGTGATGGTTAAACACTAAAATTAATAGTTTTGTTCCAACAAATCAATTGCTTTTTTCTACATACTATCATTCCTACTTTAATTAGCTGGCTTCTTTGTTGTTTGCAAGCTTTCTTTACGATCTCTAAGACACTGATTGAACATGAGTTAAATAAGAATGTGCAAGCTATTCTTGAACACTGAAAAAGTAAATAGTCAAACGACTTTTGCTTCCAAGTGCTTGTTTGATTCAGCAGGCTGTTGAGAGAAGTAGGGCATTCTTTACAATACAATGGTTAAAAAAATTGAAACTCAACTCCATTTTTTTTTTTTCTCTTTACAATTAATAGTTTTCATAGTGATGTTTATTGTATTTGATGCATATTAGATATAAAATAGTTAACATGGTCTTGAATTAGATGGATCTTTGGTTTATAGATGTGAACAAGAACCATGTAATTTACAATAAAATGTAGGATCTGTTACTGATTTGTTTTACAGTATCATTAACTGTTTATTTGTTGTGGATTCTGAGTTTTAAGCTCCACTGAAAATTTGCTGCATTCAAATCTATTCAATTTTGCTGTTTACTCCATCTTTTTGAAGTATGGTCAACATAAACAGATAATTGACACTTATTGAAATCTTGTTTTATGTCACATGATTGGCTCTTTTTGAAAACTTGTTTTAGGTCACAGCTGATTTTACAAAGTTATGTGAGCATTTACCAGTCTTTTTATTGAGTTCTTTACAAAATTGACTCCATCTTGATGATAAAGTGGAGAATTTTTTTTATTTGCCTAAAAAAGAAAAAAGGTCATGTAACAAGACTTTGCTTAAATTTTAAATTAAGCCAAACTTTTTGTCTGTGCATCCTATGACACTTTGTTCATCACCGAGTTAATGATCATAGGTTGCTAAGTTTGCTTGATCTGCAGACATGTACAATAATTTGGGCAATCAGACTGGGATGCAAGGACCCACGACCAATCCTCCTCCCAATCCATTTGGCAATGCATTCTATGGAGCTGGATCTGGACTTATTCGAGGTGGCCTTGGGGCATATGGAGAGAAATTCTTGGGCTCAAGTTCTGAATTCATGCAAAGTAATGTAAGAAACTATATCTATGGTAACACATAGAGTAGCTATAGTAAATGGCTGATGATTTCTTATATTTCATGTGTATGTTCATAAGCATTTGTTAGTCATATTCTAACATATGGGCTCTGATGAAACAGATAAGCAGGTATTTCTCCAACCCTCAATATTATTTTCAAGTGAATGACCAATATGTGAGGAACAAATTGAAGGTCATATTGTTTCCATTCCTACACAGGGTAAATTGACTATGTTTTGTTATCTTCAGTTTCTACTCTTTTTTATTTCAATCAGATTATCCCAAAAGGATTCTCTTTTTTTACTCGATGTTACAATCTTTCCAGGGCCACTGGACTAGAATAACTGAGCCAGTTGGAGGCAGGCTGTCTTACAAACCCCCAATATATGACATAAATGCCCCTGATCTATACATTCCTTTTATGGCATTTGGAACCTACGTTGTTATAGCAGGCTTTTCGTTTGGTCTTCTTGGAAAGTAAGTCTTGCCTTGGCCTTATTAATACATGCCATTGTCATAAAAGATTTAGATACCGGTCGCATCGATACATACTGGTTGCAATTTACAATGCCGACTATTGGTTGTTATGGGACCATATGGCTCAGTTCGGATGAGTATTCATTTTTTATTATTTCTGAGTGATGTCGAGCAATATGGATCAGTATACTACCCAGGATACTAATACCAGTCTGACAGGGTGCCGATATCAGTATCAGACTAAGTTTTTTATATCTTGATTGTCATCCTTAGAGCAACATTAGCCCTAACCATTGCTCCTCTCTTGCAGATTTACTCCAGAAGTTTTGAGCTTGCAGTTAACAAGGGGACTTGCCGGCTGGTTTATGCAGGTTCTTCTATTGAAGGGATTGTTATATTCGTTAGGAAGTGGGGAAGCGCCACTTCTTGATATGGTGTCATATGGTGGGTATGCTTTTACGGGGTTGTCCTTGACTATGTTGGCAAGGCTTTGCTGGAGTTACTCATACTATTTCCTAATGCCGTGGATGAGTTTGTGTATGGGGGTGTTTTTAGTGAAGACCATGAAGAGGGTACTTTTCACAGAGATGAGGAGCTATGAAAAGCATTCCAGCCGGCAACACTATCTACTACTCTTCATGGCGATTGCTCAGTTCCCTCTATTCTTCTGGCTCGGCAAAGTAGCAGCAGGATAGAGTTCATTTCAGCTACTATCTTTGTTTATGATGTTTATTTCCCCTTTCTGGACCCCTAGGGCACGATAAATCAGTCAGTTATCTTCACAGTTGGGAATTGAGAAGAAACGGAAAAAGGAAAACAATCTGCAACTGGTAGTTTTTGTTGTCATGGCGTCTTCAGGAGCTGGTTCATATTGGGAAATCAGGATTTTGGGGATGGTGCTTGCATGCAGTGCATAGTTAATGGTTGACATACATTGGATGGATACCTCCTTGTGAACTTTGACAGGGATCAGTCTACAATCCTGATGGTGCTTTTCTTAGCATTTTTTTATCTGAGTGTATGTAATTTGACCAAATTGAAATAAGAACTTATTTAACTAATATTGTCACATTAAGCCAGAAATACTTAAAAGTTACTTTGATATATTACATGTTTGTAGTATACTATTTGAAATTAGATTTATTTTTGGTCAATTGAGGTGATCTAAAAGAACGAATATATATCTATTTTGATTGGTGAAGAGGTGATTTATTCTTCATCTCATGTGCTTACTATCACTGAACATTGCAATCTGGTTTCTCTCGCTGAATTTTGGTAATGCCTTTGATTCCATGCTCCTTATCAGACTTGTTGGCAACTTGGGACAAGCCCTGAACTGTTGTTGATGCTTCTTAAATATCCTCATATATTAGACATATCCTATCAATTTTAGTATCTCTGTGCTAGTAAGAAGTATAAATATAAATATAAATATGTAATTTATAATAGAGGGATGCTGAGTAATTTTCTTTGCAGATGGGGCTAGTAGGAATAAGAAGTCTGTCATCAAGTTACCTCCTCCGTGATTCCCAGTGGACGGCTTTCATTTATCCGATCACGCCTTAGATTCCGATGCCGAAGGAATATTCTCCATAAATATAGATAGAATAGTACGAGCAAAACCGGATCTGAAATCATCCATCATCCAGTTCCTTATCCGATGGTCTAATCGGACGGCTATTGTTTTTTCGCAATTCGATGACTTTCGGATATTCCTCGTAAATAAAGCGCTAATTACATGGGCAAAATCGGAAACTAAGAATCCGTCGTCAACTGGCCCTTCCCGCAGCCCGTCTATAAAAGCAACCCATGGGTCCTCACTGTTTCAGCCGTCTCCCATTTCTTCGCTTTCGAGCTTTCTAGGGTTTCATCCCCAACTATCTCTTCCTCTCGAGCTTCGAGTAGCCGTCATGCCTCGCCGAAGCTCCGGTAATGTCTTTGATTTTTAATCCCTCCTTCTTTGTAGATCTCTTGGTTTGGAGCATCCCCAGATGCTGCGTTCCTATGCTTTTTCCTCTCGTCGTATTTGAGGTTCTTGTCGATCTCTGTGCTTTAACCTCATTTGTCCAGAAAAATTCCTTGCTGTGTTTTTGACAAAGGGAATAAGATATTGTTATTTGCAAGCATGTATTCTTTCTGTGATTTGACAAAGGGAACAAAACATTGTGTATGCTAGTCAAGATAAAGGGACACTTCTGATTGAGTGGTATATTTTAAGGTTTAAATACCAGGATTCAAACATATGTCATGGCCAAGATCACATACCGATCCATGTTGTGTGTCGGTACTGATTGTTTCAGATGGTACCAATAGTGGACTGGTCTTTTCCTCTCTTTGAAGCATATTTACCTTCAATTATAAGACGGCAAAGATCGATACTAATTGGACCGGTTAATATTAGTACCTGACTGATCCTTAGCCATATAAGGCCTCAATATATGTAGGACCTATTATTAATCATGTAATGAAAAAAATATAAATACAACTTGTAGAATGCTAAATTATCAAGCATACCACACCAATCAACGCATATATTGAAATATAATTCTTAATTTTTGATCATGCATCTGAATAAGATTATAAATTTGGGTAATCAGTAGTTAACATCATATAAGCATGCCATATATCTTGTTGTCCCTTATTAGTGTTAAAAAAATCAATGTTGGCATGTTTAGTGAACTTCTTGGAGTTCTTTGTAACATTGTGTTCATAACATATTGCTGATATACATGGATATTGGCTTGATTCGTGACTTATCTGGTGTAGATCCATGCGGATTTGGCCAAGATATATGAATTTAGACTACATCTGCATAGATCTAACTTAAGGTCACATAGATTTATGTTAGATCTAGGCTAGATATGGTTCCAGTTACCTTAACCACAAAATCAAGAAATCTAGTTTTGAACTTACCTTAATTTGGATAGAAATTCTTTTCTTGCTGGAGATTTGAAGCTTGACTGGAGAGGCTAGAAATATGAAGTGAGATACTTGTTTGGAAGCCTGAAATACATTTTTGGGTTTTTTGATAGGTGGGACATAGTTTTGACCGGGTGGTAGGCTTATTGCCCAGTTCAAATTTGTTACGAGGCCAATATCTGGTGATACACCTATATGCCTGTAATTTACTGAATGGTATGACTGATTTGTATTGGTACCATTGGTTTCTGCCTGGTCTGTGGTTGGACTAGTAACACTATTTATCAGTTCCCTACCTATATCAGTATAGGCATCCCTAATGGGCATAAGTATTTGGTAGAGAGTGATCAGCTCTTGCTAGTAAAAACTAATGTTGTAAATATACTTGAAGAGTCGACTCTTATTGATGTGAAAACAAGGGCTTGCAATTGATCCAAGATTAATGTGGTAGCAAACCCATCCAAACTTAGTGTATGGTCTTCAATTCAAATGGAAGGGACCATTATCGCAACAGTAAATCTCAAAAAGAAAAAGGGATGTCACAGGAAGATATAAATAAAGTAAAACACAAAAATGGGAAAGAAGAGTAAAAACACTATGCTGGCATACTTTGGCTTTAAACATTGATTTCATTTTCAAATTTCATCATCTTTTTAAGATATTGATGATTCTTTAAGTCTCAGCTGAACTTTTGTTTCCTTAAATTAGGTTCTTGAACTGCATAGCTCTTTGAGAAGTGTTTGATCCCATCAAAGTGTTGTTAATTATTTTATCCTTGAGTAACATAATCCTATTTGTACTAACATTTCTGGATCCATTCCTTGATTTAGATACTACTTTGTTTACCATGAAATAAACTCAAACTCTTTCTCAACTTGTGAGGGTCATACATGGGCTTTGGTGTTACCCAACTAAATTGCTTCTTTGTGTTACAAAAGGAAAGAAAAGAAATTTTTTGATGCAAATACAAAAGAACTTTAGAAATAGACTTGACTCAACTCAACCTATACAAAGCTCAAAATTTGCTTCTTTTTAAGATACTCAATATTCCATCTCGAATAAGCATGTGTTCATATTACTGAAGCATCACATAATATTGCCTTTTGCAGATTTATCAACTCGTATTCGTTCTGATGGTGTTTATCTTTATCCATTTTTTACTCTTGACATTAGCAGGACCAATAACATATGATTAAGACTTTTGCATCCTTGATGATATTTGTTATGAATTTCTATCTATGGTCATATCTCTAATTTTTGGCCTTTCAGAAAATGTTCTTTATTGCACTAAATTTTCCGTAGTTATTATCCATTTTTTCTTTTTTATTTGTGTCCAGAGTGATATGGTGAAAAGAAACTATTTAGTTAACCTTAGTTACTGATGTGTGATCAATTTCCTCTCATTTAAACTTCTAGGTGAAGTCCCTTTGCTTCAAGGATATCAACTGAACATTTTGCATTTGTCTCTTGCTCAGGATGTTTGATTTTTTGTTTTTACAAGCTTCTTGGCTATGTAAATAGATGATTCATATATTTTCCGGCTTTGATTGATGATATTTAGGAAGCTTCAATTTGTTGTGTGAATGCTTAATTATATTGTTTGTATTATGTAACTCATTTGTCCATAGGCTAATTAATTATCATATAAACTCTGTAGGTCGTCCAGCCCCACGTGCTGCTCCTCGTCCTGCTCCAGTGAGGAACCCTCCTCAACCTGGTAATACTTGGTTGCTGACCCTTTCTTTTGAATGGTTGAGAGATTTTTGATAAATAACCATCAGATATATCCTACAACTTTTGATACGTTGTTATTTCTCCATATTCAACCTATGAATATTCCATCCTTGATTGACACAATATATTTGTCTAAATGTAATTTATTGCCATTTTATCATTACTGAATAATGTTTGTTTTCATACAGTAACATGGTGGTATGTGTTTGTACAACTGATGTTGGAATGAAATTATCACTTTTGATTGTCTTGTTGTGGTTGCATTTATGGGAATTATCGGTTCTTGTTTGTTTTGTTTATTGTGTTCCTTTGTGAAATTATGTTTTGTCAAGCCTTTGCATTTTAAAGTTCTCTAGATTTGTTCACTCCATTTCTTTGGGTACACTGTTATAGCACATAGCAATGAGAAGTCTGGCAAAAGGATTTTAAGAAGTTCCAAGTGTGATTACTAGTTTTTAATGAAATGGCTTCCAAAGTAGTTTAAATTCATCTATATCTTTTTGATATTGCCACTATGAAAGATAAATCTTGCCATCATGAACTGTGATATGTGGTCATTGTCACCTAGTTCAGCACTTTCCTTTAGCTGTTGCAATTCGCTAGTGTGCTACTTAGGTCATCCTGATCTTTATTTTTTCCTTTTTTCTATGATACTAGATGAAACTTATGCTTCCAATTTCTTATTCATTTATTTGCAGTACATCAGGCACCAGCTCCAGCTCCTGCTCAGGGTGGTGGATCTCTCCTAGGAGGAATTGGATCCACAATTGCTCAAGGTTATTGTCTTCTTCCCTCCCCATTTTGACATATTTATACATGCATCGAATTTTGTAATCCCAGTTGATGGATATGTCAACTCATGGTGAGCTGTGGTCCTTGATCAGGCATGGCTTTCGGCACGGGCAGTGCTGTTGCTCACAGAGCTGTCGATGCTGTTCTGGGGCCTCGCACCATACAGCATGAGACCGTGGTATCTGAAGCTCCTGCTGCTGCTGCTGCCCCAGTGAGCAATGCTATTGGCACAGATGCATGTGGCATCCACTCTAAGGCTTTCCAGGATGTATGTATTCTAATCTCTCGCCCTCACTATTGACTCATTTCAATAATTTACACTAAAGCTTCTTTCCTTAATATTTGTGAATGTAGTGCATCAACAATTATGGTACCGACATCAGCAAGTGCCAGTTCTATTTGGACATGCTAAATGAGTGCCGTCGAGGTTCTGGCGCTGGGCTGGGTGCCTGAACTATATATAATTTTCACGAAGTCCATATTTGCTCATGCTGGTCGTGTTTCTTTGATAAGTAATAATGGCACCTTGAACCTTTATCTGCTAAAGATACACTTTGCTATCCTAGATTGGCCCTCGGAAGTGAATCAAAAAAACATTTTCCATCTGCCATTTCCCTTGCTATGATTATGATGTGTAAGCATCCAACTAAACTTTATCACCTGGTGTTTTAGATTCAATGTGATGCCGGAATGACAATTTTATTGATTGCTTGTTGCCAATTTGATACATATTTAGCAATGTGAATCTTGTTCTTCGTAGTATTTATCATTTGAGATATGACACTGTATGCTAATTGATTCAAACTACTGCAACAGCCTTCATTGTCAACTATCTCAAATTTGCTGTTGAAAGATGGTTGAGCTCTTGTGAGCTTGACCCACTGAGTTTGGATTCCAGAAAGGCACAAGTAGAAGGTATGCTTGATATCACTGTCTTACATGTAATGGTTGACCATGGAGAATGTGCATCTTATAGGTCTGCAACTGTGCTCAATCTAGATGGGATACCAATCAAATATTCAAGTATTATGATCAGGTATTTAATTATCAAGTAGGGCAAATCTGACGTGTAGATCAGTGATGGATAGGTTGATGATGTTAATGAAAGAGAGTATAGTCTTTTAGGATATTTAATCAGCGAAGGGAATCTGAAGGAGTTTGTCATGAGCTAATTAACTAGCATTTCATTGCAGAAATAGGTGTGGATTGGAACTTTCAAAGAAGATGATAGATTTGCTTTGCCTCTTTGGACACAAAGATGTGTGATATTGTTTCAAGGTCATACCATCACTCTCGGTCCGTAGGTTGGCTATTTAAATAATTGCAAAGGGTAAGGGTTTGCCCTGAGTAAATCGAATACTTCGGTTTGTCCATATATAATACCGACAACTTCGATGACCCTCAAAAGATCTCAATGTTGTAGAGGTGGGAGGCTCTATATTGGGAATTGGCTCCTTGTGTTCCACACTCCTTTGATGGCGAGACACCTTCCTCACAATGGTCCAATCGAGTCGAGCCCGACACCTCGAGCCATGGCTCGTGAACAATGGTCGAAGTCAAAGAGCCCATCTTCGTACTCGAAGAAGCACCAGAACCTTCATTTTCAAAGAATGCATGTTCATGTTTGTAAAGTATCACAATCATAAGGTAAGGTTGTAGAGGATTAAAAGGAGGAATGGGATAAGACCCACGTTGATCAGCCAATTCACATCTATCTTTCGAATGGCTTCAGAGGAAGAAAGTATATCCCTAAGCTAAAGCCCCTTTGAGCGATTAAGTAGTAGCTATTTTTTCCCTTACATAATCGAAAACAAGTCACAAAAGGTTTGCAAGTCAGAGTAACTCGCAGTCATGCGACATTACTCGATTGAATGGATGTTGACCAGGTCGGAATGGATGTTGACTAGGTCGGGGGATTATAGATATTGCGATTAGTAGAGGTTCGAATATAAGATATCTGTTATAGCTCATATCTTATTGGATCATATAGATGAGATCCAATAAGAGCTAATGAGAGATTATTAGGTAAAGATCTATTGATTTAAGAGGTTCGAGTAATTGGATGAAGATCCAATACCCAATAAGACATGATCCATTAGGGTTAAGTTAATTAGGGATCTCTATAAATAGAAGGGAACTTTTTTGTTGTCATCTCCTATTCTCCTCTCTCCCTCTCCTCAACGTGCAACCCTTATTTGGGGCGTGTGGACAACAAGAAGGGGCAACCCTTTCTTGATTGTGATGTGTGTTGCGAGGAGGATTATGCAACAATTTGAGGAGCGTCATTGTAGCCCTTGTCGTGTGGATCACCATTAGAGAGGACAGTTGACCTCTTTCATCCTCTCCGATAGATATGTAGAAATTCATGAATATACGATCTCCGTAGGTAACATAGTCTTATATATATGCGTAATTATTTGGTTTCGCGGGTTTTTACGCACCAATTTTTGCACGATGATAAGAAACCTTTTTCAACGGGAAATTTGTATTTTTTGTTTTTGTTCACTGCGCATGTGATGTCATCCTAGATTTCCCAACATGTCCCATTGTTGGTAATGAGGGCTCTTGGGATTCTAAAGCGGGTGATGATGTTTTTCATATGAATTTCTCTATTTGTTTCTCGATGATCGATGCTAGTGTTTCACGCTTTACCCACTTCGTGAAATAGTTCACTCATACGATGAGGAACCTTCGTTGGCTCAAGGTTGGCGGAAAAGGTATGAGAAAATTCATCCCTCATTGGGCGAATGGCCATCTGTAATCAATCGGGCTTAGAGGGATCGTTGGTTGACATTATTTCTGAGCAAATTTTTGGTATCCGTGGCATCTTTGGGTATAGGTTATTATTCTTTGTGCAACGTCGGCCAATAGAACTCTCATCGAAGCACTTTGAAGGCTAGGGTCCGTCCACCAATATGCTCCCCACAAATACCTTCATGCACGTCAGCGAGCACCCTCTCAGTTTCTTGGGTGTAGACATATGAGGAGTGGTTAGCTAAAGGACCTGCAATATAGGCCATCATTAATTATGCAATACTACGCTTGATGATACTTAACTCTTTAGGCTTCTACGAGGTCAGTCAAAAGTGTCTCATCTCTTTTATAGTATAGGATCTTGTCCATGCAACTCGACTCTCCCTTGACCATAGATACATCATGCTTCTCAATTGTTTGAGTTGGTAGTGTCTCAACCAAACGCCAGCCTTCCTTCGAAGCTCGAGCGGATACTAGCCTGCGAGGGCGTCAGCTTAGGCATTTCTTTTGTAGGAGACATGTAATACATTGAGTTAGGAAAAACTACGAGTCAATTTCTACACCTCGATGAGGTACTTTGCCATAGTCACATCTTGAGCCTCATAGTTCCCTTTCACATGGCTCACAACTAATTGTGAGTCGCTAAACACCATTTAAGTCTTAGACTTGAAGCTTTTGGGTGAGCTAGAGCCTTGAGAGGAGTACTATCTCATTGTTGGAGATCTTGAATTCAAACCGAATGACTTGTTCGAATACTTGTTTGTTCAGGCCCTTCAGGACAAGTCCGACACCGTCTCTTTCTGAGGTGGCCGAGCCATCCATAAACAGTGTCCATGCTGAGGGGGTGTGACTATCGACTGTCGACGAGAGTTAGCTCTAAGATAAAATTGACCAATGCATAGGTCTTAATAGTAGTCCTCGACACATATCGGATGTCGAACTCATCCAGTTCTACTGACCATCTTAATAGTCATCTTGAGACATCGAACCTAGAAAGAACATGTCTGAGTGGTTGGTTGATGATCACCTATACAACATATGCTTGAAAATAGAGGTAGAGCTTCCTTGCCACAAGTATCAATACAAATGCAAGCCTCTTGATAGGGAGGTACTGTTCTTTGGGCCCCACTTAAGACACGACTAACATAGTAGATAGGTTTTTGAACTCCAGAGTCATCCTGAGACATTGGAAAGAGGCTCTGCTAGCATGGACGCTATTTGTGGATAGCTTTACCACCTAAGAAAGAGGCAGTGTCATATTCATCATGAAGGGTCCGACCAAATAGGTATACAAACAAGCCATTCGGTTTAAATTCAAGATATCCAATAATGAAGCATAATATGAATTACTCATCTCGGGGCTCTAACTCGCTAGAAGTTTCAAGTCCAAGACTTTAACAATGTTCAATGACTTGCAACTAGTCGTAAGCTAGGTGGAAGGGAGCTATGAGGCCCGAGATGTAACCATGACAATGTACCTCGTCGAGGTGTAGAAATTGGCTTGCAATTTCTCCTGACTTAATGTATTACGAGTCTTCCACAAAAAAAAAGCCCAAGCTGATGTGCTCGCTAAGCTAGCATCCGCTCAAGCTTCGAAGGAAGGCTAGCCTTTGGTTGAGATACTATCAACTCGAACTATTAAGAAGCACGATGTATTTATGATCGAGGAGAAGCTTAGCTAGATAGACGAGATCCTATACTATAAAAGAGATAGGATGCCCCTAACTGACCTCGTAATGGCCTAAAGAGTGAAGTATCATCAAGCATAATTTTGCATAATTAATAATCGCCTATAGGTTGGAGAATGGGAAAATGAATTAAAAAAAAACCCTTAACATGCATCATCTTAAATTTTGAAGTTGTGAGGAATTCATCATAAATCTATCCATCGATTTCATTTTTACGCTTAGCCATCACCTCTGATAAAAGTGAACAATTTCTACACCTTGTCGAGGTATAAAAAATGGCCCACAATTTCTCCTGACTCAATGTAGTACGGCTCTTCCGCGAAGAAAACGTCCAAGCTAATGTGCTCGCTAGGCTAGCATCCACTCGGGCTCCAAAAAAAAGGTTAGTCATTAGTCACGATATAATTGACCTAAACCATTAAGAAGCATGATATATTTATGGTCGAGGGGAGTCGAGCTGGATAGATGAGATCCTATGCTATAAAAGAGATGGGACATTCCTGATTTACCTTGTAGCAACCCAAAGAGTTATCATCAAGCATGTAATTGTATAATTAATGGTCACGTATAGGTTAAGGAATGGGAAAAGAAATAAAAAAACAACAACTCTTAACTTGAAGTTGTGAGGAATTCATCATAAAGAAATTTATCTTTATGGTAACATGACATTAAACTTATGAAAGATTCATCGCTATGGTAACATGTCAGTGTGTTGCTCTTTTCCTTTGGATGATTAAATCTCTCATTAGACTTAGGACTTGTTAGTGTGTCATTTTGTCTCGTAAAGATTCCACAACAATCAATAGTTCGTTATGTCTCCCTTTTGGTCATGTCTTGGTAGTCCTAAGATCTTTTGTTTGAACTCGAATTGCAAGCTTATTTGTGTCACCTCCATCCTCACATCATAAGGCCTTTGCCACTTTTGATCGTGTTCATTTTGTTGGTAATTGACCTTCATCTGCCCTCAAATGAGGCAATCGAAGATGAATTTTAGCTCTGGATTAGTTTGTCGTCTAGTAATTCTTGAAGTATACTAACTTTGTTGAAGAATGGTGCTTCGATATTAGGATCTTAGGACTGCCTCAAACACAAACTCTAGTGCCTATTGCTTCTCTTGTAAATTTAAAGGACAAAACATTGATATATTCTATAAGAACTCTCACCTCTACAACCTCTTGTCCCTCGTGAATGTCTTCTAGCTTCAATTTCAACTTTATAAGTTGAGTCGAGTCACTTCGTCGCAGTATTTATTATCAATTGTGCCTTTTGAGATCAAGTGTATGTCTCAGAACTCCCTTCGACTTTTACACCATATAAGAAGAGTCTTATACCATTAGGAAATTGAAGGACAACATGATTTCCCTTTTGCGTTTGTAAGGGATCAGGTCATTGACCTCCATCCACGGAAAACACTATGAAATTGATGCTATCGCACCATGTTTCTTCTTCTAAATAGACTCCATTCATGAACCACATATAGCCTAAGATGCTCTACCCCTCACTCTTCATTAGGTTGAGTAGGCTTGCTTTTCAAAGGTATCTCTTCATAATGTGTGATACATTACACAAGAAGTATTTGTTGAGAAATCAAGACTTATCTTTTGTAAACTTGATCTATTGGAGCAACTTTACTTTCTTTATATTCCATGTAGTAGAAAAAATTTTCATGCTCTATAGCATTATTGCTTTGTGATGACCATGGAAAATATATCATTCGCATACAAAATCATCGCATGAATACCAAATTTTATGAATAATCAATTCTCTCCCTTCCTGGGCCCTTGCCTGAACTTAACCATTCTCCAACTTGTAGAGTCTCAATGCTCTTACTTACATCAAGCACTGTCAAGTTAGATTAACGTTATCGAGTTATTACTCGAACTCAACTATCTTAACTTTTGTGCACACACATGTTCTTCCTAACTCATTTATTCTTGTGATGCCTCTTACGTAAAAGGTTAACCATTCATTTGAATATTATGCTCGTTCCTTTAAATGATTTCATTTTCCACATCTCTATGCTCATTTTTCCCAAATAATCGGGTGTGCCTTCATATAGCCCCGCTACGTTTGCACGTTATATACCAAATGTTGGATTTAGCAGGTGTTGTCTAAAGATGTGTGACACACTTGTGATATTCGTCTACAAAAGGTTAACATTCTAGTAATCTCATACAATCCCATAGAGACCTACAAGGAAAAGAAAAGTTAATGGGAGCCAAACACTAGATCACACAAGCAAACATTATATAAAAATGAACTTTGAATGATTGAGTAACCTATGCACATAAGTGTACATGTGACACCAGTTGTAAAACCACATTGACGAAGAGATTGCCCCTCAAAATGTCATGTGACTTGAAGGATAGGATATGATTCAAATGGAAAGACCAAACCAAAAATCATAACAGAAACATTAGGAGCTTGAACCTCAAAAGAAAGTAACCTTTTTCCTAGGATTGGGCATCATTCCTTATTCTAAGTGGAAGATTTTGATTATCGTTTTCCTTGTAACTATCTGAGACACTAAGGATGACCCATCTAGACATATAACCCATTCGTAGACATATAATTGAAGCTTCAGCCGAATTAGTAACACCAAAGGATACCAGGGTGATAAGACAATTGATGTTTTACATTACAAGATCATCAAGCAGAAATCAACTATGAAAATGGGATTCGTTGAGCGCGACTGTTGCTCTACCCAAAATGTGTGACAGTGTGGAGTGTTCATGCCGTGCACGACCCAACTTACAAGCTTAAAATGATGTCAGTTAATGTTTCCATGATCAAACACATATTCTTATCATCAATTTCTCAGTAACCAAAAGTTCTTTTTCCTAACAGTAATAGAGCTCCCTTTTTTCCTTTATCTTCTCCATGATGACATAAAAAATAAAAAAAAGAATAACATGATGTATAAGAAAGGATTATATATGAATTGACACCGAAAATGCAGAGAACTAAGTAATGGCAATCATACCTATCTACGGGTTTCAGGTTGTAACATAAATAAGAATATTCCTCCAGCAACTGAAACATTAAGGGACTCGAAACCACCAGCCATAGGAATGCTTACTAGCTTGCAGGCCTGCACAGTTTGCTTTGACAATCCATGTCCCTCACTACCTAATACCAAGCAAAGAGGCTCACCTGCCAATGACTCTGCAAGTTCATGAGACAATGAACGAGTCGTATTGGATCCATCAGCGCTACTCCCTGGATGACCTGCCAACATCTTCATCTTATTCTTAGTCTTTAAGGTCATTAGATGAGACCACGTACCAGAAACCACAGGGAGCTGAAAGGAAGCTCCACGAGATGCTCGAAGTGCCTTCTCATTTAAAGGATCACAGCAGTTAGGAAGCAGAAAGGCACCATCCTGTGTATAAGACAAGCCAATTGTTTCAAGAAAGTTGTTATTGCCCTCTCATAATATTCTCAAACTTGTGTCACCACAGAATTTTTTTTTTCTAAGTTAGTGACATATAATAATAGAAATACAATTAGCTTCAAGGAATGATAAGCCCTACCCATTTGAAAGCCATAGCTGATCTTATCAGAGTGCCAAGGTTACCAGGGTCCTGCAACACAAATGGAAAGAAATATTTAATTTGGTTGAAGCATCATGACCTGAGACAACAGAGTTATTGAAGACGATAATTTGCAGACTCCAAAGTTGAACAGATGAACACTCATTTCTAGATACCACAGAGTTGACCATACTCAGCTATAGAGCATCTCTATGAGTGTTGTTACCCAAAAGAATAAAAAGAAGGTTGCAAGCTATCACATGGAAGATTTAGAATGAATATTTTATCTATATGTCAAACAGGTAGAAGAGGGAAAAATTATATTTCTCATATCCGTGGGTCCACCCACTCTCTGAAGGATGCTTATTATTATACAACAAACCTCATACAATGAAATCTTTGCAGATGCAATCAGAAGATTGGTAAAGGAGATCTATTGTTGCATTGTTACCAGAAATTTAAGAGAAAACCTGGCATGAAGCATGTAAATGAAAATAAGTTACATCAGAGGTTCTTTCTGTACATTCAGTGAAAATGTGACTAACAAGAATGAAAAAATCAGATGTCAATCGAAAAACAGCCAAACACTGTGGTATATGATACATGAGCAAATCTAACTTCCCTTTCCATGTTAAAATGGCATACAGTTCTGGTTAGGTTCTCCAGGTGGTATAATAGAGATCATCTCCAAAACTCAAAATATGATGAGGAATTGCCAACAAACAAGGGTGTTCCAATCCTACAGCTACCCGGATACTATATCCAAAAAGACACATTGAAACTATAGTAACGTGCTGCACCTGTATAATGCACAACAGTCCCCTTTAATCTTTGCAATAGGTTGTGATTACTTCTAAAGCCCTACAAACAGTTTAGAGAATTTGAACATTGTGAAATCTTGAGATCGATTGAATTTCCTGGCGTGTTTTGTCTTCCACATACAACTTCCAAGTAGCAACTGAAACTAGGCCATATAACTGGAAAGTCTAAAAGCAAACAACTTATGACAGTTAATAGATGCAAACCAGCGCTAAATCTTTGTGAAGAACATAAAAGCGAACAAATTGTGATGGAAAGGTCAGGAAAACTGCAGCGATTGTAAACACTGCATAAACAAGATTGGAATCTCTAATTTTCAAACAGATGTAATAGTTATTCGGTAAAAGTATAGTTCATGGGTGAGTGATATAAGAGCAATCTCATGCATAGATCTTATATTAATGCTGGAGGTCAACCAACAATTGAATGTTTCATCCCATTCACTTTTACCTCCTAGGAATCTACATCAACGCTGCCAGAAACTGCATACATACAAAACCATGTAACATTTTTCATTGCACTACTGTAGTCCTGGTGATAATTCATTAGTAATGCCATTTCACTGTAACAAGCCAAGTTTACTATGAGAATTTAACAATTATAAAATCAAATCGAGCTAATTGGACATAAATAACTACCCGAAGTTTTTTTCTTTTTTTTTTATGTTCACTTTTTTCCCCGGGAAGGAATGTTCCTTGGGACATCTAAAAGATCTTTCTTTTACCATATTATTAGTAAAATTAGTCAGAAATCTGATTAAAACCTCAAAGATCTTTCTTTTCATGTTTAAAGCAGAGCTACTACATTGATCAATCAGATTGCAAGACAATCAGATCATACGTAGTTTCCCCGAGGATGATTAAAATTGATGCATAGAGAAGCAAATTTACTCAAGAGTGATAATGGATAGACTTAACTGAACTGCACTTGTGATAGCTGTTGGTGCGAGACAATTTTCTTTATAACTGCCTTAGCAGAGGGATCAATTAAGACACCAGTAATCTTGATTTCTATGTAGCAAATTTGAGAAACAAGTAATGGAACAAAAGCAGACAAACAGGATCAATTAAGACACCAATAATCTTGATTTCTGTGTAGCAAAATTGAGGAACAAGTAATGGAACACAAGCAGACCCCAGGATCAAACAGGAAAAATTGGTACCTGGATCCCGTCAAGCACCAATAGCCGGTGAGATGAAGGGAACCAACGTTGACAAATTTCATCATTCTCCTCAAGGTTTAAGAAAGTTCCAGGGAGCCTCATAAGGGCAATAGCTTCAATGGAATCAAATGACTGCATACCAGAGACTTTCTTCATCACAATAGGGCTCACATGCACGACAGGAGCAGAGATATGATGGAATCCTCCAAGAGTGTCTGCGCCATCTAGCAAAAGCAAGCAATCCACCATAGAATCATCATCCCCTTTCAATTGCTGAAACCTGCATATCTCCCTGCAAATTTTTGTGCCAAAAAATAAACATTTTTTTAGCAAAGATGTTATAGAATGCACCAATTTCATATATACAGAATGTTATGTAGTTCTAGGTTATTCCACGAACCAGAACTTCTAAGAAATCCCATAACAAAAGGGCACGCGTTAGAAAAGATGCAGCTTCTTCTGCTCTTTTCTACAACAATGCTTCTCAAAGATTCAAACTTTAACACACATTAAGATATGAACGACCGGTTTAATCACCCAGGAGACTGACAAGATGGGGGTACGGCCCACAACAAGGGCGGAGCCGCAGGACCGACGGTAGGAGGAGCTGAGCCGGAGCTTGACGCAGTGCTTGACGAATGGGTTGGACGCGCTCGTTATCCTCGCAGGCCACCGCAGGAACAGAGGAGAAGGAGACGAAGACCACGATGAGACTTGATCGCCGCCATCGATCTCAGGTACTCCTCTTCCCCCACCTCCTCGTCCGCTGCCAGCAGAGGAAGGAACAGCCGACGCGCCGGAGTGGACACGAAGCCGCGAGCCGGCCGGCATCACCATCACAGCCACCATCTTCTGTTCTTCTTCTTCTTCTTCTTCTTCTACTACGGTGAGAAAACACGATACAAGTAACGAGCAGTACAAAATTTGGGTTGGGCCATATAAGGGCCATATTTTGATGGACCTTGTTCCCATATCCACTTCTCTATCCATCATCAAGTTAATTTATTTGAATAAGCAAACAGAATGTAGATGTCATAGTAATCAGGATCAAAGTCGACATCAATCAAATCAAGTCACATATCACTTGGTCATCAGTTTAATTAGAGGGTCAACTGATTGAACTACAAGTTTAATTATTTTTTGAAATATATAGGTTATGCAAAATATATATTATATAAATATTTTTTGACATGAAAGAAGATGATAACGATGAAATAGACATGAGAGAATAACGAGTGTACTGAAAGACACCCAAATGCTCTTGGAAAATTTTCATATATCTTTGATAATATGACATTAAGGATATTTTGATCATTGCTAGGTAAAATAGTATATAAAAACATGGTACGCAATCCACGCTCTTGCTATGTAAAGATGCTAACATATGTAATTAGGTGAGCATGCGAGAAAAGAGAATAAGACGATGCTTTCATTAATAATGTACACGATTATTCTACCAGAGGCTATTGTTCTTTTTGGTTTATGTCCTGCAAAAGCAAGGGAAGCAAATGCTCCATAGCACTGACAGTGTGCAGAGGAGGAATAATATGGTCATGATTTATGGGGGTGTAGAGTGAGTTCCCTACCTCATAGGGGTAAAAACTGACTTGACATAACACCCCGGATTTGATGTAATGCACCCCCCCACGTCGGACGCCCAGTACGGCGCGCTGCCCCAGAAAGAGCATTAACGACGACGCGACACGCACCCATACCCACCGTACTTGGGCCTCCTCGGCTGACCCATCAAGGCCGGTCGAGGCAGGCAAACGCACCAGCTGGCACCCCCCATACCCTGCGGCAGCTCGGCTCCACATGCAACGCCCACGACGACGACAGACGCCACCGAAGGTACGGTCCGACTCTTGCAGGATGGCCCATCAGGTAACATCAAGCCCCCCTCATAAATACCCCCCTGGCTCCCAGCGAGGAGAGGGGGATTTCTCACTCAATACAATACTCCTCCCCACTGACTTAATCGTCGGAGGGGTCGGGCCGAGCCACCGACCCGACCTGTGTGCAGGTACCCGATCGCCGTTAGCTCAGCAAGGCCAAGTTTTCCAGGCAGGTCCTCGACATCCGCCATCTCCAGGCCTCAGGGAGGGACACGTCCGATTCGAGTCATTTGGAGCCCTGAACCAGCCGCGTCGGCCCCTAGGTCGCGGCTAAAAAGTTACTTACCGTAACACTACCTCCAAATGAGCAGCAAGCGTAGAATCATGTTTGTTTATATGATAATGATGGCGGCAACAGTTTCAGGAGGCTCACTTAGCAACATTATTGGAAGCATCAACAGATTCCTACTTGCAGAAAGTGGTGAAGGTGAAAAGAAAGCTATTATTGTAGATCAAGAGATGGTCAAACATTTAGAACTCAGACCAGAAGATAAGCATATAAATGGGGATCCAAAAATCCAATTCACAACCAGCCGTTAATCCAACGCAAGCAAGAACTGCATTCAAGAAACTTACAGGGTTTATAACATCGATCCAATCTTTAGACAGCGACTCCACAAATTCTCCTCCTATGAGATTCCGGACCTTCGGCTGCAAATTCCTCATCAAGTCAATCCTTGAATTCAGAAAAGACGAGATGTGTCGCCGATAGAATCAAAGGCATTGATTAGAACAAGGATCGAATTACCCGATGAATGGCGTGGACCGGAGATGCTTCGGAGGCAGTGGAGCAACGGACCCCGAGGACGGGGGCAGGAGACCGCCGTGGCGCAGAGGTAGGAGAGGACATAATGCGTCAGATAGAAGGGCGGGGAGGAGAGGGATCGGTGATCAATGGAGCATGGAATTAGGGTTTCGGGGAGAGGGGAAGAGAAGAGGATCGGGGGGTTATTACCACCCGCGAAGAGGAGCGCAACATACTCGACGAGAGCCGACGACGAAGAGTGCCGAGTGGAGGCGCCATTTATCTACATAAAGCGTCAGCTACCTGTTTAAGCGTACGCGACAACCTACCCGACGAGTATAGTAATTCTGATAACACTCGGTTGACGTTAGATGACGCCTCACACAACAGAACCTGGTCAAAGCAGATCGGAACACCGATCGAGGCGTATTAACATCCTGTCAAAGCTCAATTCTTCACGTCATGACAACACAAAGTCAGACGCTACCAGCCTGCCCCCTGCAAGCTTCCCTATAAATACCCTCTCGTTCATCAGAAAGAGGGAGGGAGAGACAGACACACAAAAACACTTCTTCATCTGAAACCCCCTACACATCTGCTAACTTGATCGTTGGAGGGGTCGGGCCGAGCGCCTCGGCCCGACCTTTGTGCAGCTGCGAAGCCGAAGGTCCCCTCCGGACGCGCAGGCGAGGAGTTCCTGCCCGGAGGAGACGGCTACACCGTCCCGATTGGACATCGCACCCGACTGCCTCGGCGGGCTCGAGGAACGCCCCAAGGAGATCCCCGTCGTCCGGACCCGAACCGAGCCACGTCGGCCCCGAGGCCACGGCTCAAAGTTGTTTCCCACAACAAATTGGCGTTAGAAGGAGGGCCCGGAATGTCGGGTGACCACCCGAGCGGCTCAGATGAGCCCACGGTTGAGAGGTCACACCCGACCGAAGCCTCGGGGGAACCTCCCCCGCACGGAGACCATCGTGACGAACACCCTGCCACGACCTCTGAATGATATTGGCGAATATTCAACGACCCGGGCTTGGCGCCGCCCGACGGCGCCCCAGCCGACTCAACGCCCGTGTCGTCCGAGGCCTTTCAGGACCTCGCTCTTCAAGTCCGAGCCCTGATGGAAATGGTGCAAACCATTATCCCGCTCATTTCTCATCCGGCGCACCCGCTTGCGATCGAACCACTGCGACAACGCAAGGCGCCCGTTCGGGCCCACATGACGCTTCCGGAGCCCCCCACTTCGCCTCGGGTCCGACCGGCCCCACTCGGGGATCCAGTGATGGCAAACCCGAGCAGCCACCCGGAACCCGAGGCACTCTCTTCGGACTCCCTATGGGCCCAGTTGCGCTTCGTCAGCCAACAACTCGACGAGGACGATTGCTTCCTTCGACCAGCTCGCCAATAACTTCGAGCTCCACTTCGTAGTCTATACACGGCCAAGGCCCTCCGCGGCACTGCTCCTCGGACTCAAACAAAGGGAGGACGAGCCCCTCTCACATTTTGTGGATCGCTTTACCATGCAAATCCGGGGTTTGCCGGACATTCACCCTTCTCTGTTGGTGCAAGCGTTTATAATAGGCCTGCAACCTTCCAGATTCATCTGGTCCCTCGTGGAGCGACCCCCACCATGGTGTTAGAGATGCTCCAGCGGGCTAACCAGTGCATCGCGGCGGAGGCCTGGGCGGTCGTAAGGAGAAGGGACGACTTTCGGCAGCGGGCTCCATAGAAGGGGTCAAGCACCTACGACGGCTATCCGATGTAGTCCTCGTGAAAAAAAATTTAGGCCCTACCTCAGTCTCTTCCAAGCGAAGGTTCAGTATATACCTACCTGACTACCTCTCGGCTCGCGGTTAGCCCCGGCCTAAATCCTTCTGAATCTACACGGCTCGGCTGAAGTCTGTCGAGTCCACCTCAGCATGGCCTGCCCGCCTGAGCCGTGTCCCTCGGCCGTAGACTGCCCGAGTACTGCCTCAGGACTGTTGGGAAATCTTAGGAGCGACATCATATGCGCAGCGGAAGAACAAGAAAACAAAATCCCCAATTCCCAAAGAGATGTTCGTCGTCGTGCGAAGATTGGTACGCAAAATCCGCGAAACTTAAAACTGCGTATAGAGTAGATTGTGTTACATAGGGAGATCGTATATCCCTGTTTCCTTGCAGATCCTTAGGAGAGGGTGAAGGAGGTCAAGCGTTCTCCTCTCTAGCGGTGATCCACACAGCAAGGTTGCGACGATGCTCCTCAAAACTCCAGGCCTGCTCTGAGGTGGAGAGGGAGAGGAGAATAGAAAAAGCAAGCAAAGGCTCTAGCCTATGAGACTCTGAATCCCTCCTATTTATAGAGGTCCCCTATCAAACCCTAATGGGTCCTCCCCTAGTGGGTATTGGATCTGCATCCAATAAGACAAGGGCTCCGTCGGATATCTCATATCCGAACCTCTACTCATCGCAATGCCTACCATATGTGTGTGACCCTCTAGGCCCAATATCGAGCTGGCCGTGAGTCATACCTTTCAGAACTCCTTCTAACTCAGTGAATTATTATATCTATAATAATTCACTCGACTCATCGACTACGGACGTACTAGGCCACTACGCCGTAGTCCCCAGACGATACAGGGGAATCCAATCCATTAGACCTGTCTATCCTCAGTTACCATATACCTATAGTCCCTCATCCCTCTAATATCCCAGAGACCGTATATCGAGCATGGTGCTGTCAAACCCATACGGTTTCTACTCGAGTCTCGCTCTAATCGGATTCTCCCGGAGAACTCTTTCTCTCTCAACCCGAATGACCCTAGCTAGGGATTTGTCTGAGCAAGAACATATGAGATATTCCTCTCATGACGTCGAGAGTGGATGATCCTCTATCAACACTCAATAGCCCTCGTAAGGTCGACTACCACTCCAAATGACCAGCTGTACTAGATCTGGGATAGCAAAACCTATAAGTCTGGTATCAAAGAGTGGAGCACTCATATAGGACATCCTTGGTGTCTCAAGTCTAAGGACTAAATACACCACTAGGATTACGGAATCGCTGTCTGACAATAAGGCATCATCAACCATCCAGCATTCCGTAAGCGGATCAATTAGTGAACTCATTCTCCAATGAGCACCTGTACTATATCCCTAGTGTCCCTACACGAGCAGCTATGAGACCAGCTACATCCATCATATGGACGGGTATACAGCACACCAGTCTATCCGGTTATCACGATATCCCTCTCGAGTAACCTATGACTGAGATTATTTAGGATATGTGTTTAAAGGTGAATCGATCTCATTATCGTGATCTCATCACGATCCGATTCCCATTGCACAAATCCAAGGACATCACAATATATATATATATATATATATATATATATATATATATATATATATATATATATATATATACATTTATGCAATAGTTATAAAGTGATATACGCCAAAATATAATAAGCAAAAAGATTCTGTATCAAGTCACACGTGCCATCACTCACGTGATTGGCTTGCTGGACACCTATGACTAGCAAGGACGGCCTGCCTGCCTGAGTCGTGTCCTTCGTCCTTTGCCATATCCCTCGGCCGTAGACTACCGAGCCCCCCTCAGGGTAGCCTGTTGCCCGAGACCACGCCTGTGCGGTCTGCTCGCCTGCGTCGTGCTACTCGGCCGCATGGGGCCAGAGAGACCACGCCTGCGCGGTTTGCCCGCCTGCGTCGTGCTACTCGATCGCATGATGCCCGAGATCACACTTGCACAGCCAGCCCGCCTACGTCGTGCTCCTCGGCTCCATGCCCTGAGACACACCTGCGCGGCCAGCCCGCCTGCGTCGTGCTCCTCGGCCCCATGCCCCGAGACACGCCTGCGCGGCCAGCCCGCCTGCGCCGTGCTCCTCAGCTCCTCGGCCGCATGTTGCCCGAGACACGCCTGCGCGGCTAGCCCGCCTACGTCGTGCTCCTCGGCTCCTCGGCCCCATGACCCGAGACACGCTTGCGCGGCCAGCCCGCCTGCATCGTGCTCCTCGGCTCCATGCTCCCCGAGACACACCTGCGCGGCCAGCCCGCTTGCGTTGTGCTCCTCGGCCCCATGCCCCGAGACACACCTGCGCGGCCAGCCCACCTGCGTCGTGCTCCTCGGCTCCATGACCCGAGACACACCTGCGTTGCCAGCCCGCCTGCATCGTGCTCCTCGGCTGCATGTTGCCCGAGACACACCTGCGCGGCCTGCCCGCCTGCGTCGTGCTCCGTGCTCCCCGAGACACGCCTGCGCGGCCTGCCCGCCTGCGTCGTGCTCCTCGGCTCCGTGCTCCCCGAGACACGCCTGCGCGGCCAGCCCGCCTGCGTCGTGCTCCTCGGCTCTATGACCCGAGACACACCTGCGCGGCCAGCCCGCCTGCGTTGTGCCCCTCGGCTCCTCGGCCCCATGACCCGAGACACGCCTGCGCGGCCAGCCCGCCTGCGTCGTGCTCCTCGGCTCCATGCTCCCCGAGACACACCTGCGCGGCCAGCCCGCCTACGTCGTGCTCCTCGGCCCCATGCCCCAAGACATGCCTGCGCGGCCAGCCCGCCTGCGTCGTGCTCCTCGGCTCCATGACCCGAGACACACCTGCGCGGCCAGCCCGCCTGCCTCGACTCCTCGGCTTCATACTCCACGAGACCGCGTCTGCACGGCCAGCCCACCTAAAAGCTGAACCCATGCCTCGGACTCTCGTTACAACGACCGACGCATAGCTTCTTTCCGAGGGGGAATATGATGAGGATAGTAATTATGATAAGACTCGGCTGATGTCAGATGACGCCTCACGCAACAGCACCTGGTCAAAGCAGACCGGAACGCCGACCGGGGCACATTAACATCCTGCCAAAGCTCAATTCTTCATGCCACGGTAACACAAAGTCAGACGCTACCAACCTGCCCCCTGCAAGCGGGCAGCTCAGGAAGCAGTAAGCTTCCCTATAAATACCCTCTCGTTCATCAGAAAGAGGGAGGGAGAGACAGACACACAAAAACACTTCTTCATCTGAAACCCCCTCCACATCTGCTAACTTGATCGTCGGAGGGGTCGGGCCGAGCGCCTCGGCCCGACCTTTGTGCAGGTGCGAAGCCGAAGGTCTCCTCCGGACGCGCAGGCGAGGAGTTCCTGCCCGGAGGAGACGGCTACACCGTCCCGATCGGACACAGCACTCGACCGCCTCGGCGGGCTCGAGGAACACCCTAGGGAGATCCCCGTCGTCCGGACCCGAACCAAGCCGCGTCGGCCCCGAGGCCACGGCTCAAAGTTGTTTCCCACAACACTACCTATCTACCTACCTACCTTAATGATGTCATCTCCACGGGGACCCGACGACCTACCATAAGCATTCACGAGGCTTCTGGCTAAACGAACGACTAATTATATATTAACGTTTGTAGTTTTAATATTTCGATCTATAGATTTAAAAAAATTATATTAGAATCTCTATAATTATAAAAATAAAATATATTATTCGAATATTATCAATTTTATCGATAAAAATATAAAAACGATGAGCAAAAATATAATTTTAATATACTAATTATATTTTTGATGATGATGAATAATAATGCTATTAGGGGTCGTGAGTGACTATTGTGGATAAGAAGGAAGAGCGATGATAAGAGGTGAGGTGACGACACAGATATCAACGTCACTTGCAATTGCTTGGGGCTAATGCAGATGCATATAATGCGAAAGGGCCACTCAACATGTGCATCGACGCTGACGAAGATGTAGTGCAATGTCAACGTAGATGTAAAGTGACACTGACATATATGCATATATAGAGTGACATCACTCAGTATATATATCAGCACCAATGTAAATGCAGAGTGACAAAAGGGTCATTCAATATTTACATCGACGTTAACGCAGATATAGAGTAGCATTATCATTCCCTGCATTATTGTTGACTCTGATACAGATACAGATCATCGGGATCTATGTCGTCGTCGACCTCCATAAAAAAATATTTTTATGCCTTCATCAATAAAACTAATGACGCTAGGATACATGGAGCTAAGTGTTTCACTTTGGATTCAAATATAAATTTTTGAAGTCTAAAGATCAGGATGTTAAAGAAGTTTAACTATAAAGAATAATATGTAATTAGCCCCTTAGCAAGCAAGTGACAACCATCAAACTATGTGTTATTGTTTCTTTACACATATTGATCTTTCATGGGCGCACTAAGACAGTTAGGCGATGGGATTTTCAACTTCTAAGGCATTCGTGTCCAAAGTTATACTTTGGACATCTACATCGTAAATATATTTAAATTCACAAAGACATTAATCTGTCAAAAAAAAAAAACAAAGTTTCTTAGTCAAGAGTAATTATCTATCATCGACAATTTACTCGAATAAAGATTTGAATAGACTTATCAAAGTAAATAATTTGAATCAATAATTTAAGCTTTACAATCAATACTATAGACTTTACAATAACAACATGGTTTTGAAAAATAATAAAAACAATCAATAAAAAAATAAGACAACATGGTTCTGTTCATTCTCAAGTGGCAGATTACTCCCTCAACTCAAAATCATATACAGCTTCAGATACTTGATCTGGCTACTCACTGCATCGGAAGACAATAGGACTCGTTGTTGTCATAGGTATACTCGTATGCAAGATCTTGAGCTCGACGCTTAAATTCTTGCATGTTCTCCTTTGGCACTTGGATGCCTACTAAGACATTTGCACCAGTCTCACCCTATCAAAAATCAGACAATAAGGATACAATTAAGTCACCGTATTTGATGAGCTTCTTATGGAACTCCAAGAAACCTCCATCACTGGAGGTGAAACTGTTTAATCATCTTTCCTCACATCTTCTGTTCGTTTTGTGAGTTTAGCAGAATGAATCTTGTACAGGTTATTGTTCACTTTTTGCCTCAAAAAAATAAAAAGAACATGCCATTGCATTCTTCCATATATAAGGTTTTCATTGTGGTGTATCCAAGGTACTGGTAACAAATAAGTAATAATCTCACGATCAGCATAAAGTAGAAGAGGATAAGTACCAAACCTGTGCTCGATAATGGAACAGGCTGATTTTCCATCGTGGACTAAAGGAGTCCAAGAATTTAACAAGAGCACCTGGCCTCTATAGGAAGATAAATCGGCAAAGTAGTTCATCTTGCACATTTGACCAGCCTCCTATCTGAATAGGTAAGGAAGACGAGTTTAAGAGTTTATACCATTACACAGTATGAAGCTTTCATAAAACCATACATGTACCATCTCTGTTATCTATATGCAAAATGAATATTACTGTGGAACTGTCAAAAATGTGTTGGTCTTTTTGAAGTTCAAACACTAATTGACAAGTCTAAACAAGGATAAGCCCAAACCTACCAATATGGTATAAGATAAACCCATTTCAAACTCAACAAATGTAAATTTTGGATAGAGGTGGCTACAATATAAGACTACACCACTTACAGCAAACAATTGTCAATATCAGTAACTTGATGAATTGCCCTTTTGGAAAGCAGGCATTCAAACAGTATACAGCCATTTAAATATCACATGCTACCTTTGTGCAATGCCAAGTGCATCGAGTAACTGAAGAAGGAAAAGAATAAAAAATAAATGAAAACAATGAGATGCTTTTGCCATCACGGTTTGTTGGGGTAGGGAAGAAAATATTTTCCAAGATCCAAGTAAAGGACAGATCCAATCACTGAAGAGTTTCTCTTGAAAATCAAATATTTTACAGTGCCATCTATAATCATTTATTAAGTTTCACTGTTATGGAACTTATTCTATACAAGTGATATCTCTCCAGGTTTACTGTCTGTCACCTTCCCCTCTGTGCCTCCTCTTTTGTTTTTTTGTATTACATAATTCAGGCACTTTATGAAATAAGTTTGACAGTCTCTCTGTCTTTTGGCTCAGAATAGAAAAACAAAAGAAAAACCCACATTCATTTATTTATTCTTTTTGGAATCATGTAACATCAGCTTTAGCTAATAGGATAGCAAATGCCAAGTATATTAAGTTATTAAAAGCCAAGTAACTTACAAAATACCTCAGATGATCCTTTGCCAAGTCATAATTAGTAAGATTGATAGTTTGAAATTGTGCAGATTTCATTCGGTTCACCATGGCTCCTAGTTCAGTGTCAGTATGAAGTCCCACACTGCAATATCAAAAGACCAATTGGCTTTAACAAGAGAGCAAAACTTTTTACCACCACATAAAGTGCAAGACTGCATTTAGAATAAGATATTGAAGGAATGAAAGAACATCTTACTTGCCTGTAAAGTACAAGAGCATCTTCTCTACATGAATCATATCTGTATTTGACCTCTGTAATATTCATAGAGCCTACCTGCAAGGCTCTCCTGTGTCTAGAATTTAGAAGTCAAACACTAAAAATAAAGTAGATTAAAGTAATGTTTGCAGATTACCAGTTTACAGAATGTCTTAAAAACTCCCATGCTCCTCTGGTAGAATAGTTGCAAGCATAGCCTCACGTTTCCGACCAACATCAGCAAGTCCAGTTGCCAACCTCAGCCTATCAAAGTTCATGTTTGCTCCACTGGTTATTGCAACAACATTTGTACCTTTCAAACCATAGTATTTGCAGTATGCTTCTGCACCAGCTAGAGAGAGTGCACCAGCTGGTTCCAGAATGCTCCTTTTCTCCGCAAACATATCCTGTATTTGAATGTAAAACTTTTGAGTGATCCAACATCAACTATTTTGAAATTATACATTAGTTGCAAGACAGCCAAAAATTAACAAGTGGGCAAAAGCTAATGTTCACAATGTTAGAAATAATGAAACAACATGAAACACAATGTTAGTTGCAAGACATGTTTGAATGGTGTCTTTATTAACGGTCAAAACTTGTTTAGTGTCAACCCTCCTAACAGCCAGAGACTCGAGAATCAGAAACAGGATTTAAGTATATTCACTGACAATATACAATTGTAAACAAGACACACCTTAATAGATGCACAAATAGCATCACGACTGACAAGAACCACTCCGTCAACAAGTTCCCTGCACAAATGAAATGTCTCTTCTACAACTACTTTTACAGCAACACACCTACATGCTCTAGCATCACAGCCACCGTCTTCTGCTTTTTTCTACAATAATGCTTCTCAAAGATCCGGACTTGAACACACATTCAGATGTTAACCACTGGAAACTGGTTCAATCACCATAGCAGGTCATTTAGAAAGACTAGATTTGAAGAGTAGAGACAAGGAGAGTGACAAGATGGGGTTGAGGCCAACAACGACAACGAATTCGAAGGAGTGATGGTAGGAGGAGCTAATCCGAAGCTTGATGCAGTGCTTGATGAATGGGTTGGACGTGCTTGTTATCCTTGCGGGCTACCCCAGGAAGGAAAGAGGAGACAAAGACCAGGATGAGACTAGTTTCGTGTCCTCTTCCTGCTGGAAAGGACACGAAACTGCAAGTCGGACACCATCACCATCATAGCCACCGTCTTCTCTTCTTGCTCTCCTTTGGATGACACGACAGAAGTAACACCAGCTGTAGTCATTGGGTTGGGCCAAATAAGGTCCATATGTGGTTCGGCCTTGTTCCGAACCATCTTCAAATTAATTAATTTGCACATGTCATGTCTACAAAGCATAGTAATCACCTATCCATCTGGTCAAATCTCAAATCAATCGATCCAAGTATACGTATAACTGTATGATAGGCTAGAAATATATCACATATGGATAATAATATATAAATAACTTTTATAATGTGAAAGAGGACAATAAGACATGTTGAGGTGATGACAGAGTCTAAAAGGTTTTCTTCTCTTTCATCCTTACAATAAAATAAAAGACTCAAATGCTTTAAAAAAATCATATATTTCTTATAATAAATTAGACTAAGATTCAAATGAATTAATTAGTGAACCAGGCCAATTGATGTTTTGATTCTCAGTTTAAACCATCCAAGTGATTGGTTTGATCCGGATTTTATAACTGTTATAGATGCACATCTTGAAAAATAACAATTTTTCATTGTTCATTTAATTTATTTGATCTGAACCAAAAATAAAAAAATCCCTTGTTTGTCAACAGAAATTTAAGCAAAACCTACACTACTCAAAAGGCTAAAAGGGCATGTGGATTAGTGTCCCCAGCAATTGCGTGACACATTTATCACACAATACAAAGCTCATCACCTAGTTGTGGAGAGTAGGCCACAGAGAGAATACTTAAGTCGAGAATTGCATGTGCAGATTGAACAAATATTTTAATAGCAAGTGTTTTACTAGGAAACTAAGTGCCAAGATATAATGAAAGCAGCAACATATCATATCAATAATAATTATCTTAAAGGAACTCTTTGGGATGGATATGATCACCTGACTGTGTTTGCCATGCCACCTGGATCACTCAGAAAGAAGTTGACTTTGGAGGTAAAACATGAATTATATCCCTAGAAATGGATATGATGTCCAGGACGTAACGCCATGTCTATCTGCAAACAAGCTGACATGATAGCAAAACATTATACAAATTTCCCCAAGGTCAACTAAACTCCACCACTACAAATTAAAGAGAGTATTGTTGCTCAATTCAAGCCAGCCTTCGTCACACCTTAACCCAATATCCGAAGGTTATCAATTGGTAGGCTTAACTATTGTACTGGTTAATCACAAATACCAAGAGTTTAAGCTTTTAGAAAAGGACCCTCTTCAGCATCTCTTCTCAAGAGCAAACCAGTTAGGTTTGATGTGTGAATGAAACCCAAATGTTATACTTGTGCAAGTCCAAATAATGTTTGAATTACCTACTCTATATTTTTAATTGAACACAGGAAAAGAGAGGACAGATACAGGATTCAAACTCATGATCTACTCTAATTCTATCTTCACGTTT